>NW_024609873.1:4960915-5171934 GCF_016920785.2 Ixodes scapularis
TTATTCGTTCACCGTGACCACGATGTCGGCTTTTGCCGCGGTGAAAGCGAATTATTGGAGAGAGAACGGCGCCTGACGAGAGACGCTCGGCGCAGTTTTATTCGTTCACCGTGACCACGATGTCGGCTTTTGCCGCGGTGAAAGCGAATTATTGGAGAGAGAACGGCGCCTGACGAGAGACGCTCGGCGCAGTTTTATTCGTTCACCGTGACCACGATGTCGGCTTTTGCCGCGGTGAAAGCGAATTATTGGAGAGAGAACGGCGCCTAACGAGAGACGCTCGGCGCAGTTTTATTCGTTCACCGTGACCACGATGTCGGCTTTTGCCGCGGTGAAAGCGAATTATTGGAGAGAGAACGGCGCCTGACGAGGGACGCTCGGCGCAGTTTTATTCGTTCACCGTGACCACGATGTCGGCTTTTGCCGCGGTGAAAGCGAATTATTGGAGAGAGAACGGCGCCTGACGAGAGACGCTCGGCGCAGTTTTATTCGTTCACCGTGACCACGATGTCGGCTTTTGCCGCGGTGAAAGCGAATTATTGGAGAGAGAACGGCGCCTGACGAGAGACGCTCGGCGCAGTTTTATTCGTTCACCGTGACCACGATGTCGGCTTTTGCCGCGGTGAAAGCGAATTATTGGAGAGAGAACGGCGCCTGACGAGAGACGCTCGGCGCAGTTTTATTCGTTCACCGTGACCACGATGTCGGCTTTTGCCGCGGTGAAAGCGAATTATTGGAGAGAGAACGGCGCCTAACGAGAGACGCTCGGCGCAGTTTTATTCGTTCACCGTGACCACGATGTCGGCTTTTGCCGCGGTGAAAGCGAATTATTGGAGAGAGAACGGCGCCTGACGAGGGACGCTCGGCGCAGTTTTATTCGTTCACCGTGACCACGATGTCGGCTGTTGCCGCGGTGAAAGCGAATTATTGGAGAGAGAACGGCGCCTGACGAGAGACGCTCGGCGCAGTTTTATTCGTTCACCGTGACCACGATGTCGGCTTTTGCCGCGGTGAAAGCGAATTATTGGAGAGAGAACGGCGCCTAACGAGAGACGCTCGGCGCAGTTTTATTCGTTCACCGTGACCACGATGTCGGCTTTTGCCGCGGTGAAAGCGAATTATTGGAGAGAGAACGGCGCCTAACGAGAGACGCTCGGCGCAGTTTTATTCGTTCACCGTGACCACGATGTCGGCTTTTGCCGCGGTGAAAGCGAATTATTGGAGAGAGAACGGCGCCTGACGAGGGACGCTCGGCGCAGTTTTATTCGTTCACCGTGACCACGATGTCGGCTTTTGCCGCGGTGAAAGCGAATTATTGGAGAGAGAACGGCGCCTGACGAGAGACGCTCGGCGCAGTTTTATTCGTTCACCGTGACCACGATGTCGGCTTTTGCCGCGGTGAAAGCGAATTATTGGAGAGAGAACGGCGCCTGACGAGAGACGCTCGGCGCAGTTTTATTCGTTCACCGTGACCACGATGTCGGCTTTTGCCGCGGTGAAAGCGAATTATTGGAGAGAGAACGGCGCCTGACGAGAGACGCTCGGCGCAGTTTTATTCGTTCACCGTGACCACGATGTCGGCTTTTGCCGCGGTGAAAGCGAATTATTGGAGAGAGAACGGCGCCTAACGAGAGACGCTCGGCGCAGTTTTATTCGTTCACCGTGACCACGATGTCGGCTTTTGCCGCGGTGAAAGCGAATTATTGGAGAGAGAACGGCGCCTGACGAGGGACGCTCGGCGCAGTTTTATTCGTTCACCGTGACCACGATGTCGGCTTTTGCCGCGGTGAAAGCGAATTATTGGAGAGAGAACGGCGCCTGACGAGAGACGCTCGGCGCAGTTTTATTCGTTCACCGTGACCACGATGTCGGCTTTTGCCGCGGTGAAAGCGAATTATTGGAGAGAGAACGGCGCCTGACGAGAGACGCTCGGCGCAGTTTTATTCGTTCACCGTGACCACGATGTCGGCTTTTGCCGCGGTGAAAGCGAATTATTGGAGAGAGAACGGCGCCTGACGAGGGACGCTCGGCGCAGTTTTATTCGTTCACCGTGACCACGATGTCGGCTTTTGCCGCGGTGAAAGCGAATTATTGGAGAGAGAACGGCGCCTGACGAGGGACGCTCGGCGCAGTTTTATTCGTTCACCGTGACCACGATGTCGGCTTTTGACGCGGTGAAAGCGAATTATTGGAGAGAGAACGGCGCCTGACGAGAGACGCTCGGCGCAGTTTTATTCGTTCACCGTGACCACGATGTCGGCTTTTGACGCGGTGAAAGCGAATTATTGGAGAGAGAACGGCGCCTGACGAGAGACGCTCGGCGCAGTTTTATTCGTTCACCGTGACCACGATGTCGGCTTTTGCCGCGGTGAAAGCGAATTATTGGAGAGAGAACGGCGCCTGACGAGGGACGCTCGGCGCAGTTTTATTCGTTCACCGTGACCACGATGTCGGCTTTTGACGCGGTGAAAGCGAATTATTGGAGAGAGAACGGCGCCTGACGAGGGACGCTCGGCGCAGTTTTATTCGTTCACCGTGACCACGATGTCGGCTTTTGACGCGGTGAAAGCGAATTATTGGAGAGAGAACGGCGCCTGACGAGAGACGCTCGGCGCAGTTTTATTCGTTCACCGTGACCACGATGTCGGCTTTTGACGCGGTGAAAGCGAATTATTGGAGAGAGAACGGCGCCTGACGAGGGACGCTCGGCGCAGTTTTATTCGTTCACCGTGACCACGATGTCGGCTTTTGCCGCGGTGAAAGCGAATTATTGGAGAGAGAACGGCGCCTGACGAGAGACGCTCGGCGCAGTTTTATTCGTTCACCGTGACCACGATGTCGGCTTTTGCCGCGGTGAAAGCGAATTATTGGAGAGAGAACGGCGCCTGACGAGGGACGCTCGGCGCAGTTTTATTCGTTCACCGTGACCACGATGTCGGCTTTTGACGCGGTGAAAGCGAATTATTGGAGAGAGAACGGCGCCTGACGAGGGACGCTCGGCGCAGTTTTATTCGTTCACCGTGACCACGATGTCGGCTTTTGACGCGGTGAAAGCGAATTATTGGAGAGAGAACGGCGCCTGACGAGGGACGCTCGGCGCAGTTTTATTCGTTCACCGTGACCACGATGTCGGCTTTTGACGCGGTGAAAGCGAATTATTGGAGAGAGAACGGCGCCTGACGAGAGACGCTCGGCGCAGTTTTATTCGTTCACCGTGACCACGATGTCGGCTTTTGACGCGGTGAAAGCGAATTATTGGAGAGAGAACGGCGCCTGACGAGAGACGCTCGGCGCAGTTTTATTCGTTCACCGTGACCACGATGTCGGCTTTTGCCGCGGTGAAAGCGAATTATTGGAGAGAGAACGGCGCCTGACGAGGGACGCTCGGCGCAGTTTTATTCGTTCACCGTGACCACGATGTCGGCTTTTGCCGCGGTGAAAGCGAATTATTGGAGAGAGAACGGCGCCTGACGAGGGACGCTCGGCGCAGTTTTATTCGTTCACCGTGACCACGATGTCGGCTTTTGACGCGGTGAAAGCGAATTATTGGAGAGAGAACGGCGCCTGACGAGGGACGCTCGGCGCAGTTTTATTCGTTCACCGTGACCACGATGTCGGCTTTTGACGCGGTGAAAGCGAATTATTGGAGAGAGAACGGCGCCTGACGAGGGACGCTCGGCGCAGTTTTATTCGTTCACCGTGACCACGATGTCGGCTTTTGACGCGGTGAAAGCGAATTATTGGAGAGAGAACGGCGCCTGACGAGAGACGCTCGGCGCAGTTTTATTCGTTCACCGTGACCACGATGTCGGCTTTTGCCGCGGTGAAAGCGAATTATTGGAGAGAGAACGGCGCCTGACGAGGGACGCTCGGCGCAGTTTTATTCGTTCACCGTGACCACGATGTCGGCTTTTGACGCGGTGAAAGCGAATTATTGGAGAGAGAACGGCGCCTGACGAGGGACGCTCGGCGCAGTTTTATTCGTTCACCGTGACCACGATGTCGGCTTTTGACGCGGTGAAAGCGAATTATTGGAGAGAGAACGGCGCCTGACGAGGGACGCTCGGCGCAGTTTTATTCGTTCACCGTGACCACGATGTCGGCTTTTGACGCGGTGAAAGCGAATTATTGGAGAGAGAACGGCGCCTGACGAGAGACGCTCGGCGCAGTTTTATTCGTTCACCGTGACCACGATGTCGGCTTTTGACGCGGTGAAAGCGAATTATTGGAGAGAGAACGGCGCCTGACGAGAGACGCTCGGCGCAGTTTTATTCGTTCACCGTGACCACGATGTCGGCTTTTGCCGCGGTGAAAGCGAATTATTGGAGAGAGAACGGCGCCTGACGAGGGACGCTCGGCGCAGTTTTATTCGTTCACCGTGACCACGATGTCGGCTTTTGCCGCGGTGAAAGCGAATTATTGGAGAGAGAACGGCGCCTGACGAGGGACGCTCGGCGCAGTTTTATTCGTTCACCGTGACCACGATGTCGGCTTTTGACGCGGTGAAAGCGAATTATTGGAGAGAGAACGGCGCCTGACGAGGGACGCTCGGCGCAGTTTTATTCGTTCACCGTGACCACGATGTCGGCTTTTGACGCGGTGAAAGCGAATTATTGGAGAGAGAACGGCGCCTGACGAGAGACGCTCGGCGCAGTTTTATTCGTTCACCGTGACCACGATGTCGGCTTTTGACGCGGTGAAAGCGAATTATTGGAGAGAGAACGGCGCCTGACGAGGGACGCTCGGCGCAGTTTTATTCGTTCACCGTGACCACGATGTCGGCTTTTGCCGCGGTGAAAGCGAATTATTGGAGAGAGAACGGCGCCTGACGAGAGACGCTCGGCGCAGTTTTATTCGTTCACCGTGACCACGATGTCGGCTTTTGCCGCGGTGAAAGCGAATTATTGGAGAGAGAACGGCGCCTGACGAGGGACGCTCGGCGCAGTTTTATTCGTTCACCGTGACCACGATGTCGGCTTTTGACGCGGTGAAAGCGAATTATTGGAGAGAGAACGGCGCCTGACGAGGGACGCTCGGCGCAGTTTTATTCGTTCACCGTGACCACGATGTCGGCTTTTGACGCGGTGAAAGCGAATTATTGGAGAGAGAACGGCGCCTGACGAGGGACGCTCGGCGCAGTTTTATTCGTTCACCGTGACCACGATGTCGGCTTTTGCCGCGGTGAAAGCGAATTATTGGAGAGAGAACGGCGCCTGACGAGAGACGCTCGGCGCAGTTTTATTCGTTCACCGTGACCACGATGTCGGCTTTTGCCGCGGTGAAAGCGAATTATTGGAGAGAGAACGGCGCCTGACGAGGGACGCTCGGCGCAGTTTTATTCGTTCACCGTGACCACGATGTCGGCTTTTGACGCGGTGAAAGCGAATTATTGGAGAGAGAACGGCGCCTGACGAGGGACGCTCGGCGCAGTTTTATTCGTTCACCGTGACCACGATGTCGGCTTTTGACGCGGTGAAAGCGAATTATTGGAGAGAGAACGGCGCCTGACGAGGGACGCTCGGCGCAGTTTTATTCGTTCACCGTGACCACGATGTCGGCTTTTGACGCGGTGAAAGCGAATTATTGGAGAGAGAACGGCGCCTGACGAGGGACGCTCGGCGCAGTTTTATTCGTTCACCGTGACCACGATGTCGGCTTTTGCCGCGGTGAAAGCGAATTATTGGAGAGAGAACGGCGCCTGACGAGAGACGCTCGGCGCAGTTTTATTCGTTCACCGTGACCACGATGTCGGCTTTTGCCGCGGTGAAAGCGAATTATTGGAGAGAGAACGGCGCCTGACGAGGGACGCTCGGCGCAGTTTTATTCGTTCACCGTGACCACGATGTCGGCTTTTGCCGCGGTGAAAGCGAATTATTGGAGAGAGAACGGCGCCTGACGAGGGACGCTCGGCGCAGTTTTATTCGTTCACCGTGACCACGATGTCGGCTTTTGACGCGGTGAAAGCGAATTATTGGAGAGAGAACGGCGCCTGACGAGGGACGCTCGGCGCAGTTTTATTCGTTCACCGTGACCACGATGTCGGCTTTTGCCGCGGTGAAAGCGAATTATTGGAGAGAGAACGGCGCCTGACGAGAGACGCTCGGCGCAGTTTTATTCGTTCACCGTGACCACGATGTCGGCTTTTGCCGCGGTGAAAGCGAATTATTGGAGAGAGAACGGCGCCTGACGAGGGACGCTCGGCGCAGTTTTATTCGTTCACCGTGACCACGATGTCGGCTTTTGACGCGGTGAAAGCGAATTATTGGAGAGAGAACGGCGCCTGACGAGGGACGCTCGGCGCAGTTTTATTCGTTCACCGTGACCACGATGTCGGCTTTTGCCGCGGTGAAAGCGAATTATTGGAGAGAGAACGGCGCCTGACGAGAGACGCTCGGCGCAGTTTTATTCGTTCACCGTGACCACGATGTCGGCTTTTGCCGCGGTGAAAGCGAATTATTGGAGAGAGAACGGCGCCTGACGAGGGACGCTCGGCGCAGTTTTATTCGTTCACCGTGACCACGATGTCGGCTTTTGCCGCGGTGAAAGCGAATTATTGGAGAGAGAACGGCGCCTGACGAGAGACGCTCGGCGCAGTTTTATTCGTTCACCGTGACCACGATGTCGGCTTTTGCCGCGGTGAAAGCGAATTATTGGAGAGAGAACGGCGCCTGACGAGAGACGCTCGGCGCAGTTTTATTCGTTCACCGTGACCACGATGTCGGCTTTTGCCGCGGTGAAAGCGAATTATTGGAGAGAGAACGGCGCCTGACGAGGGACGCTCGGCGCAGTTTTATTCGTTCACCGTGACCACGATGTCGGCTTTTGCCGCGGTGAAAGCGAATTATTGGAGAGAGAACGGCGCCTGACGAGAGACGCTCGGCGCAGTTTTATTCGTTCACCGTGACCACGATGTCGGCTTTTGACGCGGTGAAAGCGAATTATTGGAGAGAGAACGGCGCCTGACGAGAGACGCTCGGCGCAGTTTTATTCGTTCACCGTGACCACGATGTCGGCTTTTGCCGCGGTGAAAGCGAATTATTGGAGAGAGAACGGCGCCTGACGAGGGACGCTCGGCGCAGTTTTATTCGTTCACCGTGACCACGATGTCGGCTTTTGCCGCGGTGAAAGCGAATTATTGGAGAGAGAACGGCGCCTGACGAGAGACGCTCGGCGCAGTTTTATTCGTTCAGCGTGACCACGATGTCGGCTTTTGCCGCGGTGAAAGCGAATTATTGGAGAGAGAACGGCGCCTAACGAGAGACGCTCGGCGCAGTTTTATTCGTTCACCGTGACCACGATGTCGGCTTTTGCCGCGGTGAAAGCGAATTATTGGAGAGAGAACGGCGCCTGACGAGGGACGCTCGGCGCAGTTTTATTCGTTCACCGTGACCACGATGTCGGCTTTTGCCGCGGTGAAAGCGAATTATTGGAGAGAGAACGGCGCCTGACGAGAGACGCTCGGCGCAGTTTTATTCGTTCACCGTGACCACGATGTCGGCTTTTGCCGCGGTGAAAGCGAATTATTGGAGAGAGAACGGCGCCTGACGAGAGACGCTCGGCGCAGTTTTATTCGTTCACCGTGACCACGATGTCGGCTTTTGCCGCGGTGAAAGCGAATTATTGGAGAGAGAACGGCGCCTGACGAGGGACGCTCGGCGCAGTTTTATTCGTTCACCGTGACCACGATGTCGGCTTTTGCCGCGGTGAAAGCGAATTATTGGAGAGAGAACGGCGCCTGACGAGAGACGCTCGGCGCAGTTTTATTCGTTCACCGTGACCACGATGTCGGCTTTTGCCGCGGTGAAAGCGAATTATTGGAGAGAGAACGGCGCCTGACGAGGGACGCTCGGCGCAGTTTTATTCGTTCACCGTGACCACGATGTCGGCTTTTGCCGCGGTGAAAGCGAATTATTGGAGAGAGAACGGCGCCTGACGAGGGACGCTCGGCGCAGTTTTATTCGTTCACCGTGACCACGATGTCGGCTTTTGCCGCGGTGAAAGCGAATTATTGGAGAGAGAACGGCGCCTGACGAGGGGACGCTCGGCGCAGTTTTATTCGTTCACCGTGACCACGATGTCGGCTTTTGCCGCGGTGAAAGCGAATTATTGGAGAGAGAACGGCGCCTGACGAGAGACGCTCGGCGCAGTTTTATTCGTTCACCGTGACCACGATGTCGGCTTTTGCCGCGGTGAAAGCGAATTATTGGAGAGAGAACGGCGCCTGACGAGGGACGCTCGGCGCAGTTTTATTCGTTCACCGTGACCACGATGTCGGCTTTTGCCGCGGTGAAAGCGAATTATTGGAGAGAGAACGGCGCCTGACGAGAGACGCTCGGCGCAGTTTTATTCGTTCACCGTGACCACGATGTCGGCTTTTGCCGCGGTGAAAGCGAATTATTGGAGAGAGAACGGCGCCTGACGAGAGACGCTCGGCGCAGTTTTATTCGTTCACCGTGACCACGATGTCGGCTTTTGCCGCGGTGAAAGCGAATTATTGGAGAGAGAACGGCGCCTGACGAGGGACGCTCGGCGCAGTTTTATTCGTTCACCGTGACCACGATGTCGGCTTTTGCCGCGGTGAAAGCGAATTATTGGAGAGAGAACGGCGCCTGACGAGAGACGCTCGGCGCAGTTTTATTCGTTCACCGTGACCACGATGTCGGCTTTTGCCGCGGTGAAAGCGAATTATTGGAGAGAGAACGGCGCCTGACGAGAGACGCTCGGCGCAGTTTTTATTCGTTCACCGTGACCACGATGTCGGCTTTTGCCGCGGTGAAAGCGAATTATTGGAGAGAGAACGGCGCCTAACGAGAGACGCTCGGCGCAGTTTTTATTCGTTCACCGTGACCACGATGTCGGCTTTCGCCGCGGTGAAAGCGAATTATTGGAGAGAGAACGGCGCCTGACGAGAGACGCTCGGCGCAGTTTTTATTCGTTCACCGTGACCACGATGTCGGCTTTTGCCGCGGTGAAAGCGAATTATTGGAGAGAGAACGGCGCCTGACGAGAGACGCTCGGCGCAGTTTTATTCGTTCACCGTGACCACGATGTCGGCTTTTGCCGCGGTGAAAGCCAATTATTGGAGAGAGAACGGCGCCTGACGAGAGACGCTCGGCGCAGTTTTATTCGTTCACCGTGACCACGATGTCGGCTTTTGCCGCGGTGAAAGCGAATTATTGGAGAGAGAACGGCGCCTAACGAGAGACGCTCGGCGCAGTTTTATTCGTTCACCGTGACCACGATGTCGGCTTTTGCCGCGGTGAAAGCGAATTATTGGAGAGAGAACGGCGCCTGACGAGAGACCGCTCGGCGCAGTTTTATTCGTTCACCGTGACCACGATGTCGGCTTTTGCCGCGGTGAAAGCGAATTATTGGAGAGAGAACGGCGCCTGACGAGAGACGCTCGGCGCAGTTTTATTCGTTCACCGTGACCACGATGTCGGCTTTTGCCGCGGTGAAAGCGAATTATTGGAGAGAGAACGGCGCCTGACGAGAGACGCTCGGCGCAGTTTTATTCGTTCACCGTGACCACGATGTCGGCTTTTGCCGCGGTGAAAGCGAATTATTGGAGAGAGAACGGCGCCTGACGAGAGACGCTCGGCGCAGTTTTATTCGTTCACCGTGACCACGATGTCGGCTTTTGCCGCGGTGAAAGCGAATTATTGGAGAGAGAACGGCGCCTAACGAGAGACGCTCGGCGCAGTTTTATTCGTTCACCGTGACCACGATGTCGGCTTTTGCCGCGGTGAAAGCGAATTATTGGAGAGAGAACGGCGCCTGACGAGAGACGCTCGGCGCAGTTTTATTCGTTCACCGTGACCACGATGTCGGCTTTTGCCGCGGTGAAAGCGAATTATTGGAGAGAGAACGGCGCCTGACGAGGGACGCTCGGCGCAGTTTTATTCGTTCACCGTGACCACGATGTCGGCTTTTGCCGCGGTGAAAGCGAATTATTGGAGAGAGAACGGCGCCTGACGAGGGACGCTCGGCGCAGTTTTATTCGTTCACCGTGACCACGATGTCGGCTTTTGCCGCGGTGAAAGCGAATTATTGGAGAGAGAACGGCGCCTGACGAGGGACGCTCGGCGCAGTTTTATTCGTTCACCGTGACCACGATGTCGGCTTTTGCCGCGGTGAAAGCGAATTATTGGAGAGAGAACGGCGCCTGACGAGGGACGCTCGGCGCAGTTTTATTCGTTCACCGTGACCACGATGTCGGCTTTTGCCGCGGTGAAAGCGAATTATTGGAGAGAGAACGGCGCCTGACGAGGGACGCTCGGCGCAGTTTTATTCGTTCACCGTGACCACGATGTCGGCTTTTGCCGCGGTGAAAGCGAATTATTGGAGAGAGAACGGCGCCTGACGAGAGACGCTCGGCGCAGTTTTATTCGTTCACCGTGACCACGATGTCGGCTTTTGCCGCGGTGAAAGCGAATTATTGGAGAGAGAACGGCGCCTGACGAGAGACGCTCGGCGCAGTTTTATTCGTTCACCGTGACCACGATGTCGGCTTTTGCCGCGGTGAAAGCGAATTATTGGAGAGAGAACGGCACCTGACGAGAGACGCTCGGCGCAGTTTTATTCGTTCACCGTGACCACGATGTCGGCTTTTGCCGCGGTGAAAGCGAATTATTGGAGAGAGAACGGCGCCTGACGAGGGACGCTCGGCGCAGTTTTATTCGTTCACCGTGACCACGATGTCGGCTTTTGCCGCGGTGAAAGCGAATTATTGGAGAGAGAACGGCGCCTAACGAGAGACGCTCGGCGCAGTTTTATTCGTTCACCGTGACCACGATGTCGGCTTTTGCCGCGGTGAAAGCGAATTATTGGAGAGAGAACGGCGCCTGACGAGAGACGCTCGGCGCAGTTTTATTCGTTCACCGTGACCACGATGTCGGCTTTTGCCGCGGTGAAAGCGAATTATTGGAGAGAGAACGGCGCCTAACGAGAGACGCTCGGCGCAGTTTTATTCGTTCACCGTGACCACGATGTCGGCTTTTGCCGCGGTGAAAGCGAATTATTGGAGAGAGAACGGCGCCTGACGAGGGACGCTCGGCGCAGTTTTATTCGTTCACCGTGACCACGATGTCGGCTTTTGCCGCGGTGAAAGCGAATTATTGGAGAGAGAACGGCGCCTGACGAGAGACGCTCGGCGCAGTTTTATTCGTTCACCGTGACCACGATGTCGGCTTTTGCCGCGGTGAAAGCGAATTATTGGAGAGAGAACGGCGCCTGACGAGAGACGCTCGGCGCAGTTTTATTCGTTCACCGTGACCACGATGTCGGCTTTTGCCGCGGTGAAAGCGAATTATTGGAGAGAGAACGGCACCTGACGAGAGACGCTCGGCGCAGTTTTATTCGTTCACCGTGACCACGATGTCGGCTTTTGCCGCGGTGAAAGCGAATTATTGGAGAGAGAACGGCGCCTGACGAGGGACGCTCGGCGCAGTTTTATTCGTTCACCGTGACCACGATGTCGGCTTTTGCCGCGGTGAAAGCGAATTATTGGAGAGAGAACGGCGCCTGACGAGAGACGCTCGGCGCAGTTTTATTCGTTCACCGTGACCACGATGTCGGCTTTTGCCGCGGTGAAAGCGAATTATTGGAGAGAGAACGGCGCCTGACGAGAGACGCTCGGCGCAGTTTTATTCGTTCACCGTGACCACGATGTCGGCTTTTGCCGCGGTGAAAGCGAATTATTGGAGAGAGAACGGCGCCTGACGAGAGACGCTCGGCGCAGTTTTATTCGTTCACCGTGACCACGATGTCGGCTTTTGCCGCGGTGAAAGCGAATTATTGGAGAGAGAACGGCGCCTGACGAGAGACGCTCGGCGCAGTTTTATTCGTTCACCGTGACCACGATGTCGGCTTTTGCCGCGGTGAAAGCGAATTATTGGAGAGAGAACGGCGCCTGACGAGAGACGCTCGGCGCAGTTTTATTCGTTCACCGTGACCACGATGTCGGCTTTTGCCGCGGTGAAAGCGAATTATTGGAGAGAGAACGGCGCCTGACGAGAGACGCTCGGCGCAGTTTTATTCGTTCACCGTGACCACGATGTCGGCTTTTGCCGCGGTGAAAGCGAATTATTGGAGAGAGAACGGCGCCTGACGGGAGACGCTCGGCGCAGTTTTATTCGTTCACCGTGACCACGATGTCGGCTTTTGCCGCGGTGAAAGCGAATTATTGGAGAGAGAACGGCGCCTGACGAGAGACGCTCGGCGCAGTTTTATTCGTTCACCGTGACCACGATGTCGGCTTTTGCCGCGGTGAAAGCGAATTATTGGAGAGAGAACGGCGCCTGACGGGAGACGCTCGGCGCAGTTTTATTCGTTCACCGTGACCACGATGTCGGCTTTTGCCGCGGTGAAAGCGAATTATTGGAGAGAGAACGGCGCCTGACGAGAGACGCTCGGCGCAGTTTTATTCGTTCACCGTGACCACGATGTCGGCTTTTGCCGCGGTGAAAGCGAATTATTGGAGAGAGAACGGCGCCTGACGAGAGACGCTCGGCGCAGTTTTATTCGTTCACCGTGACCACGATGTCGGCTTTTGCCGCGGTGAAAGCGAATTATTGGAGAGAGAACGGCGCCTGACGAGAGACGCTCGGCGCAGTTTTATTCGTTCACCGTGACCACGATGTCGGCTATTGCCGCGGTGAAAGCGAATTATTGGAGAGAGAACGGCGCCTGACGAGAGACGCTCGGCGCAGTTTTATTCGTTCACCGTGACCACGATGTCGGCTTTTGCCGCGGTGAAAGCGAATTATTGGAGAGAGAACGGCGCCTGACGAGAGACGCTCGGCGCAGTTTTATTCGTTCACCGTGACCACGATGTCGGCTTTTGCCGCGGTGAAAGCGAATTATTGGAGAGAGAACGGCGCCTGACGAGAGACGCTCGGCGCAGTTTTATTCGTTCACCGTGACCACGATGTCGGCTATTGCCGCGGTGAAAGCGAATTATTGGAGAGAGAACGGCGCCTGACGAGAGACGCTCGGCGCAGTTTTATTCGTTCACCGTGACCACGATGTCGGCTTTTGCCGCGGTGAAAGCGAATTATTGGAGAGAGAACGGCGCCTGACGAGAGACGCTCGGCGCAGTTTTATTCGTTCACCGTGACCACGATGTCGGCTATTGCCGCGGTGAAAGCGAATTATTGGAGAGAGAACGGCGCCTGACGAGAGACGCTCGGCGCAGTTTTATTCGTTCACCGTGACCACGATGTCGGCTTTTGCCGCGGTGAAAGCGAATTATTGGAGAGAGAACGGCGCCTGACGAGAGACGCTCGGCGCAGTTTTATTCGTTCACCGTGACCACGATGTCGGCTTTTGCCGCGGTGAAAGCGAATTATTGGAGAGAGAACGGCGCCTGACGAGAGACGCTCGGCGCAGTTTTATTCGTTCACCGTGACCACGATGTCGGCTTTTGCCGCGGTGAAAGCGAATTATTGGAGAGAGAACGGCGCCTGACGAGAGACGCTCGGCGCAGTTTTATTCGTTCACCGTGACCACGATGTCGGCTATTGCCGCGGTGAAAGCGAATTATTGGAGAGAGAACGGCGCCTGACGAGAGACGCTCGGCGCAGTTTTATTCGTTCACCGTGACCACGATGTCGGCTTTTGCCGCGGTGAAAGCGAATTATTGGAGAGAGAACGGCGCCTGACGAGGGACGCTCGGCGCAGTTTTATTCGTTCACCGTGACCACGATGTCGGCTTTTGCCGCGGTGAAAGCGAATTATTGGAGAGAGAACGGCGCCTGACGAGGGACGCTCGGCGCAGTTTTATTCGTTCACCGTGACCACGATGTCGGCTTTTGCCGCGGTGAAAGCGAATTATTGGAGAGAGAACGGCGCCTGACGAGGGACGCTCGGCGCAGTTTTATTCGTTCACCGTGACCACGATGTCGGCTTTTGCCGCGGTGAAAGCGAATTATTGGAGAGAGAACGGCGCCTGACGAGAGACGCTCGGCGCAGTTTTATTCGTTCACCGTGACCACGATGTCGGCTTTTGCCGCGGTGAAAGCGAATTATTGGAGAGAGAACGGCGCCTGACGAGGGACGCTCGGCGCAGTTTTATTCGTTCACCGTGACCACGATGTCGGCTTTTGCCGCGGTGAAAGCGAATTATTGGAGAGAGAACGGCGCCTGACGAGAGACGCTCGGCGCAGTTTTATTCGTTCACCGTGACCACGATGTCGGCTTTTGCCGCGGTGAAAGCGAATTATTGGAGAGAGAACGGCGCCTGACGAGAGACGCTCGGCGCAGTTTTATTCGTTCACCGTGACCACGATGTCGGCTTTTGCCGCGGTGAAAGCGAATTATTGGAGAGAGAACGGCGCCTGACGAGGGACGCTCGGCGCAGTTTTATTCGTTCACCGTGACCACGATGTCGGCTTTTGCCGCGGTGAAAGCGAATTATTGGAGAGAGAACGGCGCCTGACGAGAGACGCTCGGCGCAGTTTTATTCGTTCACCGTGACCACGATGTCGGCTTTTGCCGCGGTGAAAGCGAATTATTGGAGAGAGAACGGCGCCTGACGAGAGACGCTCGGCGCAGTTTTATTCGTTCACCGTGACCACGATGTCGGCTTTTGCCGCGGTGAAAGCGAATTATTGGAGAGAGAACGGCGCCTGACGAGGGACGCTCGGCGCAGTTTTATTCGTTCACCGTGACCACGATGTCGGCTTTTGCCGCGGTGAAAGCGAATTATTGGAGAGAGAACGGCGCCTGACGAGAGACGCTCGGCGCAGTTTTATTCGTTCACCGTGACCACGATGTCGGCTTTTGCCGCGGTGAAAGCGAATTATTGGAGAGAGAACGGCGCCTGACGAGGGACGCTCGGCGCAGTTTTATTCGTTCACCGTGACCACGATGTCGGCTTTTGCCGCGGTGAAAGCGAATTATTGGAGAGAGAACGGCGCCTGACGAGAGACGCTCGGCGCAGTTTTATTCGTTCACCGTGACCACGATGTCGGCTTTTGCCGCGGTGAAAGCGAATTATTGGAGAGAGAACGGCGCCTGACGAGAGACGCTCGGCGCAGTTTTATTCGTTCACCGTGACCACGATGTCGGCTTTTGCCGCGGTGAAAGCGAATTATTGGAGAGAGAACGGCGCCTGACGAGAGACGCTCGGCGCAGTTTTATTCGTTCACCGTGACCACGATGTCGGCTTTTGCCGCGGTGAAAGCGAATTATTGGAGAGAGAACGGCGCCTGACGAGGGACGCTCGGCGCAGTTTTATTCGTTCACCGTGACCACGATGTCGGCTTTTGCCGCGGTGAAAGCGAATTATTGGAGAGAGAACGGCGCCTGACGAGAGACGCTCGGCGCAGTTTTATTCGTTCACCGTGACCACGATGTCGGCTTTTGCCGCGGTGAAAGCGAATTATTGGAGAGAGAACGGCGCCTGACGAGGGACGCTCGGCGCAGTTTTATTCGTTCACCGTGACCACGATGTCGGCTTTTGCCGCGGTGAAAGCGAATTATTGGAGAGAGAACGGCGCCTGACGAGAGACGCTCGGCGCAGTTTTATTCGTTCACCGTGACCACGATGTCGGCTTTTGCCGCGGTGAAAGCGAATTATTGGAGAGAGAACGGCGCCTGACGAGAGACGCTCGGCGCAGTTTTATTCGTTCACCGTGACCACGATGTCGGCTTTTGCCGCGGTGAAAGCGAATTATTGGAGAGAGAACGGCGCCTAACGAGAGACGCTCGGCGCAGTTTTATTCGTTCACCGTGACCACGATGTCGGCTTTTGCCGCGGTGAAAGCGAATTATTGGAGAGAGAACGGCGCCTGACGAGAGACGCTCGGCGCAGTTTTATTCGTTCACCGTGACCACGATGTCGGCTTTTGCCGCGGTGAAAGCGAATTATTGGAGAGAGAACGGCGCCTGACGAGAGACGCTCGGCGCAGTTTTATTCGTTCACCGTGACCACGATGTCGGCTTTTGCCGCGGTGAAAGCGAATTATTGGAGAGAGAACGGCGCCTGACGAGAGACGCTCGGCGCAGTTTTATTCGTTCACCGTGACCACGATGTCGGCTTTTGCCGCGGTGAAAGCGAATTATTGGAGAGAGAACGGCGCCTAACGAGAGACGCTCGGCGCAGTTTTATTCGTTCACCGTGACCACGATGTCGGCTTTTGCCGCGGTGAAAGCGAATTATTGGAGAGAGAACGGCGCCTGACGAGAGACGCTCGGCGCAGTTTTATTCGTTCACCGTGACCACGATGTCGGCTTTTGCCGCGGTGAAAGCGAATTATTGGAGAGAGAACGGCGCCTGACGAGAGACGCTCGGCGCAGTTTTATTCGTTCACCGTGACCACGATGTCGGCTTTTGCCGCGGTGAAAGCGAATTATTGGAGAGAGAACGGCGCCTGACGAGAGACGCTCGGCGCAGTTTTATTCGTTCACCGTGACCACGATGTCGGCTTTTGCCGCGGTGAAAGCGAATTATTGGAGAGAGAACGGCGCCTAACGAGAGACGCTCGGCGCAGTTTTATTCGTTCACCGTGACCACGATGTCGGCTTTTGCCGCGGTGAAAGCGAATTATTGGAGAGAGAACGGCGCCTGACGAGAGACGCTCGGCGCAGTTTTATTCGTTCACCGTGACCACGATGTCGGCTTTTGCCGCGGTGAAAGCGAATTATTGGAGAGAGAACGGCGCCTGACGAGAGACGCTCGGCGCAGTTTTATTCGTTCACCGTGACCACGATGTCGGCTTTTGCCGCGGTGAAAGCGAATTATTGGAGAGAGAACGGCGCCTAACGAGAGACGCTCGGCGCAGTTTTATTCGTTCACCGTGACCACGATGTCGGCTTTTGCCGCGGTGAAAGCGAATTATTGGAGAGAGAACGGCGCCTGACGAGAGACGCTCGGCGCAGTTTTATTCGTTCACCGTGACCACGATGTCGGCTTTTGCCGCGGTGAAAGCGAATTATTGGAGAGAGAACGGCGCCTGACGAGAGACGCTCGGCGCAGTTTTATTCGTTCACCGTGACCACGATGTCGGCTTTTGCCGCGGTGAAAGCGAATTATTGGAGAGAGAACGGCGCCTAACGAGAGACGCTCGGCGCAGTTTTATTCGTTCACCGTGACCACGATGTCGGCTTTTGCCGCGGTGAAAGCGAATTATTGGAGAGAGAACGGCGCCTGACGAGAGACGCTCGGCGCAGTTTTATTCGTTCACCGTGACCACGATGTCGGCTTTTGCCGCGGTGAAAGCGAATTATTGGAGAGAGAACGGCGCCTGACGAGAGACGCTCGGCGCAGTTTTATTCGTTCACCGTGACCACGATGTCGGCTTTTGCCGCGGTGAAAGCGAATTATTGGAGAGAGAACGGCGCCTGACGAGAGACGCTCGGCGCAGTTTTATTCGTTCACCGTGACCACGATGTCGGCTTTTGCCGCGGTGAAAGCGAATTATTGGAGAGAGAACGGCGCCTGACGAGAGACGCTCGGCGCAGTTTTATTCGTTCACCGTGACCACGATGTCGGCTTTTGCCGCGGTGAAAGCGAATTATTGGAGAGAGAACGGCGCCTGACGAGAGACGCTCGGCGCAGTTTTATTCGTTCACCGTGACCACGATGTCGGCTTTTGCCGCGGTGAAAGCGAATTATTGGAGAGAGAACGGCGCCTGACGAGAGACGCTCGGCGCAGTTTTATTCGTTCACCGTGACCACGATGTCGGCTTTTGCCGCGGTGAAAGCGAATTATTGGAGAGAGAACGGCGCCTGACGAGAGACGCTCGGCGCAGTTTTATTCGTTCACCGTGACCACGATGTCGGCTTTTGCCGCGGTGAAAGCGAATTATTGGAGAGAGAACGGCGCCTGACGAGAGACGCTCGGCGCAGTTTTATTCGTTCACCGTGACCACGATGTCGGCTTTTGCCGCGGTGAAAGCGAATTATTGGAGAGAGAACGGCGCCTAACGAGAGACGCTCGGCGCAGTTTTATTCGTTCACCGTGACCACGATGTCGGCTTTTGCCGCGGTGAAAGCGAATTATTGGAGAGAGAACGGCGCCTGACGAGAGACGCTCGGCGCAGTTTTATTCGTTCACCGTGACCACGATGTCGGCTTTTGCCGCGGTGAAAGCGAATTATTGGAGAGAGAACGGCGCCTGACGAGAGACGCTCGGCGCAGTTTTATTCGTTCACCGTGACCACGATGTCGGCTTTTGCCGCGGTGAAAGCGAATTATTGGAGAGAGAACGGCGCCTGACGAGAGACGCTCGGCGCAGTTTTATTCGTTCACCGTGACCACGATGTCGGCTTTTGCCGCGGTGAAAGCAAATTATTGGAGAGAGAACGGCGCCTGACGAGGGACGCTCGGCGCAGTTTTATTCGTTCACCGTGACCACGATGTCGGCTTTTGCCGCGGTGAAAGCGAATTATTGGAGAGAGAACGGCGCCTGACGAGAGACGCTCGGCGCAGTTTTATTCGTTCACCGTGACCACGATGTCGGCTTTTGCCGCGGTGAAAGCGAATTATTGGAGAGAGAACGGCGCCTAACGAGAGACGCTCGGCGCAGTTTTATTCGTTCACCGTGACCACGATGTCGGCTTTTGCCGCGGTGAAAGCGAATTATTGGAGAGAGAACGGCGCCTGACGAGAGACGCTCGGCGCAGTTTTATTCGTTCACCGTGACCACGATGTCGGCTTTTGCCGCGGTGAAAGCGAATTATTGGAGAGAGAACGGCGCCTAACGAGAGACGCTCGGCGCAGTTTTATTCGTTCACCGTGACCACGATGTCGGCTTTTGCCGCGGTGAAAGCAAATTATTGGAGAGAGAACGGCGCCTGACGAGGGACGCTCGGCGCAGTTTTATTCGTTCACCGTGACCACGATGTCGGCTTTTGCCGCGGTGAAAGCGAATTATTGGAGAGAGAACGGCGCCTGACGAGAGACGCTCGGCGCAGTTTTATTCGTTCACCGTGACCACGATGTCGGCTTTTGCCGCGGTGAAAGCGAATTATTGGAGAGAGAACGGCGCCTAACGAGAGACGCTCGGCGCAGTTTTATTCGTTCACCGTGACCACGATGTCGGCTTTTGCCGCGGTGAAAGCGAATTATTGGAGAGAGAACGGCGCCTGACGAGAGACGCTCGGCGCAGTTTTATTCGTTCACCGTGACCACGATGTCGGCTTTTGCCGCGGTGAAAGCGAATTATTGGAGAGAGAACGGCGCCTAACGAGAGACGCTCGGCGCAGTTTTATTCGTTCACCGTGACCACGATGTCGGCTTTTGCCGCGGTGAAAGCGAATTATTGGAGAGAGAACGGCGCCTGACGAGAGACGCTCGGCGCAGTTTTATTCGTTCACCGTGACCACGATGTCGGCTTTTGCCGCGGTGAAAGCGAATTATTGGAGAGAGAACGGCGCCTGACGAGGGACGCTCGGCGCAGTTTTATTCGTTCACCGTGACCACGATGTCGGCTTTTGCCGCGGTGAAAGCGAATTATTGGAGAGAGAACGGCGCCTGACGAGGGACGCTCGGCGCAGTTTTATTCGTTCACCGTGACCACGATGTCGGCTTTTGCCGCGGTGAAAGCGAATTATTGGAGAGAGAACGGCGCCTGACGAGGGACGCTCGGCGCAGTTTTATTCGTTCACCGTGACCACGATGTCGGCTTTTGCCGCGGTGAAAGCGAATTATTGGAGAGAGAACGGCGCCTGACGAGGGACGCTCGGCGCAGTTTTATTCGTTCACCGTGACCACGATGTCGGCTTTTGCCGCGGTGAAAGCGAATTATTGGAGAGAGAACGGCGCCTGACGAGAGACGCTCGGCGCAGTTTTATTCGTTCACCGTGACCACGATGTCGGCTTTTGCCGCGGTGAAAGCGAATTATTGGAGAGAGAACGGCGCCTGACGAGAGACGCTCGGCGCAGTTTTATTCGTTCACCGTGACCACGATGTCGGCTTTTGCCGCGGTGAAAGCGAATTATTGGAGAGAGAACGGCACCTGACGAGAGACGCTCGGCGCAGTTTTATTCGTTCACCGTGACCACGATGTCGGCTTTTGCCGCGGTGAAAGCGAATTATTGGAGAGAGAACGGCGCCTGACGAGGGACGCTCGGCGCAGTTTTATTCGTTCACCGTGACCACGATGTCGGCTTTTGCCGCGGTGAAAGCGAATTATTGGAGAGAGAACGGCGCCTGACGAGAGACGCTCGGCGCAGTTTTATTCGTTCACCGTGACCACGATGTCGGCTTTTGCCGCGGTGAAAGCGAATTATTGGAGAGAGAACGGCGCCTGACGAGAGACGCTCGGCGCAGTTTTATTCGTTCACCGTGACCACGATGTCGGCTTTTGCCGCGGTGAAAGCGAATTATTGGAGAGAGAACGGCGCCTGACGAGAGACGCTCGGCGCAGTTTTATTCGTTCACCGTGACCACGATGTCGGCTTTTGCCGCGGTGAAAGCGAATTATTGGAGAGAGAACGGCGCCTGACGAGAGACGCTCGGCGCAGTTTTATTCGTTCACCGTGACCACGATGTCGGCTTTTGCCGCGGTGAAAGCGAATTATTGGAGAGAGAACGGCGCCTGACGAGAGACGCTCGGCGCAGTTTTATTCGTTCACCGTGACCACGATGTCGGCTTTTGCCGCGGTGAAAGCGAATTATTGGAGAGAGAACGGCGCCTGACGAGAGACGCTCGGCGCAGTTTTATTCGTTCACCGTGACCACGATGTCGGCTTTTGCCGCGGTGAAAGCGAATTATTGGAGAGAGAACGGCGCCTGACGGGAGACGCTCGGCGCAGTTTTATTCGTTCACCGTGACCACGATGTCGGCTTTTGCCGCGGTGAAAGCGAATTATTGGAGAGAGAACGGCGCCTGACGAGAGACGCTCGGCGCAGTTTTATTCGTTCACCGTGACCACGATGTCGGCTTTTGCCGCGGTGAAAGCGAATTATTGGAGAGAGAACGGCGCCTGACGGGAGACGCTCGGCGCAGTTTTATTCGTTCACCGTGACCACGATGTCGGCTTTTGCCGCGGTGAAAGCGAATTATTGGAGAGAGAACGGCGCCTGACGAGAGACGCTCGGCGCAGTTTTATTCGTTCACCGTGACCACGATGTCGGCTTTTGCCGCGGTGAAAGCGAATTATTGGAGAGAGAACGGCGCCTGACGAGAGACGCTCGGCGCAGTTTTATTCGTTCACCGTGACCACGATGTCGGCTTTTGCCGCGGTGAAAGCGAATTATTGGAGAGAGAACGGCGCCTGACGAGAGACGCTCGGCGCAGTTTTATTCGTTCACCGTGACCACGATGTCGGCTATTGCCGCGGTGAAAGCGAATTATTGGAGAGAGAACGGCGCCTGACGAGAGACGCTCGGCGCAGTTTTATTCGTTCACCGTGACCACGATGTCGGCTTTTGCCGCGGTGAAAGCGAATTATTGGAGAGAGAACGGCGCCTGACGAGAGACGCTCGGCGCAGTTTTATTCGTTCACCGTGACCACGATGTCGGCTTTTGCCGCGGTGAAAGCGAATTATTGGAGAGAGAACGGCGCCTGACGAGAGACGCTCGGCGCAGTTTTATTCGTTCACCGTGACCACGATGTCGGCTATTGCCGCGGTGAAAGCGAATTATTGGAGAGAGAACGGCGCCTGACGAGAGACGCTCGGCGCAGTTTTATTCGTTCACCGTGACCACGATGTCGGCTTTTGCCGCGGTGAAAGCGAATTATTGGAGAGAGAACGGCGCCTGACGAGAGACGCTCGGCGCAGTTTTATTCGTTCACCGTGACCACGATGTCGGCTATTGCCGCGGTGAAAGCGAATTATTGGAGAGAGAACGGCGCCTGACGAGAGACGCTCGGCGCAGTTTTATTCGTTCACCGTGACCACGATGTCGGCTTTTGCCGCGGTGAAAGCGAATTATTGGAGAGAGAACGGCGCCTGACGAGAGACGCTCGGCGCAGTTTTATTCGTTCACCGTGACCACGATGTCGGCTTTTGCCGCGGTGAAAGCGAATTATTGGAGAGAGAACGGCGCCTGACGAGAGACGCTCGGCGCAGTTTTATTCGTTCACCGTGACCACGATGTCGGCTTTTGCCGCGGTGAAAGCGAATTATTGGAGAGAGAACGGCGCCTGACGAGAGACGCTCGGCGCAGTTTTATTCGTTCACCGTGACCACGATGTCGGCTATTGCCGCGGTGAAAGCGAATTATTGGAGAGAGAACGGCGCCTGACGAGAGACGCTCGGCGCAGTTTTATTCGTTCACCGTGACCACGATGTCGGCTTTTGCCGCGGTGAAAGCGAATTATTGGAGAGAGAACGGCGCCTGACGAGAGACGCTCGGCGCAGTTTTATTCGTTCACCGTGACCACGATGTCGGCTTTTGCCGCGGTGAAAGCGAATTATTGGAGAGAGAACGGCGCCTGACGAGAGACGCTCGGCGCAGTTTTATTCGTTCACCGTGACCACGATGTCGGCTATTGCCGCGGTGAAAGCGAATTATTGGAGAGAGAACGGCGCCTGACGAGAGACGCTCGGCGCAGTTTTATTCGTTCACCGTGACCACGATGTCGGCTTTTGCCGCGGTGAAAGCGAATTATTGGAGAGAGAACGGCGCCTGACGAGAGACGCTCGGCGCAGTTTTATTCGTTCACCGTGACCACGATGTCGGCTATTGCCGCGGTGAAAGCGAATTATTGGAGAGAGAACGGCGCCTGACGAGAGACGCTCGGCGCAGTTTTATTCGTTCACCGTGACCACGATGTCGGCTTTTGCCGCGGTGAAAGCGAATTATTGGAGAGAGAACGGCGCCTGACGAGAGACGCTCGGCGCAGTTTTATTCGTTCACCGTGACCACGATGTCGGCTTTTGCCGCGGTGAAAGCGAATTATTGGAGAGAGAACGGCGCCTGACGAGAGACGCTCGGCGCAGTTTTATTCGTTCACCGTGACCACGATGTCGGCTTTTGCCGCGGTGAAAGCGAATTATTGGAGAGAGAACGGCGCCTGACGAGAGACGCTCGGCGCAGTTTTATTCGTTCACCGTGACCACGATGTCGGCTATTGCCGCGGTGAAAGCGAATTATTGGAGAGAGAACGGCGCCTGACGAGAGACGCTCGGCGCAGTTTTATTCGTTCACCGTGACCACGATGTCGGCTTTTGCCGCGGTGAAAGCGAATTATTGGAGAGAGAACGGCGCCTGACGAGAGACGCTCGGCGCAGTTTTATTCGTTCACCGTGACCACGATGTCGGCTATTGCCGCGGTGAAAGCGAATTATTGGAGAGAGAACGGCGCCTGACGAGAGACGCTCGGCGCAGTTTTATTCGTTCACCGTGACCACGATGTCGGCTTTTGCCGCGGTGAAAGCGAATTATTGGAGAGAGAACGGCGCCTGACGAGAGACGCTCGGCGCAGTTTTATTCGTTCACCGTGACCACGATGTCGGCTTTTGCCGCGGTGAAAGCGAATTATTGGAGAGAGAACGGCGCCTGACGAGAGACGCTCGGCGCAGTTTTATTCGTTCACCGTGACCACGATGTCGGCTTTTGCCGCGGTGAAAGCGAATTATTGGAGAGAGAACGGCGCCTGACGAGAGACGCTCGGCGCAGTTTTATTCGTTCACCGTGACCACGATGTCGGCTATTGCCGCGGTGAAAGCGAATTATTGGAGAGAGAACGGCGCCTGACGAGAGACGCTCGGCGCAGTTTTATTCGTTCACCGTGACCACGATGTCGGCTTTTGCCGCGGTGAAAGCGAATTATTGGAGAGAGAACGGCGCCTGACGAGAGACGCTCGGCGCAGTTTTATTCGTTCACCGTGACCACGATGTCGGCTATTGCCGCGGTGAAAGCGAATTATTGGAGAGAGAACGGCGCCTGACGAGAGACGCTCGGCGCAGTTTTATTCGTTCACCGTGACCACGATGTCGGCTTTTGCCGCGGTGAAAGCGAATTATTGGAGAGAGAACGGCACCTGCACCACCGTCTGGAAGCGATTCAAGCCAGCTGGGGAGGTTGATTTCGTGAATATGCTGTGGAGCAGGCTGCGGCATGTTTAAGGAGCGGCGTGCCCTTTGTGCTGAGCGGGCCAAGGCGCTTACCGAGGGATGCTGCAGCCGCTCAGAACCTGAAATAAATATCGACAAATTTCTTCACTTAGGAACACCACGAAAGAAAAGCCTTTGCTTTGAGCTTCAGTAGGGGCTTCTCTGACGCGTTAAAGTTCAGAGTGTGACGTTCATTTGTTGAACGAGTCATTTATTTAGCAACTGAAGCACAACCGGCACAATCGGTGGTGCTCTGGCACTTCTTTTTATTTTTTAAATCTACGTTCGAATACTTGAAATTTATTGATTCGATCTCCAAACACCTGATAGAATGATCGGAGCACATCATAAAATACTTGCCTTCGAGCACCGCGAACAAGCTTCAATATTCCTCTTCCTTGTGTTTCTCCCTTAGACTTGTGTGTATCACCTGGGGTCAAGCAATGTCCACCTGTGGCGCCACCGACGGTCTCCGGATCCGCATTCCTGCCTACTATATGCCGTTTAAGCTGAGACTAGAAGCTCCACCTTCCGCGCGAGCTTACTGCCCTTGCTAACACAAGTGTGAACGCGCAATGCGCAACTAAAGCACTGCGGAAGCGAGCGAGCTCGCGCTGAGGGCGGAGATTCTAGTTTCAGCTTAGGGTGCGGAGTACACAATAGAGATCTGTATTGCCACTACTTCCAAGAAGCTGACATGCAAAGCAACCATCTTGCGCGCGTCACGCGCGCGGAGCGTTTTCGCCGAAAACATATCCAAAGGCAACACCTCCCGCGGCTCGCGCGGTTTCGCGTTTAGGCGGTCAATTTCATACGTGTAATCCCCGCTATGCCCAGAAAGCGTGACCAGTTGTCACGAGAACCGCCTCTAAAAACCATCAAACGCCCACAAAATATAGCTAATTAGGTCCCGCTAAGTTAAATTTACAGAATGCATTGCAGAAATGCTAAATCGCCCGCCAAATTTAGCGCACGATCGTCACGTAACATTATCAGCGAGGTATGACCCCGTTACTTCATCAGCATAACGTCGTCCCGTGATAATAACGATGTGACAACGTCACGCAATACTACACAATGCACGTGACTTGACATCTTGGCGTGATACTAAAAATCACGATGTCAAAATACTATGACATAACTCTACATTGTCTCACGTGACGTGACGTTATGATGCGGCACTGTGACATCACGTGCCCCAACCACGTGATCATGGGACATCTTGTACGTACAAAAGGGTTTAGAAAATCTCATAAACAAATACCCAGCGCAGCTCATAACAGGCTGCTAATTTTTTGTCTTGAGTATGCCCAAAGGATTGGGATGAATTTTAATTAATTATATTATGGTCGTATTTAAATAACTCGTTCAAGAACGGCAAATCAAAAATGTGTTCACACGTGCACTTAAAATGACATCATTATTATAACTGCGTGGTTGAAATCCACGCAATAATGTTTCTTTTCGTGTGCGTGGCGTTAGTGCTGCTCTCTCTCTCTTTATATCTATTTTTTAACCTTGAATTGAGAAATTAGATGTAATATCTGTGGGAATTAGAAGGAGGGAGAGTTACGCACCTTTACGCCCGGGGACCGGTCCGGTACTCAAAGGGGGGAGAGCGCCTTTAGAGCGCGCGACACTAGAGCGCCGACGTTAGAGCGCACGACATGAGGGCGCTGCGACAGTAGCGCGCTTGAGACTAGAGCGCACAACTCGAGAGCGCACCCCATTTGAGCAAACACTGAAAAATATGCACCCGCGGCTCCACAGACAGAACAAAAT
This sequence comes from Ixodes scapularis, assembly GCF_016920785.2. Lineage (NCBI taxonomy): Eukaryota > Metazoa > Arthropoda > Arachnida > Ixodida > Ixodidae > Ixodes > Ixodes scapularis. The sequence continues at coordinate 4,986,710 of NW_024609873.1, forward strand.
TGTGCGACTCATCGCATTGAAGCATTGCTGATTTTTGATTGATTAAGTCTGCCTTTAATAAAAATAAAAAGGGTACGACTCTTTCTAACCAATTGTTTACTGAGATTGGAGAGAAAAGGGGGCAGGGGAGTGGACTGGGGCCTATTGGTACCAGGAAAGGTTGCAGTTGAGCGCAGCAGCGAGGTTAAGATTTCTTCACAGTGCTGCGGTGCGCCTCTCGGATGTTCTATAAATAGTTCACTTTTTGCAATATTGTGTCTATTCTTGATACGTATTTGGGCTCCGATCTATTTTGTGGCTATTTAGACACCCCTCGCATAAGCTTAAATGGTATTCTGACGTCGATGTCCGTAATGAAAAAAGATCACCGCTAATAAGTATCTGTAAAAAACTCATCGAAGGAAAGCTCAGTGCATGCAGATCTTTCCAGCCTTTTAACGGATAAAGAAAAACCTCCCCTGAAAATTTGTGATATACAAAATCAAAGAACTATTGAAGCCTTCATTAGTTCTTCGATTGAGAAAACGTTAGAGAAAAAGTAAAAAAATTAGAGAAAAACATGGCAGCTGACCTTGGCTAGGTCACCGGCAATGTTGTTGTTTTCTTTGTTTTTTCCTACAAAAATGCACGCTACAGATATTCTTTTTTTTCTGTTAGCGTTTTGTAAAAAAAAATTTGGTTTGTCACTTGCAAACATTTCGTCGACTCATTTCGCAATGTCATTGCTAAATTCCGCGACATACATCCCTGCCAGTTGTACATAAAACACACAATGCCAGAGGAAGGGGGGTCGGTCCGGTCGGGCCACTCGCGCTAGACTGGTTCTGCGCTCTCGTGACGGGCGCTCTAAAGGTCTCTTCACGCGATGCACCTTGTTGGCGAATCTTGTCGCGAAACTAGGTTTCGGGAAACAGATTCCCCGTCTGAACGCGACCGAAAAAGTGGCGCGCCTTTGAAATAAGTGGCCCGTGGTCCTTGCTTCTGGAGCAATTTTTCGCCGAAACCTCACCGAGGTTTGTCAATCACCTGAAGGAGAAACGCGGACGCCGCCAATGGCCGCTCGATTTCGCTATGACGTCTGACCTTCGAAAAGGAGCGAGCTTTTGGAGGAGCCTGATTTTTGGCCGATTCCGTATCCGAGCCAAAGCCGAAAGAAAAAAAAAAGCGAACATGGCGACCGACAAGCGGAGAAGCGGTGCGTACGGGCGACGAGTCTTGTTCCTACTCGGTTGCAGCTAACGGCGATTTAGCAGTACGGGTTGGTAGCGCGGTGCAGATTCATCAACAGTGGCGACGAGTGCAAGCCCCGCATATATAGCCTCGTTTACATGATATCGACTTCAGGGGACCTATGTTGGACAAATATTTCGTTTCTCCTAAAAGAAACAGAAGTGACGACATCGCGACTGATTGGTTGAGGCTCGAATGACGAAAGTTCCCATACGAAAATGGGGGCGGAGACGGCGAACCGCCCCCACCGGAAATAACATCACTTTGACGTATCGTTTCCTCGGTGTTTCGTCTGAAAAGGGAACGAGTCTGTCGATGGTCTCTTCGAGGTAGCGAAATTGGAAACACGGCGTCTCGGAGGCAGAGCGACAGTCTTTCTATCGTTCAACTTTATTTTTCCCTCCGGAAAAGCTCCACCGACAGCACTGCGAGACCGCGAGGCCTTTGAACTACCGGAGGAAGCTTTTCGGTGGAAGTACCGTCTCACCAAGAATGTGGTCCGTTGATTGTGCGACGAACTGCGCGAGGAGCCAGAGTTGAGGCTGCGAGGTTCGTGGACGGTGATGTCTGTGGAACAGCAAGTGTTGTGCGCACTTCGCTTTTACGCCACGGGGAGCAAACTGTGCGGGGAGCTTTCAGGGGATGGTGGCGAGCGACGAGCACATAGCGAGGAATCAGGCTACAGACGGCATCGTTGTGCGGGCTATGTCTCTCGCTATTGTGCAGCGTCTGGGGATCCGGCGCGGCTGGATCGACTTTCCCCAGACAACCGGCAAGAGGGACGACGTCGAGAGGGGCTTCCAACGGCTCGGCAGGATACCCGGCGTCATCGATTGCGTCGACGGGATGATGATCGCCATCGTCGGCACGTCATAGAACGACCCCACCGTCACGAAGGCGGCGTATGGGTGCCGCAAACAATTCTACGCTCTGAACGTGATGTGGGTATGTACGATCACATATATACTACGTCTCACCTTAGCATGAACTAACTAATAAGACTGTGCAAGCGCGAACGGCTTGGCTGGAGCACTCGCTGCACGAGCGCTCGTGCAGCCGCCGGGGCTTTATCCAAAGCAGCTGGCTCGCGCTTTTAGCTCTAGGTCAATGCCCGTTCTGAATGGGTTTGAAAAAGAGCGTAACGCTAATACTACTAGTACGGTGTGGATATGCCATTTTATAAATGAGAGTTATGAATTGTTAGCGCTACGTCCGTGCATGGGCGTCCGCAGAGGGGTGCAAGGGGGGGCAGTTGCCCCCCCTTGGAATTTCGAGGGGGGTGCAGGAAGGGGGGGGGGGGGAGCTGCACCAACACCAGTTAAAGGGTACTCCGGTGGTTTTTTGACTACCCAAACTAACTACATTTTCTGAATAATATGGACTTACTGTTCCCGGCAGGCTATTTTTTATCTAGAAATTCAAAATGGCTATTGAAAAAACGGCAAATCTAAAGGGCAAAAAAAAAAAGAAAAAAAAAAGATAGTGTTAAGGAAGTTTTGAATACGTCGCGAGACCGGCAAAACTTGTTTTCGACGCGTTGTGTCTTTTTTCTGCGGCACCGCGCTTCCGTAAAAATTTCCAGGTGTTCTCAATGGCAAGACTCACGGCTTACGGAGGGTTTTAAAAACTCCTTCGACGAATGATGACGAACGAGTAGAAAATGTGTCTTCAGCACGCTGCCGCTAGCCTCCGCAACGCTCCAAAAACGCGATTTTTCGACATGCAGGATGGCCGCCCAGTGGCTATAATGGTTATAATGGTTATAATGTACGCTAGAGGTTATAATGTACGCTAGAGGTTCAACTGGCTCTAGTGTCTATGCGACTTCCGGGAGGCAAATTGAAGCAGACAGCAACCAGTCTACTTTTGCGGTGCTCCCGTGCATTCCTATGGGAAATCGTGCGTGAATTTTGTCTCTTCGCCAGAAAATAACACGAACAACTTCTGTCATTTTGGTTGTAAAGGATAGTATGTACCTTTAGTAATAATGTAAAAGTGTAATTGCTTTAATTACAGTATTTTTCTTCACCACTGAACGATGTTAAGCTGCTTTCTATTTCAGGATTAAGCCTCTGTTCCATGGCAGGTATGTTAGAACGAGCGACGATTCTAAGCAAACTAACGATCGAAAGGAGTGGAGAGTGTGTTCAAGCTTCGCTAGCATTCCGGTGGCGCTTATATTTTGCTAATATACCGGTCCTGTCACTCTATGAAAATGACTCCGTCGTGCATCTTTACGATCGGTTAAAAACTTTCGAATGTAAAAAATAAAGTACGTGGGCTACGAAAGGTGCGTCTTTTTATTATTTCCTATGTCAGGCAGTTTTTATCGGGCACTTTTTCTCTGACTTCTCCCTATTTGCGAAGATTTGCTGCGTGCGGTTGATGATTTGAACCCAGAACATGCATGTTGGCACATATTCATGACCAGAAAGAATAAAGCAGCACTTATTTATTGCGAATCAAACTATACTACGTGGCTTTCAATTTATTTTGATCGCCTGCATGCACAAGGAGTTACTTATCCAGTGTTACTGCGTACTTCTTGCCGTCTCTCTTGATTTCCTACATGGACTTCGTTCGTTTGACAGGTATATCCCCCTTGGTGGAAAGCGCCGACTCCGTGTTCGCGCTAACAGTGTCCGACAGTGCACAAAAGTACATGTACGGAGCGGTTTTAACACCGTTTTTCATGCCACGAATTTCAAGTAAAAACGCTGTAACTGACCAATTATTTCGTCTGCGTGACTGAGAAATGTTCCAAGCTACCTAGTACGTACGAATAATTCGTGATATTTGCTGTTATAATCGAGCGCAGAGAGAAAATGCACTCGCTTTTTCCCATAGAAATGCATTACCGGAAGTCAATTTTCGACTGGTTGCTATTTGCTTCAATTTGCAGCAGCACTCTAGCGCCAGTTTAACCTCTAGCGTACATTATTATAACTTTATGGTGGCTTCACTCCCGGAAGCGGGAAACGCGATCCAGCAATTGTCATAGAGATCAACGGGTGTGCAGTCCAAAATCCAGGGCGCGGCCGTGAAAGCAGGTAGAGAGTAACGTGGAAACATGCTGAAAATAGCCAACATAGCTAACATCCCCGGGGGGGGGGGGGGAAGGGGGGGGGAGGAGAGGAGAGGAGGAGGAGGAGGATAAGTGTGCACCCCCCTGGAAAAAGTTCTGCGGACGCCCATGCGTCCGTGTCACTTCTTTGTATGGTCCTCGTCTTTCCGCGCTGTTTTTAATTCCGATGTTAGTATTCGTTCATCCTCCGCACAAACGTTTGTTCGACGAAGGAAGGGAGGGTTTGTTAGCTGAAAAGCTTTCGATCTCTCTTTGTTTTCATGTCGTGTTAGGCTTTTAAGCATTAGTCCCTGTTCTGCATGATAAAGTGTAAACTCTCCTTTGAAGAAAAAAACAAATTTGCCTAAACTATTATGTGGATCAAAGGTAGTGGCTATTTATCATATAATTTTAATCTTTGTAACACAGGCAGCGCTCTGTCTGTGTCCTCCTTCATCCAATATTCCGTCGTTTTTTTGCGCTGTCTTAATATTTTAAGCTTGTAAACCACATAATTTATGGTGGTGTGTTGTTCAACATGTAAATAGTGTTTGACAGGGCCCCATGACAATGAGTGCAATCAACTGTTTGTGGATTCAGTTGAACTAATGTCTGCATATGTCTCACTATTGCAGGTGTGTAACGCCGACTGCCGGGTGATGAGCATCGACCCACGGTATCCTGGGTCGGTGCACAACTCCTTCGCGTGGCGCTACTCGTGGCTCCGGAGCAACTTCGAGCAAAGCCGGCTCATAGACGATGGCAGGCTCCTGCTCGGTAAGCATACTCCATTTGTTGGTTCTGTACATGATGGCTCTGCAGCACTTATAAGCTACAATATCACACATATTGTTCCGAACATAGATAACTGGCATGCGCTCTGGCCATACCTGTGACACGTCTCCTTGGAAACACTCCGACGCAGCTGTCAACTACAGGGGGGAAAGGTTGCAAACACCAGTTTTACCTGCGTAGTTGTGAGCAATTTTAAAGGGATACTACAACGAAATTTCGGTGCTTATTTTTTGGTCTATACGTGTTCAAAAGAGCAGTATCACATTGAATTCATCAATATCTTGTTAAAAAAAGCACTAAAATTCATTTAAATAAATTAGGCAATTATCAAAGAGCATTTTCTAGATGTCGCTAAAGCTGTAATGCCCTTCTAAGAACCTTGACAGGTAGGGATGATAACTGTCGTACCTAGAACTATACATGCTTTGAACCTGACGCCATCCCGACAGCTCTACGGCCAGCAGAAGAGAAAAGGGGAGGGAGGAATTCCACACTCGACGGGACTCTCTTTTGTGTGTCCCAAGATGATAGAAGATTAACCCGTCACTCAAAATTCACACAAAAGCAGCTTTGGGGTTAGTTGCGGTGGCCCGATCGCTGGCGTGCTTCGACTGCTTTGGTTGCTGAAACAGCTAGGGCATCCTGACGACGTCTGCCTCGCCGCAGCTTTGCTCATCCCGAAATAAACTACATCACAATTGCACTGAATGCGACGTGCTCTCAGCTGGCTGCTCTCCGAGCGCTTGCCAGTGTGGGCTGCTTATAACGAAAAATACAGCCATCAAGCTCAAAATACAAATGTGCAATTGTCATTTACGGGTATTGTGGATCATATTCAGCCTATTTCTAAACACGACGGGTATATTTCTTTATTCTTTATTTATTATTCTTTATTCATAAGTTCATACTTCAACTGTCGTTGAAGTATTTAAAAAAAAAAAGCATTAATATCATACATTTCCTTCTCCGACTCTGCAGGCGACAGCGGCTATGCCTTGGAACCTTGGCTCATCACCCCTGTCCCTGGATTCCACGCGACCTCCACCGCTTGCGGCCGGTTTAATAAGGCACATTCTTCTATAAGGTCCATTGTGGAGCGCTGCATTGGGCTGTTGAAAAGCAGATTCCAGTGTCTGCAAAGACACCGTACTCTGTATTATCATCCAACAACAGCCACCGTCATTATATCGTCTGGTGCAGTGCTCCACAATATGTTCCTTTCATCGAGGGAGGCAGAACCGGACCCTCACGAGCTAGGGTTGGAGTCTGGGCCGAGCTCGGAGGGGTCAGTGGCGGATGACGAGAGGCTAGCTCCTGCCCACCCTCGGGTCAGCCTCTCGGACAGGGGGAGGGCTCTGAGGCAGCGCCTTGTTGCCCAGTTCCGAACCCGCCACAGCCGTGCCTCCCCGGAGCCCCACGCAAGCCACGATGGCAGTCGCGCCCACCAGGGACACCACCAGTGCCAAGGAGTCCGTCGCCACAATGGAGGTCCCGCCCATCAGGGACACCATCGGCGACAGGGAGCCCCTCATCGTCCTCGCCACGGTGGCACTCCCGCACACCAGGGACACCACCGGCGACAGCGCACCCCTCGTCGTCCTCAGCTCGACTGACGCCTTTGCCACCAGAGAAGCCCCCCGTGGCAGTATGTGCCTCACGTGTTGCTCCACAGTCAAGGCCGTCCATAAGCTCCACAGTGTCAACTCCAATGCCTTGCACAGTTCGTCGCACAACCACCGTGTTATTTTTAGGGACATGTAGTACCGCCTCCGAAATGCTATTCGGTGCATCACGGTGATGTTGATAGAGCTTTTTTTAATTTGCAGGCAGGGTGCATAAAATGCCTGGAACAATAACAGAATGTTTTGCGGGTTATGTAGCTAGCCAACAGGGCATCTGGCTCGCCCTTGCAGGAAACGGATAACTCAATGAGGCTACTGGTGAGACCCGTTTTGCTTCTTTTACTGCAATATATTGTTCGTATCGGGTTTGGACATCGATTCATTTTCTCTACACTTCCATCGCCCTGTTCCATTTTACAATCTATTGTGGTTACCACAGGGCCAGGTGTATTACTCGATAATCGCATATTGGATTTGTGTCAGTTTGAATGTATAAAGAAGGCAACAAGCAGTGTCTTTGAAAGTGCTTTCTTTTTTTTTACAACAATGCCGTAACATGAAAAATAAACATGTTTGAAAGCACAGGCTGCAATACTTTCTTTAAAATTGAGCATGGACTATTAAACACCGTATAAATTCTTTGTCATTATCCAGGATATATCACAGACATTATTTCACACTACACTTCACTTAATTCAGCACACTGCCATTTCGTGTGTGTTTTGTCACACATGGAAGCATGACAGATTCCATAGTAGAGGTATGTTGAGATCAACAATGATATAAGAAAACAAACAAACGAAAAACACAGGGGGACAGACGAAGGAAACAGGACAAAAAGCACTCTAAACTGAAGTTTATTGAAAATTTAACTTCAGTTGGGAGTGCACCTTGTCCTGTTTCCCTTCGGCTGCGTCCCTGTGTTTTTTTCGGCGCTTTTTCTGTTTGCAATGAACGAACTGGCCCAAATCTCCACTTTATTTCGATAAAAGAAAAATGGCAAACCCGGAGGCCAGTTTCAGGCGGGTGGCAAGTTGTGGCTAGAGTGCAGACCTCTTGGTTTCAAATAAAAAAAAACCAGGAGCGCCCAGGGCCGAGTCCTCGCCCACCAGCGCCAAAATACGTGAGTATGATGACGCCAGCGAGCGCACCCGGGCGCCTCCGCCCCCTGTTTGCCTGCGGGTAAAGGAAGTAATTCAATAGCTTGGTCCACACTATGAGTAAACTACGCAAATTACCTCGCCTGTTTCGCCAGCTCCGTAGCCCGCGCCCGCGCCTTCGACACCCGCATGGCCCAGTAGCGTTTCCAACCTTCCGGCTCCTTCCTTGGAGGCTTCCTTGGAAACCCGAGGAAGTTGAGCCGGGAGGTTAGCTCGTTCCAGAGACGAACTTTGTCGTCTCTGGACAGCGCCGGGCTCAGCTTAGTTGCGCCGCGTACCAGAGAGGCCACATCCTCCTGTTTCTTGAGCAGTCATTAGCGCCAGTAATTTGAACTAGGCGCTCATCCGCGTCCCGCATGTTGTTCTAGCCTTTTATGCGAGTTTACTCTATCTAATATTTTTTGGAACGGCTACAAAATCAGTTGCTTATTTCAATAGAACACGTGTATTTTTTTAGTTTGACAAGTTTCCTAATATAGAGCCGATGTGAAGGTCGCCGCCGCAAGGGATTGGCTGCCATCGCTTGACTAAAAGCAGAAAATGCTCCTCCGGTTGCCAGAGAAACGGACGCTTGCGTAGGGACTAGGTTCCAGATAGGTACCGCCGAGAAAGCGTAGGTACGGCAGAGGGACAGCGTAGCTACTTCCGCTCTTCGGTGGTTGGCTCTTGACGCCTCTCAAGTGAGTGACAGACGCCAATCTTGCAATGTCGTCACGGCGTCAAAGAGGGCGGTTTCGCGGTGCGCGCCGTTGCTTGGTTACGCTCCTCCTGCCGGTACGTCACTTCTGTTTCTAGTTTCTCGAAAGTCCAACATAGGTCCCCTATCGACTTCACTCGTTCTTCGAACGAAGCCGACGCGGCAACGTTTACATGAATGAGCACCGAGTATATTTTGATGGGTAATTGTTATAACTTTGTGATTTACTAGATTTTGATATATGTATATTTTGTATATCTTGTATTACTGCGCAGCAGTTGTTAAACCATTGTTTTCTTGTATTATGTGCAACCATTGTTTCTTGTAGCGTTATTTATGTTTACCGCCCACCCTGCTTGGACCTCGAAAGGTCCGCAGTATGTATTAAATAAATGAATAAATACACGAAGTTGACGCCTCGCCGTGGCAAAGCACGATGTTATGCAGTTCCGGCACCAGCCGCACCACGTTTTCCGGTGCATATCGCTGGAGGCCTTTCGACGCGTTCAGTGAACGTAAAGGGGTATTCACACGAGGGAGAAATCCCGGGGATTTCTCCCCGGCACGCGCGCATCACGAGATGAAAACGCGAGGCTTTTGCGCATCGCAAAGCCTGACGTTTCCGTCGTGGGATGCGCGTGCCGGGGAGAAATCCCCGGGATATCTCCCTCGTGTGAATACCCCTTAAAGATCGTGCCCGCTGTCTTCGGTGCTGTGGATAAAGTTTCGAGACGGAAAAGACATCAAAACCCAAGTGTTTCGGGCTGGAGGCCGGGCCGCTGGGTCACTCTGGACCAAAGGTGACGTGTGTGCGCTCGCTTTCAGGAAGCCTCCGCAGCCTCCGCGCTTCGCCGCGCCAGACCTCGCCGCGACCGGACCAACCGGACCCCGAGTCCGAAAGGCTTCTGCGCAGCCAGGAACGGCACCGAGGTAGGAGCTGCTCGTTCTGCGCTACCATGCAGTGCTCTAAAGTGCTCGGAGCTCTCGGTGTCGTTCGTGCTTTCGCCGAAGCCTTTGGGACCACTTCGGACGCGCAAGTCGTACTTCGTAAGGCTTGGACGGGGGCCGCCCTCATCGAGCAGCTCCGCTATATTCCGCTTACTTATGATGGCAATAAAAGCTCGCGTTTGTTCTCGGGATAAAAATCGCGGGCGACCATACGGGACCGTTCTCCGCGCTGCCGACGAGGTTGGCCGCCACCATGTTCTCAGCTGTTCACTATACTCTGTTTCACCTTCCGCTGCACCGCAGGAAAGGCTACAAGCGCGAGCTCCTTGCTTTAGGGCACATCTCGGCGGCACAAGCTCTCGTGCAATAAGGGCAGCTGCCTACGCTGTGAGCTCGCGCTTCTAGCCTTCGTTGCGGTACAACATAAGGTGAAACGGAGTATAGCTCCCGCAGCGAGCGCTTTCCCATTTATCTTCCACATTCCAAAATGCGATGCGACCTCCGCGAACGTTATAACGTCGCCGCGCTCTCGAGTCGCACGCTCTAACGTCGCGGCGCTCTAGTGTCGCGCGCTCTAAAGTCGCGGCGCTCTAGTGTCGCGCGCGCTAACGTCGTGGCGCTCTACTGTCGCCCGCTCTACTGTCGGCGCTCTACTGTCGGCGCTCTACTGTCGGCGCTCAAGTGTCGTGCGCTCTAGTGTTGTACAGCCCGAGCGAAATCCGATGCCCGTCCCACCGCGCGGCCAACGGCTACCAGCGAGGGCGCCGGGTTCGGCCAACGCCATGCCAACAACGATGATCCCGGTATCCAGCAGCGTTCATTGAGTACCAGGGTTCTTCAACAAGACACTGCGCTCAAGCGAGCCGCCGCGGGCACAGTGTGCCCGCATCTCCCGCCGACCTGAGAGCCAAAGGGGTTATTGCGAGCGGAGTCATCGCCGGTCGGGCGAGCTCACGCCGCTGCCCGTCGTCGCGGGAGTTCGGGGCCAGGGCTCTCGGCAGACGGACGTCCACAGGTTGTGGGGACACCGACTGTCAGAGCCAGGGGAATCACTAGCGTGGAGTCATCGCCGGTCGAACGATGCTCGCGCCGCGACTCGACCCGTTGCCCGGAGTCCAATCCAGGACTCCTCGACCACACGGCCGTCCACTCGGAGGGCAGGCCCGACCCACCCTCGCGCGATTTCGCTGTTCCCCCGAAATCGGGGAGACGCGCGGAGGAGTGCGAGAGAGTAGGTCAGCATGGTGACGTAGTCTCTCCGACACGATACGGAGCGACCGGGCTCGAAGTCAGACAGACGGCTTCGCCCAAAACGGCCTCGGCTTACGCCTTCTCGGGGGAGGGAAACCAGTGGCTCCCACAATCCCCCCCTCCTTAAAACATTTGGCACCCCTTTCAGAGAAAGGGGCGCCGGCTCTCAAACCCCCAAAATACAAAACCTGCACGCTGACAACACGGGTGCCAGTCGCGCTTACAAATAAAAAACGGGGGCCTTGGTAGCCCCCGGAACCGCTGCCGTAAATGTTCCACATACCCGAGTTCACGACGCTCTGCTGGGGCGATGCACTCCGGTGCCGTCGAATAAAGCCAAGAAGAGTTCCTCGATGTCGGACGAACGAAGGGTCAGACACGAAGTCCTTCCGCAACCCAGAGCGCCACTCACTGGGGACGTTGCTCGGCTCACGCTGCTTGTCGTCGACTCGTTGTGGGCCGACCTCCGTTGAAACGGACACGGTGACGCGCACAGAGCCCGCCAAGGCCACTCCGGACATGGGCGCAGGGGACCGGTGGCGAGGGAAGCGCCGGCCACTGAAGTCGAAGGCGCTCCTCGGAGCAGGCATCAGGTGACGTCCGCAACCAGGCCCGCATCAGGAAGCCTTGTTCAGCTGGGCGCCCCGGTGGGGTCCGACGACAGAAAGACGACAGCGGCCATCTTGCCCCGGCCGGAAGTCAGCTTCCTCGTCTGCTGCTCCTGGCCGCCGTCGGCTGCGCTAACTCCCGGCAGCGTCAGCAATGACGCGAATCCGGCAGGCCCCGCCCAGCCGCTCGGCGTGTCCCCCGCCGTCGCACGAAGTGGGAGATGGCAGGGAAGCGGGGGGAGGGGGGGGGAGGGAGGGGGCACGAGCATCTTCCTGAATGACGGAAAGAGGAGCCCACGCAGCACCCAGCAAATATCTTTTCGCCCCCTCCAGACCGGCAGTACGGCAAGGTCGAAGGGATGGGTCATTGTTTTCGGTCGACACACTGCCACCGAGGGGAAGCAATGGTCCCTGAGAACAGGTTTTGGCCGGGTCCTCATTGTATCTGGACTCGGCTGCCTGCGCACATTAACCGGCCTACCGCAGGGTGGGAGGCTCAAGTTGGAAGGCAGGCCACGCGGTGCTACTAACAGAATTAGACGGCACCCTGCGTACGCAAACTGAAGTCGCCGGGAACTGAGCCGACGACTCTCCGCTGCCAGCGGTGGCTGCACCAGGCGCCGGGCCGGGGACAGCGAAAACATTAACTCCGTAGAGTCTTCGAGTTGCACGCATCCCTAGCGAAGCGCACAGAACGAGGTAGCTAAAAAGCCGCCCCGTCTGTAGTGCGTTGTGCCATTATAACGCAAAGGCATCGGAAATCAGCAGAAGCTCAAAGGAAATCAGCAGAAGCTCAAAACAAATCTATCCCGAAGAAAACCCTCGCGCCAACCACAATACAAGTGGCGTACAGCGCGCGCGCCCACAGTATAAAAACTGCTTCTAGACGCCGGCGGATGCGTGGCCTACGGCACCCGGAACCCGTCGGTAGTATTACGAGCTACTTGGCGACGTTAATGGCAGACGCACCACCCGACTCTCCCAGAGGGTCTGACAACTCAGTGTCAAAGAAACGCGCACATTTACAAACCCAGATTGTCCCGCTGACCCGTAAGAAGCTCTTTGCTGCTAACAACATTCGTCGCTAGACCCACGGGGGTCAACGCAACGCGATTTCCGTGGAACGATGGCTCTGAGGACGCCGCCAGAGGCGACAACCCTTTAACTAGGTGTGGGGGTTGGCAGCGGAGTCGGCAACTGTCAGGAGTGGGGTGACTGTTGCTAGCGGCGCCCATAACCAGAGGCGACAGGTACGATAAAACGTCTCCTGCGCCAAGACACGAAAAGGGAATAAACCAATCGTGACTCACTCAGGTTTCCGGGCTGGCTCCTGGACGTAGTTCCCGATTCCGGGCACCGATGGGATTCGCAACGTGGCGGCTCACAAAGGGAGCCGGCCTCCACAATGGAGGCTCAGCCATCTTGGCATGGCGCGGCAGAGCAGTGCCACGACAACGATAGGTGCCGTGACCCCACGTTGGGCGCCATTTGTGGGAATTAAAAGGAGGGAGAGTTACGCACCTTTACGCCCGGGGACCGGTCCGGTACTCAAAGGGGAAATCCGATGCCCGTCTCACCGCGCGGCCAACGGCTACCAGCGAGGGCGGTCGCCGCGCCGGGTTCGGCCAACGCCATGCCAACAACGATGATCCCGGTATCCAGCAGCGTTTATTGAGCACCAGGAGTCCCCAACAAGACACTGCGGTCAAGCGAGCCGTGGACACACTGTGCCCCCATCGCCCGCTGACCTGAGAGCCAAAGGGGTCATTCCGAGCGGAGTCATCGCCGGTCGGGCGAGCTCACGGCGCTACCCGTCGTCGCAGGAGTTCGGGACCAGGGCTCTCGGCAGACGGACGTCCACAGGTTGTGGGGACACCGATTGTCAGAGCCAGGGGAATCACTAGCGTGGAGTCATCGCCGGTCGGACGAGCTCGCGCCGCGACTCGACCCGTTGCCCGGAGTCCAATCCAGGACTCCTCGACCACACGGCCGTCCACTCGGAGGGCAGGCCCGACTCACCCTCGCGCGATTTCGCTGTTCCCCCGAAATCGGGGAGACGCGCGGAGGAGTGCGAGAGAGTAGGCCAGCATGGTGACGTAGTCTCTCCGACACGATACGGAGCGACCGGGCTCGATGTCAGACGGCTTCGCCCGGAACGGCCTCGGCTTACGCCTTCTCGGGGGAGGGAAACCAGTGGCTCCCACATATCGTATCTTCCCAACAAAATATGCTTTTACCTTCCAGAGAAAAGTTGTTGCCCCACCGCAAAACTAATTTAAATTTCATTTATATTTTTTATTCAGGAACTCGAGGTTCAAACTCCGGGGTTTGGTAAATATGTGCTAGGAATGAATGATGCACATTTATCATGAACTATTTATGGTAAGATTAATTTAGTTACTTTGTCATTATGCTCGAGAAACAGCTTTTTACTTCTCTAAACAGCCCTGAATTCATTTGGAGAGCCCTGCCTTTTCTTCTTTCAATGACGAGGGCACTTCGTAAAATTAACAGATTGCGAAGAAAATAGTACCATGATGTAGCTGGGGAATCGGAGCTTAAATAACCGTAGAGAGCAACTCGGGATACGGAGTGGTTAGTTTGTAAATCGAGTTTGAACTCAAATATTTCTCTGTAAATCACAGTACTCCAGCAAGGATAATGCATTTTTTTCCGATTGCCAGTTGGCTCTATTTATTATAGATATACAATCCTTAAATTTAGCACAATGAACAAAAATGATGTCTATCAAAAAAAGTTCGCTGAGAGCAAAATAATGCGCCGCTTAGAATTTCGTGAAATAAAAAATATATAGTTAGTCCATTGAGTTACGGGCCGTCCTGCCACGGCTGCCGATAGATGGCGCAAGTAGTGTCGGCGCGCTCGTGTCCACGAATCCTGGGTATCAGTGTTTTTAACGTCCTCGCTTGGGCTGACCGAACGAGGAGTAGCGAGAGTTCGAAAAGGGCTACGGGAAAGCAGTCTCCAGAACAAACGGAGCGACGCGTTGTCTGCTTACGTCTCTGGTGAGAGAAGAATATCTCTCCCAATATTTCTTCAGGTTTGACAAAGCATTATTTTGTGATACAAAATTGACGAGACCGAATTTGGGGATTGTACTTAAAGTCGGGAGTTGTAGTTTCCTGGGAAAGTACCAGAAAAAAAAACTCTAAGTAAAGTACAAGTGTATACCCAGAGAACGTACTTCAAGTAAACTACAAGTTTTGTAAGCCTACTTGAAAAAATGAAAGCCGTTTACAATTCTCTGTGACGCCAGATTAGAGCGCAGCTCTTGAGGAGGAGGATGAAAGCGTACTGAGGGATAGGTGACTCCTTGAGTGCGAATGGGGCCAGCTGAACGTGGAAAACACACAGAGAAAAAATATAACATTGGCACCGCTGGTTTTTTTTTTTCTCTGTTATATTTTTTCTCTGTGTGTTTTCCATGTTCAGCTGGCCCCATTCGCAAGCAATGAACCAACATGCTCAGCTTCAGCCAATAACAAGACTCCTTGAGGTCACGTGACCTCGGGGGGGGGGGGGGGGCGGAGGGGGGGTCGTGTGACGTCAGGGGGGTCACGTGACCTCGCGGTTACGCCGACGGCGACGGCGACACTGATCAAGCCGGAAACGGGCCCCTAAGAGCTGCGCTCTAAAAGCACTTTAAGTACAAAGTACTTAAATCATCAAGTACTTTAAAGGGGCACTAACACATCAAAATCGTGATTTATTTTATTATCCGAAACGATTGAAAATGATGCCGGGACATTACCCTCAAAATTCGAAACTTGGGAATTCAGTATTTGTGAATTAAAAAAACAATTTCCAAATGCCGAATTTGAAGTTCCCGCGCGATCCGCACCAGTGCAGTGAGTCAAATTTTGCGGTCTCCTGCGACTCGACTGTCTTTCGGACCTCCGCACCGCGCTGTGAAGCAAAGCGCCGTTGCTACCGCGACCCGAAGAGAGGAGGAGGTGAGCCGGTGGGATAGAAGGGAGCCGGCGCGGGGAAAAACCGGTTTGTTCCCCGACTCGGCGATAAGCCTCTGCTCGAACGTCGCCAAGTTTTCCGAGGGAGAACACAAATCCAGGAAGCAACATCACACCGAAATCAGATTTTTGGTATTTCAAAAAGAAAGGCCGTAGTGCGTTCGTCATTGCGTAAAAAACATGTTTTACGATTGCCGTTATTAAATGGTATAGAAATGTCGCCTACAAAGCTTCTAAATTTCCTGATTTTTGACGTCACCGATCAAAAGAAGCAAGGAGGTGAGCGCGGGAAATACAAACGCCAAAAATAAAAAGGCGCGCCCGCGCGCGAAAAAATTTGTTTTCGCGATGAGTTTTTTTTTTTTGCATGTCTATGACTACAACTTGCATCGTTTTAGACAATAAAAAAGAATACGACCTTTGGGGTGTCAGTGCCCCTTTAAGTACAATGCACTTAAAGTACTTCCCAACACTCTTCATGAACTACATTCGACTATCGCCACTGAAAGTATTCCACGCGTATACGTCAGGCATTCGGATCTCCAGTTTTCTAAAAACTAATCCCGAAAAAAAAAAGGCGTTAACCGGTGCATATCTTTTTTTCTGTCGGCAGAAAAAAGTGTGTGTTTGTATTAAGTTTCGTGGCGACGCTTTTTTTTTTTTACTTCTAGGAACTTGTGGGCGAGGCCGCTCCCGCAGCTCCACTGTGGCAACAAAAATGCAGCTTGCTTCAAGGTTCCTTTTAAGCCTACGTATTAAGGTACTCTATATTACACGTGTGACATGTCGCTCAACGTAGGCCCCCTTCAATAGAGCAATCCTTATGAATCACCACAAGTATCTTAACCTTCATCGTGTTTATTTCATCACGATACTATGTGACTCTCAACATGTCCGTAAACTAACGTTTTATTTTATATCTGAAACACACCAAAAGAAGTATACAAGAAGTCTAGGTTAACACTTGAAGGACCCAAAAAGGTTGTCTCCAATTTTCCTAGGTTCGAGCTTCGACAGCCGGGTTTGACTGCGCGACGCAGTTTCGCATCTCTGTCAGGCTTTGCTCGAGCGCTTCCTTGAACCGGACAGTTGAGGTTTCGGGACAGCTGTTGAAGCAGGACACGCCGAAGTTGAAGGAATCCTTGAGGACGTTATAGAAGACAGAGTAGCCGTCTCTGACTAAAGGGGCGACCATCATGACAGCATCGCACCGAGCGGACACCTGGAAACACAAAAGGGCACCGACATTGCTCGCAGACGATACGCCTTTTCTTAAGAACCGCCACTCACTGACCCGTGAGAAAAAAAGTATTGCAAATGATAAAGGGTTTAAAGACAGATAGGTCAGCTTGGGCACTAAACTTCGTATCACGCCACGTCCGAGACAAGTCAACGCCACGATCTACTGGCGTAAGCCGAGCAGCGCCAAGGATGCCTCGTCACGGAAGCTCTTCGCTTTTATACGTTTGCTTTCACCGGATAAACCAATCAGGAGCAGAAAAAATCGCAGGACGTGCTAGCATCCCAAACGTTTAGCGATACTCTGAGTTTCCCGACGCTAAACGCCTTCATTCACGGCGCTTCTTCATCGGATAGTTTAACGCGTACCACGTGCTCGCTTGGCAGTTGTTCCTAGAATGAAGCGTTACTAACGCTACTCGGGTTGATAGACATGGCGATCTTCCAGATCCTTTCATATGCTCGTGAGCTCCTCTCCCTCAGTGCGCACAGGTGGTCAAGCCCCTCCTCGCCTACCCCTCTGGTCACATGACCTCCCTGTTAACCAATCAGCGTCAAGCACCTCACTCCTTCTCTTCCACTCGTCAATCAATCAGCATCGAGCCTGGCGGCCACGCTTTTTTTTTTTATCTGGGATTCACAAAAGGTCGAACACTTAGCGAAAGAACGTTTCGCATTAATAGGGAGTTTTCGTAGATCGTTTTCGCCGTCCCGCAAGGCCCTCCGCAACCGCTACGATAGCGGGAACTCCACAGTCAAGGCTATCGGCGCGCAGGCGCAGTAGCAACTTCTTCGTTGCGGAACGCTTAGCGGAGGGGGCAGCGCGGTCTACGAAAACTCCCTAATAAGGCAAGGCTGGCTGTTATGATCGGGATGAATACGAAAGGACTGAAGAAAGTGCCAATTAAAAGGACAGACAAACTCACAACTCTGTAAAGTTGCGAGCATGACGTATTACTGAGGATTGTTCACGCGTCCGAGGGGCTGTTTGAATGACTGCGAACAATGTTGCCATTCTCCTTGCCCAAGGGAGGCTGGGGTGTAACCACTTTACCGGCAAAAAACTAAACAATAATAACAAAAAATTGGAGGTTTCTTGTTTGAATTATTAGGCGCGACCGTTGCTCATAAATCTTGACTGCCAATTTAAGGAAGCAGTTGCGGGGTATGCAGGTAATGGCGCTTCGCGAAGAAATTCTTGTTGACGGAGGATAATGAATGGGCGACGCTGGTGTTCCGCGTGGCTCATATCTGAGCCACGCTGGATGGTAAACGCGAGGGCGCTACGTTAGAGAATCACGTCACCGCACCTGGCTTGTAGCGAGGCGAAAGTGGGAGCTGACACGGTAGGCTTGTTCGCTGAAGAAGGGTGGAAGTGGGATGCCGTGTTCTCTTGCAGTCATCTTCAGACCGAAAAAGAGCCTGTCCACACCGAGCCCACTGTTTGCCTTTGAAGGGAGAGGAACAAGAAAACTGGATAAGTTTTCCAAAAACTGCGTCTGATGTTGTTTTTTTTACATGAAAGTTCGTTAGTTGTAGTCCACGCAGACTAAGGTTGTGTTTTCAGTAACATAACATCCAACTTTTGAGGACGCCAAATGCAACAAGGTACAGAGCTCAACGACACGAAAACTACAAGCGGAACGCTTGGTCCCGCTTAAGTAACTGCATATTTCCCTAATTGAGGAGCATATACAGTTTTTATAGCGTATAAAGTAACGACCTGACTCCGCCTTTACATTACTCTATGCATCGCTAGAGCAACTGTATAGGCGCGAGGTCAGGTGTTGTGCATGGCCCGTTTTGTTTCTTTGAGCACTGCACGTACAAAACATGAGTTGGTACGCACAATCAAACGCTTTACGCCCTTTAATGCTGTTAAATCTTGCTTTACGTCCTGAAGAGTGCTCTGCTAACAGGATGCTACAGCATTGGCTGCTGTGGTAAACCTCAATATTTTAGTGCTGAAGATCTTAAGCTGCATTCTAAGATATGTTTATATAGTTTGTTTCACTCTAAGTCTGATCGAAGCTACAATCGGGTGGAGCCAATCAATCATCGCCAAAAGTGCATTGTCATGACACTCGATGTGTGAGGGTCTGCTACGAACAACTAATCCAATTACGCGC
Organism: Ixodes scapularis; assembly: GCF_016920785.2. Lineage (NCBI taxonomy): Eukaryota > Metazoa > Arthropoda > Arachnida > Ixodida > Ixodidae > Ixodes > Ixodes scapularis. Next base: position 5,005,442 of record NW_024609873.1, read on the forward strand.
AAAAAAAAATGAAGTGGAGGATCTCGGCACATTCACGATGCGTGATTGGTTTGGTTGGTAAAAGGAAACGCAAAAAAAGGGAATAAGTGCCCTAGCGCATGCTTTCGTGGGTCCTAATGTAAAACGAAGTAAAAAAACAGCAAGCTAACAAGCAGGACTTATCGCACGCAGTTGTCAGAGGCAGAAAAAACAACAAATACAGATGCACTGAAGCGCGCATGACACTGGAATCACGATCCCGTTGGCAGCTCCACCGACACTCAACAACTCAAAGTCGCTGATACGGCCTGTGACTGCTTTACTATTAAAAAGGTAAGGACAAAATATGATGTTTCGTGTATTCTGTTTGATAGACTATATGTTATAAAACTTATCTAGGTTTAATAATTGTACCTTTACGTAAAAGGCATTGGCCAAGAAAACTATTGTTCCACTCACTCGCTGAAACAAACACATCTAAAGATGTTCGCAGCGGGTAAGCTGTCACTTTTTCCCACTCTACCGCAGCCACCCTTTCCTACACATTCTTTTACACCCCTAAACAAATTAAGGGTGTGCCACGCGATAGCGCATTCTTTTGCAACTATAAATAGCGTTTTACTGCCAATGAGAGTGACGAAAGGGTGTGGCAATAAGTGTAAACGCTAATCGACACTTACACCGCTACCCATCTATCGGGCAGCTGTGGAACACTTGGCATTTTTCTATATTTCATATTTTTTCGCGCATCATTCTTTCTTTCCTGGTTCGAAAACTTTTGTTTGACAATGTCATAAACGACCATTTTTTTTTAAAGCGATATCTTTAAGGGCGGCGCTTCGCAGAGATTTTGACCTCGTCGGTTGTCGTCGCCACGCGCGAAGAAGAATAAAACTCTTTTCTTCCCTAAGCGCGAGTAGAGGGAAGTCGGGACTTCTGTCAGCCGTTCCGCGCGAAGAGGGAGAGAGACAGCCCTGGGACGTCCCGCCAAAGAAGGGCGCGAGGCAGGGAGAATTCCTACAAACTTCCACCGCGTTTACCTACCCACGTTCTTTTATTTTCTTTTTGTGTACTTTCTGTAGTGTGTATATTTTGTACATATAGATGTCTGTCTTGTTTTTTCACATGAGGTGGCGGGCTGCAGGCGCTCTGCGTAAGGGTTTTCACCTATCTACCTCGCCCCGCACACCACCACATGTGCCCCTTCCGGTATGTGCAAATAAAATTATTATTATTATTCACGGATCGGGCCGAGCACTGGTGGCGGTCGTCAGTGGCATCCACGGCGCCACCTACGATGGTTAAGAGGAATAACCACGTCGCACCTCCGTCCTCAAGCACCATTCCACCCTCATTGCGCGACCGTGCTACTGCTAAAGCTTTCGTTTCTTTGCACATTGTGGGCGAAAAATACTTTTTTTTTATATATAGACAAAGGCGTACATTTGATCTCGCGGATACTGCAAAACATTCGCACTCTACTAAAACAGAGTTCCAGGGGCGCATCACAGATGGTGTTAGCGTGCCAAAGCGTTCTCGCGTCATAAGAGATCACAAAAACTCAGCCGTAAGCAATTAGTTTGAATATGCACAGTTTCGCCATAAGTGATAGCACAGTCGAAGCTAAAAAACGTGCTCACGCTGCTTCGTTCAGGATTTTACAGCGCATGACAGCGTGTGCACGGGGAGCAATTTCAAAATAAATGCGGGTATCGCTCTTGCAACAGCTTTTGGTTCGCACGCACTCGAGATGAGAAGATTACACTCTAGTACCCTCGTTACACGGGCACCCTTAAACGCAGTTAAGTATGACTTCAGCAACACTTAACTGTGGTCATGGATGTCCGAGAAACTACACTGTTAGCAAGTCCCGTGTATTTGGCGAATATTTGGGGTGAAAAACACGCCATTTACACAAATTACCATAAATTTACACGATGAGTAACGGATAATTCGTTCAGAAATCATGCGAGGTTGTAAAAAACGTGTTTTGGTTCGGTCATACACGCATAACCGTGTAGCCGACCTCGAAAACACGCATCGCCCCCGGCGACGACCGCGGCATTGCCGGCTATCGAAGCACCGGAATGCTTGGGGACACACTTAGAAAGGACCGTCGAGACAAATGCCGCGGAAAGAAACATGTCTCGGAGACAGATATGCACCAAAAGCAATTGCGCCATGTCGCAGGACGTTGGCGAAACCCACGCTTACCGGGCTCGCCGCCATCTTCTGGTCGATGGCAATGCGGCTTGCTTCATGTCGCCCATGTTTGCATTTAGTTTAGGGGTCCTGATAACAGTCTCTTAGACACCACAAATAAAGTTATGGGTCTAATTATTCGTTCCAAACAGTTAAAATGGATATAAAAAGCGTGTCCTCGATGTGAACACGTGACATTGCAGTTGGTTTCGTTTTTGCTTCAACCTTCAACTGCAAGCGATCTGGCGATCTGGCCACGGCGCAAGCGCAACGCCGATGTACGCTGGAAGCAAGCGCCGGTTGGCTTTCGTTGTTTTTGTTTGACCGGAGAAAATCTGGCAAGTACGCATGGCGCCGCTACTGTTTTGGTTTGACGGGACGCGAGAAGCTTCGCATAGAGCTTCGGAGTTTGCGAGCACATAGTGAAGACGTGACCGGAGAAGTGCCCCTGTGATGTTCCTGGAAGACGGAAAGTAGCATTCGTAATCGTCGTGTGTGCTTTGAAAGCGAAAGGAGTCACAGGGTCCACGAGTTCGCAACCACAAGCCAAGGTTCACGACAGCGCGGCGTTGACTTCGGCGATCTCGTTCTGTTTGGTGCAACCCGGCAATGCGAAAAAGAGCTGAAACATTCGTCGTGTGTGGTGCGGTGCTTTGTATTCCGGGTCTGTTTGAACCACGCTTTTAACACGGAGCGCAAATTGTTTGTTGCGTGGTGGAGGTTCAACGGGTACAGGCCCGTCGTCGTCAGCTGATCCGGTCCAGCTGGTCCGGGAGGACGCAGCGAGCGTTTTTAAAAGTAAATCTTCCCTCGTTCCGTTTCGAACTGTGGAAGTATCGCGACACATACTGTGAGTAAGAAGCAGCGGGCGTTTTCAACAAAATTACGTTGTTTTAATTGAATAATGGACTCTGGATTGTTGTCTTAAATCTGCCGTTTTTTATGCTTCGTGTTGGACTGCGTTTGCATAGCGACGCACACCGCTCGAGTATGATTCGGTCCTGCAACGAGTTTGTTGCGGCAATCATGCGGCGTGAATAAATAAGGGCAAGGTTTCCTACCTGCCCACAGATGCATGTACTGAGACCATTTTTTATGTTGTGAACGTAGTACTCTTTCTTTATTTTGGAAGACGCGTTGGTGCATTTATTATGGTACAATCACTTGAGAGTTGAGAAATTAGAGAGCGAGCAAGCTTTCTCAACTTTGTCTCTTTCTCTCTGGCACTGCCCTGTTTCAGTTTCAGTAGGCATATCTACTAGCAGGTACAAACTGCTCTAAAGCAGGTAAAAAACGGGAAGCTTAGGACGGTGTGGACTCCGTGTTTCGCGCTTTTCGCAAGGTGACAGGGTAAATGCTTTTGTGAGATATGCGGAATATGCAAGCGATTTTGTTACGCCCGTCGTTTGCGTCTCTCCAGCAGAACGAATAAGATGATCTACTACAAAGGCGCAATCACAAGCCAAGATTTAAGATAGCAGTCGTTTGCTTCGGTGATCCGTGTAGCTGCATTTTACCCTGCTCTCTGCAACAGCGTGTCATGACGAAGAGCTGGAATGGTCACGGTTTGTGCTGGCCTCCCGGTTGACAGAAACCCGCGTCGCCCGCATCGGCACCGAGTGCGCTTGGGCTGTTGATGCTCAAGCCTTTTATCCGCGGCTTGTCGCCAGCTCATCCTGCTGCTCAACGGTGAGGAAGCGGCGAGAGTAACCTCGGAAGTGAATGTAAATCCTCGTTCATTCAGTTATCCGGTGTCAAAGTGTGGAAGATGTCCAACGTGTACTGAGGGCGGGAACTACGAGCGTTTTGCCTTGCTTTTATAACCGAAACCAGAACAACGAGATAACTGCCTTGCGTACTCTAAAATGACGGAAGTAATAAGTTTCAACAGGTCGAGTACGTCACCGGGGATGTAGGCGAGACGGTGCACACTGTTTAAACGCTTGCAGTATCCACGAGTGGTACCAGGAAAGCGACGTCAACAGAGAAGGAGCTCGCGATTCAGCATAATACACTGCTACGGGCCCGTGTATCTTCAAAGTTCGGGGTGGTGGCAGTATAAAAAAAAGACGCATCAGCGCCCCACACCAGTGTTCACGAATAACACCGGTCACAAACTCCCAAGCCCCAACGCTCTTCTCGACATCGACACGACATACGTCAACAAACTGCATCAAAACGCCCCAAAAGTGAAGGCGTCTGCTCCCGTACTGCAACTGCTGCAACTAGCGGAAGTGAAGTGTTGGGCGGATGTCCGGATGTCCTTCACAAAAATATATAAAAAATGCTTTGCGCAAGGATCACTTTCATTTATTATTGTATACGTAATGACAAAATCCCAATAATTTGTTTTTCTATCTGATTCATGCTAGTCGGACTGCTCATAACACTGGTCAAGCAAGAAAATAACAAAAATTTGAACTTTTTCATGCCCGGTTTAAGATTTATGGTTAACATATCATTATTTATTGCAACGGACTAACATTATAGATTTTGCCTTCATACTTTTTAAATGCAAACAGTTCTAACATACGGCTGTCCATTGCGCCGTGTTTTGTGTATTCTTCTATAAATCTGTAATGGTCAGTGACCAAGGAGCTCACCCGCACATGTCAAGCTTATATGCGCTGCGGGGAGAAATGGATATCGAGTAGGAAGTGTCGGGCGTTGTGTCGGTTGTTGTGTTTGTGTATATGTCGGTGCCGTGTAGCTGTGTGCTGTGTTGCCTGCGTTGTATGTAGGGTTGCTGTGTGGCCGTGGTCGTTCCCAGTGGTAACAGACTCGTCTTTTTTCTTTTTAAAACAGGCTGCTTCTCGATAGGTGGCGCAAGTTACCGCCCGATTCTAAATAGTTTGCTCAAGTTATTTATCCATGTGAGTTCGGTATTCGTTTTTTTTTTCTTTTTTTGTCTAGCGGCTCGTTGAAGCTATTGACGCCGCCGACCGCCGACAACACACGTACGTACCTTTGCAAGTAGCTACTTCCGCCGCTTGGAGACTTTACAGTGTATAAAAGACATCGAACGAGAACTAACGCGCCCTGTGTGCTTTCAATTCGGCTGAAAGGCGCGCGGCTCGCTGGGCTCGTCTCTCGCCTGTTCTCGGCCGCTGGCCGCCATGCTTCATAAGGAACACGCTCGAAACGGTTTTGCGGAAGGCAGACACGGTGTAGCGTGTTAAGTTTACACAGCAACTCATGTGTAGACAAAAAACACAGATGACCTCGTGTAAAACGAACACGTTTCGACGTGTCCGCTATAGGACAACGGTTTACACGTCTGGGCGTGTTATTTTTGCTAACAGTGTAGGATCTTAGTACAGTTAGATGCCCAGCGCTCTGGCTTACCAGATTTGCATCGTGCTTGTGCTTTTCGACGGCTTTCCTGAGGCAGTGCTTTTTTTCTTCCCCGGTGGAGTTCGGAGTTTCGAACGCTCTGCAGAAGTTGAGGCTCTGCGATGAGGTTCCACGGACTACTTCTGTCCGCCCGTGAAGAAACTCGCGAGTTGAAACGCTCTCATACATCGCGCATGGAACTTTGTGGATTCTGAAAAACAAACAAACAGACAGAAACAAGCAAACATAGTGCATATCCGAAAATATAGTTGTCAAGGTTCGCTGTACATCACGGACGGTGCATCGCGCTTATATCACTCGCTCGAATATGTAACACTGTGGCGTAAAGAATGCTTTTGAACAGGGTTTTATTGAAGTACACTTTATTTCAGTGCATCTTGGCCATTTTGAAAGATACGACAAATGAATCTTTAGGTAGAACGCTTCAGGACGATAATGCAATCACAGATAATTCAGACGAATTTTTAAGCTCCTAGACCAATAATCTCCTCTCGCGCTCAGGTATTCTTGGCTGTTCTTTTAAAATTGTATAAATGTTAGTGAGTCGGCATTACTGCTGCTCTAATATGTTTGTTTTTTCTTTTTTTTTATGAACCTAGCTCCTAGTCTGGTTGAATGTCCGTGCGAGCACTATCAAAATAGGGCCTGCCTACCAAGGGTCAAGTGTAATTTCCACACCTTATTTGATAGCGTACACTGGGTTTTCAAAATTGAAAATCCTCGGTAGATTTCCGGTGAAAGCATTTTTACCGTTTATATTGCTCGTCTGGCTCGAAGTAAGAAATTTGTTATCTTTAACGGGAAGGCATTTGTGTTTTGCTTTTAATAAGAATTTACTACTCATTATCTGCAATATTTAGTTTACGTTCAGACATTCGCCTTGGGGAATCTGTTTCATCTCGTTCGATGTTGTCAGTGTCTACAAATTGCATCGCGATTAGTGTCGGCTTTTTATATTGCAGTTTTGGGTTCGGCTTTGAAGGCGCGGACGCGATGGATAGCTAAGGTATGAGTCGTGTACATTTTCTACTCCAGCATGTGCAGAGAACGATGGAGCACCGAGTCAATAAATATGCCACGACTTGCGGTCCCCATGATAGTGATTTCATCCGCAGCCTAGGCTTGGCATGTTTCGAAGCCGCCATAAGTCTGCTAAATTCTGCCAAACACTCCTGTGTGTGTTCACTATAGGTTCGAGTGTGTAACAAAAGTGTCAAACGCTAGAACGTTCTGTAGCGGGGGATGGCGGAGGCTCACATTGATCTCCACATGCTGCGATATCGCTACTTATGCTTTCACGTGATTGCGTATCACTTTCGTTTCTATATCTCAATACACGTTTCCTCACACCGCTTACATGGATTTATTCGCATGCCGCGGTCTAAGATGTTTTGGCATCAAACGTTTTGTTGTGTGAGACGTCTCGTTCTTACTTGTAGAATGACAGCTGCAGTGCCATCTGCACGAAGCTGTCTGGGCTCATGTTGCGCGATTTCACGAAGTCTTTGCCATAGTTTTGAAACTTGTAGATGAGCACATCCAGTTCATCCCTGAACCTGCATGAGAATCGTTCGGACACTTAACATATTTGATTGCGCTGTATTTAGTTATAGGTTGCCCAAAATTCTACACAGTCGCTTTCTGTAATGACGCTAGGGAATGGTGCAATAACATAAAATAGAAAACAGCTGAAGAAGGTGAAACACACACAAACAGTGACGAAAATAATCGCTGGAGAAGGGGATTATTTCCCCTTCTCCAGGGATTATTTTCATCATTCTTGCCAGCTCGCTTGCACCTTTGCATTTAATTGCATTATAAACACAAACAATGACCACACATACACACCCAAACACACACACACGCACTCGCACACGCAGTTTAAATTCAGACAGACAATCAAATTGGGCAGTGGAAATCAGTATAAATTATCTGAAGGAGCCGAATATTTAAAGCAGTGTTTCGTTAAAACGGCACATTTGTTTCTGCATTTTTTAAGGGGTTCACTGACCTTGTATGTGAAGACTTGGCTTTCGGGTTCACTGACCTTGCATGTGAAGACTTGGCTTTCTCGATGTCTTGTAACGTTTCCCAGCTTAGTTGAAACTCCAGCTTTTTTGGAATATCTTTTAAGGCGTTCGATGTTGGGTCAAAATGCTCATGTTGAAGTCTGTTAAAAGATTCACTGTGCTCTATTAAAGGATTAACTTTAATATTTTACTTAAGCGTGCTAGCTTCAAACTTACAGGGAATGCTGATGAGCTGAGCAGTTTTAAAGTTATGCAGCTTAGCCCACGATTAAAAGCAACACATAAGAAAAGTGGCGTACTAGTTGCGAGCTCTTGGTCATCGCGATTTGGACTTAAGGGACTTGCGGTTATTTCGACTAGTGCGAGAGGGTTTCATAGACCGCTTTCATTTAAAATAATCCAAAGTCTAGAAAATTTTAATCTCAAAATAGTTTTTGATCTCATAGGACCAGAATATATGCTGTTCTTTGTAGTAACGTTAACGGGTTCGAAAAGTGTGTAGAAATTGTTTGTGAAAATTAGTGTTTATTGCACGGTGTCTTTTGAAGTTTTGGATTGTAAGTAGCAGAAATACAGACTTGTAGATGAACTCACATGTAATCGTAGCAGCGGTCAACCAAGGCAGTCACAACTGGGCCATCCATGGGCGAGTGGTCGGACAAGAGCGCGCTGCAGCCCTCTTCACCTACGATGAACTGGAAGATTTGGGGTCCATTTGCTACCGTATGGTACTCTACAGGAGTATCGGTGGCCGAGTGGTTGAGCGCACACGTGCTCGGAGCACGTGGAGTGAAAGCTCGCGCTGCGGAACCCAGGGATTCTGGGTTCAATCCCCACCCCCTCCCCTTTCGATCTGGATGAGCATCGTACCGGCGTGCCGTCGTGTATCACTACTGCGTGATGCACGTTAAAGACCACAGGCTAGCAGTCGTACTGCACCGGCTAAATTTCCTATCTACAGTGGGTAATAATGTCGCTATATTCTGGCAGACTAAACTCCAAACTCCCCCCGGGGTGTGTTCATATAAGGACGGTCATAATATTGTCACGCTTATGCTTTGCGTTCAATTAAATTTTGTTATGATGTAGAGAAATGTGTTCACTCAGCTGTAAAAAAATTTTTTTTTTTTCAAAAAATACTGTATTTGTGAGATAAAATCGCACCTAAGATGAGGTCGAAAGCAGGACTTTGCCAATTGCGCGTCAACGTAACTTTGAATGCAGCAGAAATAAAAAAAAATACAATTGTGTACTTTATCAAATGTTTTAGGCCAAACGCGCAGCAAATTTAATAATAGAATTATGCAAATTTTATTTTATTATATACTTAAAAATAAATAATAGGGCGAACTTAGCTTTTCGAAGGATTCTTTCGTAATAAGGCATTTTTCAGCGAATTTTTAGGACACTTTAAAATTAAACGTTCAACCTGAAATTTGTTGTCCTTAGTATACCATTTCTTTTTCATTTAAAAAAAAAATAGAGCGTTCTACTACTGTAACTATATTTTCCATTAAGCCCAAAATGTTTGGAAAAAAATGTAAAAAGTAAAAACAAAGAACCATCAATTTTTCCTTCAATTAAAAAAAATCCTTCTCGATTTTTTCTAACTTTATCAGGTAGATACTCTTCAACCGGTAATTTCATATATGTTTATTTCATATATAATTTCATATAAACAATATGAGGCATTTGCCTCATATGGTTTTAAAAAAATGTAACCCTGTCTTTGTTGCACTCGATTAGAATTGTTTTTTTTATTTTTTTTTTGTTTTTACGACTAGTGATACTCGAACGCCGCATACCACGATGCCCTCTTGTGGTCGTCTCAGTTCCCATGGACATTATGACACTGCAAAATAACAAATGAGTTTTTTTATTTTTTTATCAGTGATGTTGTCGTTATTGTTTATGAAAACTGAACTTTGGAACGTGTTCGGCCTTTCGAGTGTTGTACTCTATTGATTATTTCTTCATCACGCTACATTTCCTATGTGATACTTTAATCTAGGTAGTTTACTGACCAAATAGTTTGATCAATTTCTCTAGGGAACGCTAGGGACAATCGACCTTAAAAACTCTTCTGAAAAAAAAGTCGTCTTGCCTCCGGCGCCCGTAGATCCCCATCGCAGTCACCCGGTAGAACACCCTGCAACCCCCTGGATGTCTCACCTACAGCAATGGCACTCCTCCGCTCAACTTTAAACTCAAAATTCCAGATGATTGTATCGTTAAAAAAATGCAACTTGTGACGAGGATGTTTAGACAGTGAAATGTTATTCTGCCTCAGAGTGGCACCAGCATTTTCACTGTAGATGAGAAATTTGGCCACTGCAGTACTACCGCTAGCCTGGAATCTTCATCGTGCATCGCGCAGTAGTGCTTACACGAGTACGTGCCACTACAGTTCTCACCTAGACGGAAACGCGCGGGGGCGGGGATCGAACCCAGGATTGCGCTGCAGAACCGAGGTATCCTCCGTCCGATACCTTCTACCGCCTTTTTTCTGAACGCGGAGATGACACAAAACGATCGTCGACTGCGTGCCTTCTAAAATCTTGAGACAATTAACAATGTCCTTCTCGGTTACAGTGACTACAACAGTTTCCACAATGCCACAACAGAAGGGGACGCTCCGTTTTTCGCTGAATAAAGCGACACAAAAATCCACTGAAAAGAATTTGACATTGACTGGTATGCTACTCAAAATATATTTTAATTTTAACACTTGCCATTTTTCGGAGAAACGAATGTTTATTTGGTTTTATGCTGACTTTCACCTAATCTTCTAAAAGCTTCAGGTTGCCTACATCCCTGTCCCTCTTTTCGTGCCTCATGTTTTCTTGTTTTTCTTTTTACAATATCAGGACACGTCGTCAGTAATATATGGCAACTTTCGGCAATCGTCGTACCCAGGTGAGTGAATCGCACTCCCTAGCTCCTGGATTTTCGGCTTCGGAATGGAGGTGCTTGCTTACATCTTCCAGACGTGGAAGTATGAAGGAAGTCTCTTATATATCTCGTACTTCTCAGAATTAGAATAACTGCTGTCGCTGCGGGGGGCGCTGCCGTTGCCTCACCTGACATTTCGCTGAAGAATGCTGAGCTGTAGTACGACCGACCCGTGCTACATGCGTTTTGGGCGGTATCAAGAATCGGTAGGCGTCTACATTTCCGTTTTATTCGAAATTATATTTGTTTTCTGAGAGATACCCTAAAACTTTTGCTGGGTATATGTGTCCAAAAAAGCTTTGGTTTCTTATTCACCGACGTCTCAACCAAGGCACTACATGTGTTTAGGGCTACTGATACAAAAACATAATGTATAATATAATTCTTACATGTACTTACCGTGTCTTGCTATTTTTCTGTACTACAGTTTGGCCATATTGGCCGGCTAAAATATGTTTACATAATACATTCACATACATTGATTTTATTCTAGGTTTGATTATCTGTATTACTATTTTTACAGCTTTGCTATTCTATCAGCGTAACTGTAACAACGAAGCTTCGCGCTTTCATCAAGTCAAAAAGTTGTTCCATTCTTCTCAAGAAGCACGCAGTGTGCAGAGCGTATGCATTCGTGCGGCGGACAACATCTTCACTTAGAAGCGAGGCAAGACGTTCGACGAGACTTTTGAGAGCCCTTTTGCTCAAAGTCGCAAAAGTGTGACTGGAGGCAACAACAAAGGCTGAACGGCATGTAAGCGATTTAGCGAGCGACGAGACGAGCGACGGCGACAGCGACAGGAGTCAGCGACGAGCGAATGAGGTTTCTCACTGTCGCCCGTCGCGTCGCCTGTCGCGTCGCTCGGTTTTGGGATTTCTAGAAAACGTCGCTCATCGGTTTGGTCGCTTGCTCCCGTCGCTTTCATGCGGTTTCCCTCGTCGCGCGACTGACCGAGCGACAGCAAGGCGGGTCGCAGTCGCTTGTCTCGTTGCTCGCCAAATCGCTTACATGCGGTTTGTACTTAAACGCATTCATAACACTCTTGTGTTTTGTGTCTTACCCTAGAACAGTAAGGAAGAAAGTAACGCCGCGGAAGTAACGGATTACTTTTCGTGGGAACGGTCACTAACTTTTATGGACGGGAAATCGCTACTGTAATTAGTTACAAGTTAACGTCATGTAATTGTAAATGTAATTCCTTACCTTTTTTTAGTCATGCATGTGTACAAGTCTGGATAGCACAGCTATATTTTCAGAGGCAATGTCAGCCACACCACTGATAAAAGAACTCGCTTGTTAATGTTCGGTATCTATTAAGATTGTTTTGTATCAATACAAGGATATGTTAACAATTTTGGTTACAAGTGAGTCGTCCAAGTTATAAAGAAGCATTTAGGCTTTTTGGCTCGTTGGCGACCGCGGCTAAAGTGTCCTGACTTGCGGTCGCTCCGGTCTCGTGTGTCGGCTTCCCAACACTGGTGTCGAATTTCTTCCGCCGGCTCGTTCGGATGTTTAGTACCAATACGTGGAGTGTGCCCAACAGACGGCAGGTGTCTACGTGACATACCTCTACGTTTAAGTGCGTCACGCTGCCTTGGCGTCAATACGAGCAGGTTTAGGAGACACGGTGGGTGTAACAGCTTCAAAAAAACGAGGACGATTAAAGGGATAGACACGACAGGACAACAGCTGGTTGTCCTGTCGTTTGAAAGATAGCCCTCCCCCCCCCCCGCCCCCAAACAGTAATCGACTGCAATATTGACCTAGTTACAAATTTTTATTTTTATATATTTTTTTATTTTAAACAATATAATGCAACATGTTTTTCTAGGTATGAAATTACCGGTTGTGAAGGATCCACCGAATAAAATTAGAATAAAATCGACGATGATCGTTTTTTTAGTCGAAGGACAAAATTGATGCTTTTTTTTTTGCGTTTTATATTTTTTGGAACATTTTGGGCGCAATAAAAATATAGTTTCAGTAGTATAACGTTATATCTTTTTCTGAAATTCTTTGGGAATGGTATAACAAGGACAAAATATTTCAGGTTGAATGTCTTATTTTAAAGTATCCTAGAAATTCGCCGAAAAGTGGCTTATTACGAAAGTCTTGCTCAAAAAGCCAAATAGACATCTTTATTCCTTTTTAAGTATATAATAAGCAATATAAAATTTGATTAATTCTAGTAGTAAAGGTTTTGTGCGTTCGGCGTAAAACATTTCAAAACGTAGACAATTCTATTCTTTATTTTAGGTGCCTTCAAAGTTGCGTCAACGCGCAATTGGGAAGTCCTGTTTTCAACCTCACCTTAGGCTCGATATTGTATCACCAATATATAAAAAAAATGTTCTTGCAAAGATAAGGTTTTTACCCGTTGTGTGGACACACTTCTCCACTTCAAAAAAAATGTAATTGGAAAAAAAGAAAGTATGTGTGACACCACTAAGACTAGCTCGTTTTGGGACTCGAGAATTATAAAGATTCTTTCACGTATTAAAACAGGGTATTATGACATGGGCACAACATTAAACTTCGTGAGCTTGTGTTAGCATGAGTAATAAAAAAAAAATGTTATTGTCTGCGATAACTTATATCATACATTGTGAGATTGACAGAGTTCCCATGAGGGCACAGAAATTAATTGTCGTCTGTCTCGCATGAATCCTCGAAGAGCAGGATAAGTACTATAATATCACAAAGAACAGTGGTGAATATGAAAGTCTGATCCACTTTTTAGCAATATTAAAGTAAATTTTTAACGATCGCTTAGGAGCCTTTAAAGGGATGATGCAATTATCTTCCAACTTCTTCCTCCTTAGTTTTAATCCGCAACTCAAAATGCGAAATGAGTATTCACGTGATCGTGACGTGTTTGGGCACCGGATGCAATGACTCTAATCTTCCACCGTGCTTTTTAAGCGCACCATGAAACTTGTCATTCGCAGGAGTTGATAAGTGCCGTTACATCGCTTAAAGGCCACGAACGCGAATCCAAATAATCACTGACGGATTGATTTTTGACGAGAGTCCGAGTGACGCGGTGATCGTGTCCAGTGTTTGAGCTTGGTTCGGCTGACGTGGATTTGGCACCACAGACCGATCGTATTCGGAAGAAAAAAAAAAGGTAAAAAAATAGTCCGCTATATTTTAACATTTCCGTATGGAAAGTCTGGCGTTTAACTTTCTATTCCCTCTTTTGTTTTTCCACACTAAGCGATATGCCATTAGTAAAATGCCAACATAAAATCCCTTTTCCTGTCGGGAAATCTATTTTATGGTCCCTTTAATAGTGTCACCCAATTTAAAGTTTAAGAAATAAGGGGACAGGTAAGAAAACAAAATTTAAGCCCATCTTCAAAATGTTGAACATCTGAGAAACGGGCCTTACCTGGAGAGACTTATCGCACCAGCGGTTGGCTGCGTTCTCTCCATCCCTTCCGCCCATGAACATCTGCTGAGGACAGGCCACCTCGTACGGCTCTGAACAGTTCACTGGGCGGTCGAGGCACAGCACTAAGACGGCCTTCCGGATTGCCTCCACACACGCTGCGTTCTTGGAATCTGTATTCGGCACAGCAAAACGATCGCTATTGGTCGTTCTTAATGCCTGTATCAGCTAGAGTCGAGGGAATCGTTTTAAGTTGCTACTGCGTCCTGACTTGTTACCTGTATAAAAGGGAGCGATTCGTAAACCTATTGGCAACGGAATATATGTTTCTAGAGGTAAATCATTGCGTGTCAGAAATTCGCCGTAAACTCTGATATACACGCGTGGTAATAGAAGGTCTGGCATGGTGGTCAACTATATAGGCCTAGTATGACAGGTCTTATACGATATTTTAGCAAGTTTGGTAAACACAAAAATAATTTAATTGAACTTCTCGAGGCGCATGAACGTTTCATATACGTCAATGTCCACCCTTAAAAATCTTCAAACCTCGTGAGGCTGAAATCAATGTCTTTGTGCGGATGTTTGCTTCTTATAAAATTGTCATAATGACTGTCATATTACTGACCAGGTAACAAATTTGTAAACACCTTAATATTTTAAGAAAAAAATTGAAACAAAGCCCCAGATATTTAAGACCAGCCGAATGTTTTTTTTTTTTTTAGTGTTAAAGACATGTTAAACCATATCTTAAGATATGACGATAACGTATATGCCACTAACCCTGACAAAGCCTTTTGTACGATTCAGCCCAGACGTCTCTGTGCTCCGTTGTCAGGATACCAATACCGACGTCGGCCTCCGGCGACATTTCCACAACCCTTAGCAGCAGCTGCAGGATCTCGCGTTCGTCGAAGGGGCATCCATCCGTTTCGTAGACATTTAATGTGAAATACTACAGAAAAAAAAATAACACGCAGAATTCGGTATTGCATAGTTTTATTGGCCTTTCCAAACGAACGTTGCCACTGCATACCACAATATAAAAACACTTCAACAACAATATCGTATATCATATATCATGCGCACGGTTCGCGAACGATACATTTATTTGTATTTTCATAATAACCATTTTTGTACTTTGCCTAAATATCACTTAGAATAAATCCGTGACGTTTGTAACCTGTGAAACACGGGTTAGTTTTCACCTCGTGCCATAGTAGTCGGAAGCAAGTATACAAGCAAGATTTACTACACACAGTTGTCAGACGCGGAAAATTGGCTGCAGAAACTACTATTGTTCGTTGTCTATGAATCGTGATAGCATTTGTAATGAGACTTACGAAACAGCTCACTGTGAATACGACGACGCAAATATTTGAGTAAACACTTTATTTTATGAATGGCTTACGACTCAATCATTGACATCAGCAGCACTTCGAAATTGAGTGATTGCTTCGTCTCTGTGTAACCGTTTAATCTTAGGTCTCTTTGTAATTCCTCAATGTTCAAGTCGTTTCCTTACCACCACTGCAGCTCCGTGTGTGTTTCTTGTTGTGTCTCTGTGTAATCGTTTAATGTTCAAGCTGTTTCACCGCCACCATTGACCATATACCAAGTTCCAACTAGCTCAATTACTTAAACTGATAATCGCTTCGTAGCTTTGGCGCTAGTGTGAATGTGCGCTCATTGCCGCTCCGTGTGTGCACGGCGCGTGTTTATCTGCTTGCGGACGACTTTGAGGACAACGACGTTTAGGACGACGTCAAAAACGACGTCTAACATAACTTTTAAGAAGACCTCCAGGGCGATTTCAAGGACACTTCTAGGACGACTTCAAGGACGACGACGAGGACGACGTCCCAGAGAACGACGTCAAAAACGACGTCTAGAACGACAATTAGTACGACATCTGAGGCGATCTCAAGGACGACCTCAGGGACGACGTACTAGAGGGTGACATCAAAGATGACGTCAAGAAAGAACTCGAGGACGACCTCTAGGACGACCTCTCGGATGACCTCTAGAACGACGTCCGCAAACGCGCGACGCCTGAGAATGTCATCGCAATAAAGAAAATTACGGGAGAACGCTTAAGCTTTGCTTTTAAGAGTGGAACGCGGTATACCTAAATAGAAACCCGCGCTCGTTCCTTAGTCATTGAACCGTGTCTGCGTGGCCTAGTGAACAAAAAAAAAAAGAAAAAGAAAGCGTCTGCGTGGTTTAGTAGGCAGCGCGTCTGGCTCGCAACCGAAAGGTCGTTGGTTCGATCTCGCTCCGCCTAAGATCCTTCGAATGTTTTCTTTGAGGCAAATAAATTAGTTTTCGACCAATTCGCATTTTTTTTGTTCCCCCGACGCCAATTCCGGCACCGACGTCGACGCCGAACATTCTGCGAGAAATAAGGAAAAATTAGCAACATTTTTCCCCTCAACTCGCAACCAGAAAAAGTGGCCACGTGATCTCGAATTAATTATGTGCCTCCAATTTGTTGGCAAAGTGCTGAGTTCCAGCCATTGTCAGGGCTTGGCTGTTGTCGTCATAGCAGCGATTGGACTACCTGGTTGCTTGTCGAGTTATTATCCACAGCCCAAATCAAGTGCAATGCTCGGGTGCATTCTGTCGAATCTCTGATTCAGAGTCAAATTTCGTACCGGGTTAGGTATGTTAAACACTGGGACCTGCAATCTACGTGATGAAGTTTTATATTCTTGACATTTTATTGCTACAAATAGGTTCCTTTGTCAATGGCGTTGTGTGCGAGTAGACATCGACCCCAGTAGTGCAAGTACGCTGATGGAAAGGGGTCTAAAAAAATACAAAATTTTAAGATATAAGCAAAGCAGCGCGCAAGACAAGAAGGCACAAAACTATGTGAAAAGCAGCCCTGCTCAAAATTTAATAGAGAAAATATTTAAAGAAGAAAATACAATTTTTTTTTATATTACCCGAGACTGGGGCGAAAAACTTGGGAAACGTCAACCGTGAAATAGAAAGGTGATAGGTAATAATACGTATACAACAACATCAATGCATGTGGTTGCACACCAAATGTAACAATAAAAAGGAATGAATAGATTAAACAAATCTAAACAAACATCTTCAATCTACATCAGTATGAGAATGCAATTGACAAAGAAATTCCAAGATTTTCGTGGAACAATGGGGCTTCAGTGATTGGCACTAGAGATTTGGGAAGGTCGTTCAAAGCTTGAATTACACGTAGAACAAAGGATTTGATGAAGGTGTTTGTTGAGCACATTAGACGTTGAAGCATACTGTTTGGGGTGCGATTGGTTGAGCTCTTATGTGGTGGAAGGAAAGAAACCTTCGAGGAACGGTTTATGTAATAAAACTTACGAATTAGGCACAAAATAAAAATATTTCGGCGCACTTCAGCCAAGGGTAGAAAACACTGACTTTTTATGAGGGGGATACTTAAGTTAGTTGACTAGGAAAACATCATGAAGCGTGCTGCTCGATTCTGAACTGCATCAGTGCAAGAAGTGGAGCGTTGTCACCATTAGTTATGCAGGTTATCGTGTTTATTTACGTAACTATCTTTTTAAACAACTCTTCTGAAACAAAAATGCCTCGAAGGAGCGTCACCTGATTGTTGTGGATAACCAGCACATTTTTGGATGGCCCATTAGGTGGTGAGGTTCGCTCCAGTCGATCACAATCTTGAAAAGGTACTCGATACGTGGTGAACATCCTTTGATACTGCGACATGTCTAGAGGCTTCGTTCCTTTCATTTCAGTTTCCATGCGTTGCCTGTTTCCAAATCGAAGCACGGTCAAATATTTTATTTTATATTTTTAACAGAACATATTACTTTCTGCACTGATGCATGGTAACCATACTAAGCTGGTTTTGTTCACTTGAAACTTACGTGTCTATGAGGTGTTTGAAGCGCAAGGCCCCAGCCACTAGCAGGGCGGCGTGTCTGCAACAAAATTCGTATAGGAGTGCTTTCAAGTCTTCCATTACTCAAGTAAGTAACTTTTTCGTGCGCATGCAAGGCTGGAAGTACCTGAGTTGGTCCATTTTTGCGTTGAACCTCTGTTTTGGAAGCGCTGTTACTGGACAGGAATACCAAACCGCAGGTTGCCTTTGCTTCATAAAGAATTCCTCCACCCACCAGTCTGAAAGCTAGCAAACAACGAGTTTTTGCTACGTATTATCTCGAAGCTGGTAAATCAATTGAAATATTCATAACTTACCCAATTTTTCTTTTCAGAAGCTTTCGCTCTGAGCAGTTTATACAACTTTTCACCATCACCGTTTGGCCTTTGAAAATCATCGAGGCTCTGTAAAACGTATTATGCATCATTTACCGCTGTTCGCTAAAAGTGCCTCCTATGCGATGCGGAAAAATGTGCGCTAACTTAGTAAGTGCATGCCATCGTTTTACTAGAAAGAAAGAAAGGGCTAAGGTAGAATATAGGACGCCATTATTTCAAGTCAAAGTGGAGTCAAGTAAAAAATATGTTTTTATCGTTGTAGAAGGTATTAATTCATAAGATATACATCTAGTCAAGAGTCCCAGTGTTAAAGCAATTTTGAAAACAATTTCTTAGCAAAAAAATGTTAGTTGGCAACAAAAAGTTAACCCAGCTTTAACATCCCAAAAAAACATTATAAAAAGGCAAAAAAAAAAAGTTACACAAAGCAAAGGAGCAATTTATGCTAGGTACACAATAAAAAAGGTATAAAACCAAATAAAAAACGAACATTATACAATTACAATAAAATTTAGAAACAGAAAAAAAAGAAAACTGTTAATATAAAAGTTTCTAACGGTTAAGAAAACACAACAAATGAAATGTACAAAAAGAGGTCAGGAAAAAAGACAGTCCCTGCCTACGTATCTGCAGTGAATATTTGCGTGTGAAGAATATTAGTGTGTACGTGAAAAATTACAGAACAGATATCTACGAAGCACGTTGAAGAGTAATATAACTGCATGTGTGCACGTATCGCTTGAGACATAATTTCGCATGTTTCGCTTGCTAGTCATTGTTCTCTTGACTTCATAAAACAACTTTTAGCGTGAGAAGCAACAAACTTTTATTTTGGGTGTGAGCGCCCTTATATGTGACCTTTATTTTCCCGAGCCCACCCCCAGAGTGTTCACCTCTCTGGCGTGGTCCAGCTCAGTCTGACTCAGCAGCGGCTCCAAGGATTCCAGGTACCGCGTGAGCGACTCGTGCAGAGGTGCTACGGGCAGACGAGGCAGCTCCTTTTGTCTGGACATCATGGTGCCCGGCCGCTCATCACCTGATGGTGGCCTTTCAATATCCTGGCGTAAAAAGGGCATGCTAAACAACGTTATCTCCCCAGTTATGAAACATACGGGGCGTTTTTAGAGCGCAGCTCTTAGGCGCCCGTTTCCGGGTTGAGTGCCGTCGGCGTCGGCGTAACCGCGCGCGTTGCATTATGGGACGTCACAGTTTTCCCTCTAAATTCAGCGGTGAAACGGAATTGGTGTTGAGGTCACATGACGTCAATTTGACCTAACAATAAACTACACAAAAACTATCGACTGGTGATATAAGAAATGAGCTACGAATAAAATATATCCCTAGATAAATAACGGTATTTTTCTTGATAAATTGATGAATACTGCGTGATACTTATAAATTACTTTACGGAAGTTTGCCTTTTGTTATTTATTTACAGACGGAGATAAATCAGAAAAATGAAAATCTCTTTGCCGTCCCTGGTAGGTAAACTACTCATCGTAGAAATGCTAAACTATGCTTGGTGATCAACTGCGAAAGCATGGGGATGTGTCTTCACCTGGATGAAAAAAATAGGTGTAGCGACAAAGAAAGGAATCAAGAAAGTATTTAAGATTCCCATGCTTTTATACTGAAACAATGCCTCATTATCAAGCAATATCGCTACTTGGATCGAGGAAGTTTAATTTTTATTTTCTATATTAGATCCAGTTAACCTTATGCCTTAAAATTTAACGTGTTTGAAGAATTGAAAAAAAAACATCAGTAACTAACCATGTTGGCTCGGTATAAGCTCTTTATCTTGTTAACGTTCAATATTAAGCGTCCACAACAAAAGTTAACTGACATTTATTGACCAAAAATGCATATTTATTGATAATTTGACGAGTCCTTTATTTTGAAGTTGCATTTTATATCAGAAAGTAAATAATTTGCCAGTCATAGTTACTGATATCTTCCAAAATAAAACCAAACAAAAAGTAGACACATATCACGGTAAACAAGTCTAACCACGATGCTTAGACCACCAGACTGAAAGGAAAGCTTGAAGACAAGAAAAATGGGATTAATTCGCATCTGGTCGTCTGCGCTTGATATTTTTTTAAGCAAGCCTAACTTTTTTTTTTTTTTTCCACAGCCAATTTCCGATTTCCGGGAGCTAGCTTGTATGATCACCAGAGAAAGAAAAAAGTGCTGTCCAGCAGAATGCCCATTTTCACCTGTCATTAGTTAAAACAATTGCAGGTAATACGTGACAATTGATTAATAAAACTAACACAAGCGTGAAAGAAACTTTTGATATACAGAGATGCTTAATATGTCACCAGCAAGCCTTCTTCGCCAGAAAAAAAACAAAGATAAAACGAATGTACTTGTTACTTTTACAAACGCGGCCACAGTAAATTGCGAAGCATTATGTTTAAACCAAACGAATATGCATAATATGTGTGCTGAAAAAGTAGCGAAATTCCATTTCTCTTTTTTTTCTAAATTCTTTGTATGATAATGCAACTTTGTGTTCAGTTTTCATTTTTTTTCATGATTTGTACAGAAGCCCGCATTGTCTGCCGGTCATATCCGTTGTCACCATATTTTTAGGGGGTGCTTTATTTTTGTAGCACTCAATCGTGTTCTGAAAGTAGAGTTTCAACAGGATCCATAATGAAACGAGAGCCAAATTTCTATGCAGTATGGATAGTCAACTGTCGATTGTCAGTTATTTATAATATTATCGATAGTCAACTCTGAATAGTAAGCTCTTTATAGTGCTATCGATTGCGTTATCAATAGTCCTCTATCGAAAGTTTTTTGACACGATAATTTTGAGAAAACTATCAATATATCAATAGGAAAATTTTTCGAAAATTTTCCATCACTATATTGAAAACGTCCTTTGCTGACTTTGGCGAGTTTGTTGGTCTCGTTTTATACAAAAAAAAAAAAGAACTACGCCCTGGAAATTTTACACGGTAAAATCTGCCACCTCACTGACCACTCGGCGGAAGTTTGAGCTTCCTATATGCAAGCGCCTAATTTTCCGGCTCGTTTTGCAGCCTAAAAACCGCCATGCGCACTTTGTGTAGTATTGGGGTATATGATATCAATGAGACATTTAACCTAAAAACCAACATAGTAGATTTATTCTAAAAAAATCTACATGCAAGTCGATTACGTCTGATGCTGGATTGTCCTAAGTGTCTAATACTTTGATGGATATCTAAATGTAAGAAAACATTTGCCGTTGCTTATTTTCAGAGCATGGTGCCCAAGAAAAGTATAAAACTCACCAGTAATACAATAAGTAATTAGCTCGAAAACGACGAAGGCGATGCTCGCGACAGCCCCATAGAAAAGCCCACCTTTGACTCATTCGTCGTTTAGAAATCAGTCGTGAATAAAGCATAAACCGCAAAGATTATGAAAACAGAGCTCCCAGATTTTTCTCATCATACTTATTAATTTTGTAGTAAATACTCGAATACCGCTTTAACCTAAAAAAAACATGCACCAGTTGTACCAACAACAACAGCGACAACAACAACAGCAACAACAACAACGCAAGCTCCACAAACAACAGCAAAAAACAACAAAAGTATGGTCGCTGACAACATGAGACACTCAGGACACGCTGGACACGCAAAATCGTAAATATGAAAGCCATTTTTTTTTTATAATTTGTTCACCAAAGATAGCTTTTTTTTCGTGGAATATTTACTTTCTCAGACGCAATTTAGGTTTACATAATTAAAGAATAGCGCAAGGACGCGCTGTTTCTGAATTATGTTTACCCAACTAGCCCATCAGATGATTTTATTGCAATCTAGGTGGTGGTCACTGCCCGTTTTAAGCCCCGCCCAAAGATCAGTGACCCAGCCTACTGAAGATCAGTGACCCAGCCTACTACTGAATTGGCTTGGCTGCTGTGGAAGAACCAGTGTTATCCGTCTTCAAAAAACACCTGCTTAATATATATATATATATATATATATATATATATATATATATATATATATATAGTGAAGATTACAGAAAGACACCGCGTCTTTCGCTTACGAAGACCCAAACGCAGACAACGCCCCAAAAAGAACTCGTTAACTCCTTGCCTACTAATTGTTTCCTTCAAAGAACAAACAGCAAAATCTTATTTTAAACAGGAAACTCGCATTAAAATAAGGCAACAATATTTCCTTGATTTCCAGGTTTTATTTCTTGCTCTAAATCAGGACTTCTCGTCTGAATCTCACTGACGTGCAGACGCCGAAGTTGATGAAATGATTGCAAGATTCACATCATTTTCATCACTCCTGTCACTGCCCATCAAACTATCGTCTGATAGTTGGCTAAAGTGGACCTCCGTGCCAAAGCCATGTTGTTTCAGCGTGAACGCTCACAAGAGATCACACTTTTGTTTTTGGCCAAATAAAGCATTCTTTCTTTGTCAAACAGAAAAACAAACGAGCAAATTGCTCAAAGTAAATGGAGCAACAGTGGCGGTTTAGCTATCTGTCAGAGAGCGCGCTAAACAGGCGCCGAAACCGAAACGCAAGTCACACTCATGGCTTTTTGGTCCGTAAGGGCGAGGCGCGAATGACACTCGTTATGAGAAGGCCAGGGATTGAGTAACCTTTTAATAAGACTCAATATTTGTGTAATCAAGTGGAAATAAACCTATTTGATATACTAGCCAAGTATGCATCATATTCACACTCCAGCATTCAGAGTCTCCACCTTCAGAGTCTACACACCGAGAATTGTGTTCACTGCATGCGGTGGAGCTTTTGAATCTTGTACCCCCCAATATTAATAAGTGGGACAAAGCAGACTGGCAGACTTGCTGCATGGGGCTGCGCTTCTTCCACCTCTCCTGAACATGGGGTGAATCCGAAAACAAACTCCAGTGATGCGGAAATGTTATTTATTAATTTATTTCCGCCAAGGACCTTTGTAGGTATTTCAGAGAGGATACTTAAAACTACAAACATAATAATAACATCATAGCACACTATCATTAATGAGCACAAAACGGGTGCAGCTTACATTCTCAAGAAATAAATATTTGTATAACTTGTTAATTACAAGCATGGACATACCTCTGAGCACATAGATTAATAGTATGTGTTAATGAATTCTTGTGTAGGAGGACATTTTATATACCTATGATACAATAGACCCTTTTCAAAGTCCCATCAAGCAACAATAACTGTCCCCATTTTTTTCGGCGTAAAGCACACGAATGGGCCCCAGTTCACGTCGAATGTTAATGCGGCACTCCAGTCCAGTAGGCGCTAAGCCGAGGTCGCGGTGATTGCTGACATAAAATTCTTGTGGAACAAACTGACCGGAATATGAAGGCCTCGGGCAATTAGCATAGTAGCTACTGCACTTTGTTTCATCACAATTTGGCAAACTGCCAAGGCATGCAGTCCCAGTGAGCGAATATGCACGTTGAAGAGAGACATGTGACTACACATCATCAAGGTGCTCTCCTTCTGCAGAGATTTGTCACATGATTTCACTCCATCTTTCTGATTGGCTCTAGGGGGTCGTAGTGGTTTCCCTTTGCCAAGTTGTGGTGAAACGAAGTAGTATAGGCATCACACACTTTTGAAAAAAGTCCATCGAAGAGACTGAAAGAAGTTGGAGTCAACATTTTGCAACAAGACTTCTTCTTTGGGCAAGCGAAGAAATACAACTGATCTTGAACAGGTAATTAGAACAAGTAAATCATCGACCGACTGATACAACGCACTATTGACGAAAAAATTATGCTTTAATATATCCCACAAAAAGGGAAAGATGTGCAGTCAATCTTCTATTTCCGAGTAGCATTAAATTTAACGAAGTGTTAAAATGTGTGGTTCTATCTCTGGATCTCTAAGGAGTGGGGCTATATTTTTTTTCTAATATTCTAGATGCTAGAATTATGGATTACGCAACCATTTAAGGGGAGCCTGATCATACACTGAGGTTAGTGTTGACTATTGATACCCATCGGCAAGGTCAAGAGACTATCAATAATAATTTCTAAGGGACATCGGATGCAGTTGTTTTCGCACTGATCAATCAAAATGTGAAGACTTGCTGTGCTATGAGTTACAAGAGACAAAATTAACTGTTTGATGAACGTTACTTATTAACTTTTTTTCCGAATGATTGGCTCAAATGCTTTGTAAAATTACGCGTACACGTCACTTGAGCAACGCCATCTTTTCACTTAAAAAAATAATATAAAAATAACTGCGATCGAATGCAAGCTATGCAATGAAAGCAAGTTATATCAAAATCTTGAGAACTGCCAATTAACGAGCTTCCTCGCTAAAAGTTGCTCTGATTATTCGGTGATCCAGGGCGGAAACAACTTCCCCAAGGCCCTACCCGCGAGTAGCAACGTATACCTTTCACTTCTGTTCTAACACATTCCAACGTTCAAACGAAGCGAGGAAAATTGAGAAAATATTATGCTGAAAGTTATATCGTAGAATCGTAGATTAGTAAAAATCGTAAAGATCGCAGTAACTTCCTCGTTAAAAGTTGCTGCGATTATGCGGTTACCTAATGCTGGAACAACTTACCTAAGCCCCACATGCGACGGATACATTTCGCATCGATTCTCAGTCTAGACACTCCAACGTTCAAACAGAGCTGGAGAACGCGAAACTTCCATGCTAAACGTTCTGTCGATCCTCGAACACATCAGGAAATCCTAGCACCGCTACGGCGATTCGACTGATGCTGTCTCACATGCTGTCTCACATCCAGAGCGATCTTTCCCAAAAAGTGTATAAAGTCTAATTCCTTCAGACCTTCAATCTGCGTCAGAAGGCACAAAGAAGCAAGAAATCATTGGCAAGCAGCGGCACATCACAACTACTGCGCACCGAACAAACTCGCACTAAAGCCCCTCTATCCTGGGAAAAGTGGCGCCATCCATTGTTGTAGAAATGGTCCAGGCACGTACCGCGCGCCACTTCTGGGAAATTCATGGCGTCTGAAATCTAGCTCAGTGCTGCGCTGTGCCGCCATGATCTTCCCAAGGGCTGCACTTTGCACGTGCCTCGTGCATCGACGAACTTTGCGCTACTTTTGAAACATGAAGGGGCTTTTTTATCCGGAACATGGGTCTAAAGTATCAAACTGCCGGGGCTTTAACTCGCACCTACAGTGTCCTCGCACCTACGAGCTCTGGGCGCTGCCATCTTACCGGCTACGTCACGGCTCTTGTGAGGTCCCGTGACGAGCAGTCACTTTGGCGTACAAAATGGCGGCATTCGGTGGGTGGATGGTGGGTGCATGGAGAACAGAACCCCACAAGCCATGCTCCCTTGACGCCTCGCCTCTTTCTCATTTTCCTCCTTACTCTCTTCACTTATCAACCTAACATGACCAGATCACGTGACCGTCGCTAGGCTTCGTCTAGCCTTCGATCTGATAAACCCTACTGGACGGAGCGCGCGCCAGCCTGCAAAGAATCCTCCTACAATCAACCATCCCTCTCGCACGTGACATGTCACGCGCACCAATCGCAAGAGAGATCTGCGGTCACGCTGGGCACAATATCCTTTAAACTCTCTGACGAGGCTTCACCAGTAGTGCAAAGTGCCCCCTCCTAGTACTTCTAACCTCCTTACACCTGCACCTCCTGCACCGGCGCAGAAAAGTGTAGGGCAGTGTAGTTCGGGTGTGTGTATCGAGATACGACCGGAAGTAGAAGTAAATCGAACGAAGTTACTTCCTGCTCGTCATGCGAGGAGACGCCACAGCCTCCGGCATCGTCTGCTCTTCCACCACCATCAAAGCTACTAGATTACCTCAGTTGTGGAACTCCCATGGAAGAGGGTACTCCCCTGCACTCAACTCAGTCCACCCCCCGCAGAGCCGTTTATTGGGAGAGTTTGGCCATACATTGGTTTGAATAGGCGAGCATCTCGGGGCCAACCAGAGGCCGCAAAACAGCCTTAAGTGGTGGTCGTGTGCTCTAATTTTGTGACACGACTAATTTAAACCGTTTTAGCGTCGCTAGAGTGAAAAGTTGTAGCTCTCGGTGACTGAAAACTTTGCGCATGTGAGGTTTTCTGTGCGCCAATATTAAAGGGTAGAATAAACGAACATGCGCTCCAAAGCAGGGCCGACTTGCTAGAAACAGCGTCTCAGCTGAGACGGGGAAAGAAGGCACTGCCAAAGCCAGCGCACGAGCCGAGCGGGACTCCGCGTCTCAAGACGCTCGCGCGCCCCAGCCTTTGCACTGTTTTTTTTTTTGTTTTTTTTTTTTCAGTTAGTTTTAGCTTAGACGCTTTGCTTAGGGTGGAAACATCTGGCCATTTTGTCCCACACGTTTATTTTCATTTTTTGTTCAGAAGCGCGTGAAAGAGCGTGTCCCTGCACGCGTCTGCGGCGCTGACTCTGCTATGGCGACATTTTCTTTTCGTCGATTTCTTCGTATTTTTCCCGTGAGCGCGTGCTGTCGGCATCGGGTACTACAAAGGGTGGCATCACCCTAAACAGAAGGACGCTGAGGCACCCTAAGCCGGCCCAGAGCAAACTATCACCGATACTCCGTTTGCACAAACATCAGCAGTGCAGACAAAGGCATGGGCACGAGCGCGTGGCTTTGGAAAGTGCCTCCTATGCACGAGTTCTCGTACAAACAAAAGCGTTTTGCTGAGCTAGGCTCACGCGCCTGTGCCTTTGTCTTTCCTGGAGGCATTTGTGAGATGAAGTAGAGACGCCGAGATTGAACGCTTCTATTTCACGCTTTAGATTTCGTTTGCAATATTGTGACGTCGCGGTCTCCTGATTGGTCAACGCTGTGTCATACCTTTAGTTTACGCTCTAACCGCGGGGGTAGTTTTCGGCGCTGGCGGCGGCCTTTGCTCCGCCCACTGTCCAAACTCTCCTAATATACGGCTCTAACCCCCCGTCGCTTGAAGCGCCATCTAGATTTTCGTTCACTAGTACTTTTGATCACGGGAAATGGATCTTTTAATCCGCCCAATAATTGAAAAGTTGAAAAGAAAGATTCGCTTCAAAATTTAATTATATTGTGAAGTTCAGATGAATTCAAAACTTCTTTATTAAAAACAAAAATTTACATGGACGGCATCAAGTTACACAAAATAATAAACGCGTAATTATGATATTAGTTTTGCGCGAAATAATTTTTTTGTTAAAAAGGTGTTACTGTAGAAAATGATCACTGATATTGGTGTGGTTAAAATTACGATGTAAATTGTCTTCATTTTTTTCTGCACCCTGAACTCAATGAATTTTTGGTAGATTAATTTCAGGATAGAAATGCTCGCCGATTATGTGAAAAAGTGCAGTCGTTGCACTTTCTAGCAGCCGGGAAGGTTTCTCTTCGCAAGCCAGCATGCAGTGCGATTAATGTAAGGTGTAAATTCTATTTTCTGGGATATATGGGAAGAGGGGAACTGGTCCTTCTTTAGGTCTGCCTTAGCCCTCATGCCACGTCACCCTCGACGTATCGGCTCAAAAGGCCAAAGTTCCGTCCGTGCGCGCTTCTGCTGCTACAGCTTCGTACGCAAAAAGGCGCTGCAGGCTGCTGAACGCGTCCCACCGTCGAACGCCAGCTCCTCCGCTAGCGGCGCTATGCGCATTTTTCAGAGCGCCCCAATAGTTCTCGCACGGTGTGTATATGAGAAACACTTGGTAAAAAAGATAATAAAAATGAAAGGAGGTTTCAAATCTCTGTAATCCGAGACTATACTTTGTTTCAGCTTCGGTCCGAGCGCGGCCGATGTTATGAGCCGAAGGGCCAATCAAACACCGCAAAAAGCGCAGCTTCATGGCGTGCTCTCTGCGCTTGATAAGGCTAGATGGCGGAGGAGCACGCACAGAGAGATGGTGAATACCGGCTGGTCCTATCAACTGCAGAGCACGCCATGACGTTGTGCCTCTTTCGCTGTTTGATTGGCCCTTCGGCTCATGACATCGGCCACGCTTGGACTGAAGCTGAAACGAAGTATAGAGTGCAGCTCTTGAGAAAAAGGAGGGGAGGGTACGGAGGGGAGGGGGGGGGAAGCATGCCCCTTCTCCTCCTCCTCCCTCCTCATTCTCCTTTCTTCCTCCCGCTGAATTCGCTCATGGGTGAAGTGACACGAAGTCATGTAATGTCATTTTCCCCGCTACATTTTCGGGCTGGACAATTGATCGATTAACTTGCCTATTAATGGATTAATGCTTTAATCACGATTAAACTTTTTAACCGCTTAATCGGTAAAATTTTGACGAACCAAAAGAAAGTAAAAATTAAGCGCTTTCATTACGTAGACCTGGACAAATACACCTGAATCAAGGGCAAACTTTAGGTCAAATTTTGGCATAAAGTAAACTGGTGAAATTTGTAACTCGAGACAAATGCAAAAGGCTACACGTGTCCTGGCCAGTTCAACGTTGTTCGAGTGATCGTTTAGCGCAGCAGAGGCTATTGTGAACAATGAAATGAGGTTGCTCTTGCCGGAGAACATTAACGAACCCCTTATGCTCATGCACCTGAAGAAAGAACCTGTGAATGTGAGTGTCTTGGAACTATTCTTAACTACACACAGAGTTTGATTCATACTCCAAGTTTTATATTGTACCTTTTTCACGTATTTAGCAGAATCAAAAAAAAAAAAAAACCGCATCTCCACGTGGTGGATGGTGTTGATTGGGGCGACGCTCTGGTGGTGCTTGTCTGCGTAGACGGTGAGCCGCAGCATGCCGAGCCTTTCGTTCGTTTTCATCCATGTCAGAAAGAGAATGAATATAATAATAATAGGAGTTTATTTTCCAACAAAGTACAGGTTGGAGGGCGGCTTGGAAAAAAAGCTGTTAGCACAGCTTGACTGGTCCCAAGCCCTCACGACATCAATAGCGGCAGAACAGCGAAAAAAAAAAAAAAAGATGAGAAAAAAAATTAGCGTTTTTACACGGAAGAATCATTTGCACGTATATTAGAAACCACGTCGAGCCCTCTAAGAGGACACTGCCGCAGTGTTTTCGAACGCAAACACATGAAATACACCCACAAGAAAAACATACATTGCGCAAAACACTGTCGTATAAGAAATACAACAAAGCATTAAAAAACAACAAAACATTCAAAAGCATATTTCAGTCATGGTCGTTCCGGCTAGAGAGCATCATTTCCCGCAGACCGCCCACTGATAGGTTATCAAGTTCTATGTGAATTGTAGAAAGCTGATTCAGAATTGTTGGAAGTGTGTGAGCTATGGTTTGACGATTGTAATCTGTTCTAGAGAAAGGCACTTGCCAGGGTAACATTATACGTGTTTGATAACTTTTTTTTTTTTTTTTTTCAGATTTGATAACTCTTCAAGATGTCGTATGTGCATATTTTGTTCTATTTTATATTTTAAGCATAGGCGATATCTATACAAATCAAAAATTTTCATTACACGAAGTTCATTGAAAAGCAAATCTGCCGGGTATTCCAGTGAAACATGGCAAATACTTCTTAATATCTTTTTTTTTTTTTTTTTTTTTGCAGTACGAATATTTTTTGAAAATTGGTAAGTGTGGTTGTACCCCATATTAAATGACCATAGTTTATGTGGGAACAAAATAATTATATAGTAACAGTTTTATTCTGTAACAGGCTTGAGCTGATCTAGTTGGTTCATAGTTCACTTAAGGCCAGCTGAACTAGAAAAAACATACCGTGTCAATGTTCGGCACTGTTCTACGACGTAAACATCGTGGCAAGCAACAAGACAAAACTGGGACGTGAAATCCTAGAGGCACTTGCCATTGAGGAAAAAGGCGATGACTGCGTTAGTGCACCTTCTCTCGTGCTTCACGAGAAAGAAAAAAGATTTCTTCGGGGTTAACATTTTAAGGGGAATTAAGAGAAGAAAAAAAAAAATTAAGGTGGGTTAGAAAGCAAAACAGAGGAAAAGAGAATTGTTCCCTCAAGTGTGGCTTGTAGTAGAAGAGGAGGAAAAAGAAAATGAGTTTTATTCTACGTGGCAAGATATGCTTATTGCGGTAAATTAAGCCAGCAACGCTGGATAATTTGGATATAATGAAATTAATATGATCATCCCATGACATAGTCTCCGAGAAAAATGATTTAAATGGTTTTAAATGATGAAACTGTCTCCGACATAGTTTCATCATTTAAAACCTAAGGTTTTAAGTGATGAAACTAATTCAAGTTTAGTGGAGTTAAAAAAATTGCATTGGTTATATCTACTTGTTTATTCCTTGGGCGGAATCAAATTGCCTTAGTTTTATTTACGTTCACTTTTAAAGCGTTACTTTTGCTCCATCTCTCTAGTTGCCTGAGGGCATCATTCGCGTTATCTATGAGTTCGGTGGCGGTATCACCAGTAAACAATAAAGTGATGTCGTTAGCATAAATTATGAACTTCGCTCTTTGGCATATAGTTATGACGTCATTTACATAAAGGTTGAATAAAAATGGTCCAAGGATGCTTCCCTGGGGAACGCCTGATCTAATTGATTTTACTTCTGATAAATGACCGTGATATGTACATATTGTTTACGATAAGACAAATATGAATTAATAAGATTTATTATTTATTAATATTAATATAAGCGCTGCTGATTGACCACGAAATCCATTAATTTCTAACTTCTTAATAAGCAAGTCATGATCGAGATAGTCAAAAGTCTTTGTAAAGTCTATGAACAAGCCAAGCGTTAATTTTTTTATTTCCGAAATTTTTAAAATTATATTCCTTTTGTTGAAGAAGAGCAAGTTCAGTTGACCTTTGTTTGCGGAAGCCAAATTGAGGTGTGCTGATCAAGCTATGATTATCTGCAAACGCTGTCATTTGAGCTCAAGGCCCTTTGAGAATACTGACAAAATTGAAACGGGTCGGTAGTTTCCCAATTCATTTTTATTACCTTTCTTATATAAAACTGCAACTTTCGCCAATTGCATCCGATCGGGAAACACGCTGTTTAAAAGGCAAAGGTTAAATATATGCGTCGAGCAAGGGCATGTAATGTCAATTATGTATTTAACACGCTTTATTTGCAAACCATCACAGTCACAACTTTTATTATTTTTTAATGCATTAAATACGTTTACTACATCAGTGTCTGTAACAGGGCTAAGAAACATGGACGCGCAGTTTCGAGAACTTATAAGCTTGGAAGCATCTAACTCGGGACTTTCTTTGCTTAAACTGACGAAGTACTCATTGAATAGATTTGCTAACGCTTGGCCTGTCACGTCGTTACCATTGTAGCTTATCTTTTCTATATGGTTTGGAGTAGATGTAAGATTTAGAACTGAGTTTAGTTTTTCTTCCATAGGATATCACTTCTGTTATGACATGCTAAAAGAATAACAGCAAAATATTGTTCCCGGGCGTATCGAATTTCTTTGTTTAATTGGTTTCAATAACGTTTAAAACTTCCAAGTTTTTCGGTCTCTCTTGTTTTTACAAATTTTTGATATGGCTTTTTTTTTGTACGTATTTTATCGACTATCTCTTTTGTAACCCATGGCTTACGAATCTTTCTAGAAGTTCTTCTTGATTTATATGGGAAACATATTGTATAAAGCTCTTGTAATTTAGTCAAGAACATGTTATATGCAATATCTGCATCAGTCTCTTGAGGTACATAATTCCAGTCTACTAAAGAAACTTCTCGTCTAAATTTATCCAGGCCATCTGGCGCTATGTCCTGAAACTGCACCGACCGATTGACTTTTTTACTTATATTTGTCTTTACACAGAGAAATATACCCAAGTGGTCGCTTATATCAGTTACTACGATGCCAGATTTAATCTGTGTGGCATGGAACGTGGTTATATACGCATTTGAGCATTTGACCGCAGCGTGACATACGCAGACAAGCATCACCAGAGCTTCGCCCCAATCAACATCATTCACCATGTGGAGATGCGTTTTTTTTTTTGCCCTTCACGAGCACGGGAGCACGTGCTCACGTGCTCGGGAGCACGTGAGCTCACGAGCAGGAGCACGTGCACCCGACGGCGGGCGGATATACGGACATGGCTAGCCCCTAAGAAGCTTCGCCCCTAAAAAATTATTTTTTTTTGTTTAAAATTATATGTTTAGAAATAAACGGTGGCGATTAATCGGGTAAAATCTTTTAATCGACGCCCGGCTTTAGTAAATCTAGCGTGGAAAATGACATGACATGACATCGTGTCACGTCACCCATCAACAAATTCATTTTCTCCGCTAGAATTAGCGGAAAAATGGACGTCACGTGATCTCAACACCCATTCAATACCCCGCAAAATTTAGCGGGGCGGTTACGCCAACGGCGACGCTGACGCCGCGAAACTCGGAAAGGGGCGCCTAAGAGCTGCGCTCTAAAACTAAAATACACAGAAGCAAAACAAGGTCAGTTCCGTAACTGAGTTGAACTAATAGGGAGCTTTTGGAGATCGTTTCCGCCGTCCCGCAACGGCTCTCCACAAATCTCTAAGATACCCGGAATTCTACAGTCAAGGCCATCGGCGCGCAGTTGCAGTAGTGGCGTCATTGTTGCGGAGGGCTTAACGGGGGCGGGGAGGACGGGACGCGGTCTACGAAAACTCCCTAATAACGTTAGGGTACACACAGGGCGATATAAGCGAGCCATGGTGGTGCACCTACAAAGTGAGTCCTCACCATTTCCGTCCGTCCCAACGGCCACGGCTGGATTTCCTCTCTTCCCGGGGATCAACACCACGGCGCGGTTTGCCCGCTCTGCATGCAAGCCGCAAAGTAAGCAGCTGTTTCCGCACTATTAGCTTCCGAACGCAAAGTGTGCACGCCTACGCTAGACAGGTGTTTGCACAGTCAACCCCTCTCCACCGCCAACAAAAAAAAAAAAAAAGAATTTTTTTGAAAACAGCAGCAAGAAATGACCGCGTCTCCACGTGGTGAATGATGTTGATTGGGGCGAAGCTCTGGTGGTGCTTGTCTGCGTAGACGCTGAGCCGCAGCATGCCGAGCCTCTCGTTCGTTTTCATCCATGTCAGAAAGAGAATGTGTGGTATGGAACGTGGTTATATACGCATTTGAGCATTTGACCGCAGCCGCCTCTCGTCTATAAACATTGAGCCAATGCATGCAAAGTTTAACGCGATTATATACGCATTTGACCGCAGCACCCTCTCCTGTATAGACGTTGGGTGGCTACATGCAATGTTTCATTCATGACGTCCCCAGCTCTTGAGTTACTACCCCATCTCAGAGCCCCCTGCTCGTCCCGCGGTCGTGGCCGAGGATTCCACTTCCGGCAGCCGTCGCGATCGGACGCGGAATATCTGGCTCCGACGGAGTGGTTTCAGCGCCCCAGCCGGGACGCGGCATCAGGAACGCTGAAGATAAGGACTATACCGTCATTCTGCCTTCGCTGCCTACCGGGTCACTCGTGATAAACGTTTTTTTTAATAATAATAATAATAATAATAATAATAATAATAATAATGTTTATTGCACAAATATAGATACAATACATACATATGCGGGTCCGTCAAAAGCCAATAGCGGCTTGTGGGACTGGTGGTGGGCTGGTGTAATAATAATAATAATAATAATAATGTTTTATTTTGCTCCAAAAATACATGATGCAGGAGGCCTACAGAAAAAGCTGTCACATAGACAGCTTGACAAAGCCGAAGGCTACCATACCGACAGCGTCGGGCCAAGATAAGATAATAATCTATAGAAATAAAAGTGGAAACATTGTGACGAATCTTTTCACACAAAAAGATAAAAATGCAAAAGAAAGATAATAAACTATACATATTAGAAATACAATAAAAATGGACACGCAATGGTGAATCTGCTTACACACAAAATATAATAAACTGTACATCATAGAAATAAAATGTTCATATAGTGACAAGTCGTTTGATTCACAGACACAAAAAAAGATAAAAAAATTAAACAATAGAAGTTCCGGGAAGCAAATCACCTCCCCCCCCCCCCCCCCCCCCCCCACACACACACACACACATTATTTTTTGTTTTTCAGTATAAGAGATTAAAGCATTCTGAAAAAGCTACGCAGTTCTTTAAAAGAAATATGGTCTGGCTGAATATTTTTATCATGTAATTTATTTATTAATCTTGGTAATTTGTTTTGTATCATTTCTAAGCCGTATCTTGTTCTGCAGGTGTCCATTTTCCAAGGCTCATTTTTTCGCGTGTTATGTACTGCAAAATGTGGTTTTAGTCTTGCCAAGTTTCTTAAAGGCAAATGTTATATCTTGTTTTTTGTTTATATTGCTTACAGAGGCGAAAATCATACATTTTTGTTATAGGCATTACATTATATTTTGTAAATAAGGATTGTGTGTGATAATGATTAGGCACCTTTTCTACCATTCTCAGAAACCTTTTTTGTAATATTTGTATTTTCAGAAGATTTTCTTGCGTCGACGAAGCCCAGACTAAATGACAATAGTTGAGTCTCGAAGAAAATAGTGAATTATATATTAAGATCATAATATTACGTGGGAGTATATACCTATTCCGATATGTCACGCCGAGGATCTGCGACAGTTTAATCATCCCTGAATTAATATGATTGTCCCAAAACAATGTTTCCTGAAATATGACGCCTAATGTCTTGAAAAAGGGCACAATCTCGACAGGAGCAGATTTTGAGGTAATTGTTTTGTTTATGATTATATTCTTGTTTTTGCCACGAAATATAACTGCTTTTGTCTTTTCAGCATTTATTTTTAAACCATTGCCTTTTTTCCAGTCTTCTAGCTTAAGTAGAGTCGAATTCGCAAGGTCAATTATTTCATCGGGTAATTTGCCGGCTAAAAGTATGCTGGTATCGTCCGCATAATTAATAGATTTGGCACTAGAAGAAGTACTTACGATATCATTTACATACATATTGAAAAGAAATGGGCCCAAAATGCTGCCCTGTGGTACGCCAGAAGAAACTTGTAGAGGGTCCGATAGAGAGTCACCCAAGCAAACGATTTGGCTACGATGTTGTAAGTAGGATCGAATAAGGGATGCTGCTATTCCCCGAATACCATATCGCTCTAGTTTTTTTATGAGAAGTTCGTGATTAATATGCTCGAAGGCTTTTGTGAAGACTAGATTTCCTTTTCTAATTCAAAGAGAATGTGCTCTTTCTGCGCAAGTAGAGCAAGCTCTGTACTGAGGTTTTTACGAAAACCATATGGGAGTCAATTAGCAGGTGATGTTTTGTTTCAAATTTATTAAAGCGTTTAAGAATAACTTTTTCGAATGCCTTTGAAAGTACTGGTAGAATTGATACTGGTCTGTAATTTCCCCATGTCATTCCTCACACCTTTCTTAAAAAGCATTGTGACCCGAGCAACCTGCATTTTTATTGGAAAGACCGCCTGACTAAGGCGAAGATTAAAAATATGCGCTATGCACGGTGCAAGAGAGAAAACAGCATGTTTAAATGGCTTTACCTGCATACTATCATTTTCTTCAGCATTACTATTTTTCAAACTTCTAAATATATCGACGACTCCCTCTTCACTTACCGGTTCAAGAAAAATTGAGCTCATTGTGTGGAACATGTCTAAGGTCGGTATTTAACGTCAGTCTATCCACAACGTTTACAAAATAATTATTAAATCCATCTGCAAGCGGTTTACCGGATACTTCAATACCATTTAGTGTTATCTTATGAAGAGAGTCACGGGAAGTCTCATAATTCAAAACAGAATTAAGTCTTTTCCACATATGATCAATACACCCAGAAGCAGAACCAAATAAGTTGAAAAAATTATCACGCCTCGCTTTTTTTAAGTCTTTATCTAAGCGGTTTCGATATGACTTGAACTCCTGAAGTGTTCTTGGATTTTTAGTCTTAATAAAAACGTTGAATAGAATGTTTTTCTTTCTTATTCCTGCTGAAAGCTCCGCAGTTACCCATGGCTTTCGTGTTTTTGTATATTGTTTTATATGTAACTAGATGCATATATGGGCTTCAAGATATTAAGAAATTCTTCATAAGCGCAGTTTCCATTATTTCATCTAAAAACAGAATCCCAAGAAATCTCGGCAATTTTTTCCCAAAATGTACTGAGATTTTTTCCATCATTTGTCGGATTAAGCGTATCAACTCTTTAATTTTTCTACGTGCATGTATGTACTTTTGTGCATACAAATATAGGTAAGTGGTCACTTAAGTTATAGGCGAATACTCCCGATTTAGTTCGGTCTGAGCGGCGGTGGCATACGGTCAGCAGCTAAACAGCTTGTAAATTTTCTGCAGAACGTTGGCTGGCCCGTCAGCAAGATCAAGTGAGCATCACCTGTGCGGGAGCACTTTTCATCGCACCGTCACGTTTTCAAGCCAGCACGCGCAGCGCTGTCATCCGCGGCGCCACTGCAGACAAGGACAGCCCAGCTGATTGGTCCGCCAGCATCGTTACCACCAGCGAAAGCCCACAAAAGGACGGCATCTCTTCTTCGGCCACTTCACTTGGCAGCAGCGGCGGTGGCATACGGTCAGCAGCTAAACAGCTTGTAAATTTTCTGCAGGTTAGTAATTGAACTTCTGCTTTTGATTTGTACTTACTGTTGTTGCTGCTGCTGCTGCTGCCTTGCTTGCTTCCAACTGTATTGTTTACTTACTTTTTTTTTGTCATTATCTGGAATATTGAATTTCTTCCGGGGAACTCTAGAATTATTTTGTAATGGCGTCTTGCGTCGGTTGTGACGAACCAATTGATGAAAGCAAAAATTCAGTGACATGTGTGGAATGTAATTATTTATACCATTTGGGAGCCTGTTCAGGTGTCTCTGAATCAACTTACAAATCGAAAGGTGAAACATGGCGAAATGCATGGCGCTGCCCGACATGCAGAACAGCTAAGTCAAGGAGCAGTCAGAGTGGGAAGCAGAAATCAGATGACAGCGATGCGACCGCTATACTCGCTGGAATTCATGAAAAACTGGAGTCGCTCATGTCACTAAAGGCAACTGTTTCTGCCATCGAACTGTCTCTGAGCATGATGTCGGCGAAATATGACGAGGTACTCCAACATATGCGTCAACATGACACCGACATAAAAGATCTAAAAAAAAGGGTGACAAACATAGAAAACCGCGACAGAGAAATAAA
The DNA here is from genome assembly GCF_016920785.2 of Ixodes scapularis. NCBI lineage: Eukaryota > Metazoa > Arthropoda > Arachnida > Ixodida > Ixodidae > Ixodes > Ixodes scapularis. Next base: position 5,042,686 of record NW_024609873.1, read on the forward strand.
CGTTCAACATATTGCCCAGGACTTGAACGCACTCGAATGGCAAAGTAGGAAAATGAACCTTGAGATACACGGAATTCCAGTGTCTGAGCACGAGAACCTTCTTGAAAAGTTAAACCAGGTCGCTGTAAAACTGGACGTGCCGGTACTTTCCGAGATTGAGGTTGTTGCCTTGCACAGGCTACCGGCGCGACAAAACAAAGTGCCCGGAATTATCGTTCGCTTTGCAAGACAGGACACCCGTGAACAGTGGTTCAATCAACGGAAGAAACTAAATCGCACAGGAGAAGACGCATACATTCTTGAGAACATGACTACCAAAACCGTGCTCTGCTCTGGAAAACAAGAGAATGGGCAAAGCAAAATGATTACCGCTACACGTGGCACCGAAACGGTAAAATTTTCGTGAGACGAACCGACGGTGATAAGGCCATTCTTATCAAGAGCGAGATGAACTTGCAGCATTTGAACTGAATAATGTTACCGTTTTTTTTTGTGTTTTTTTTTCATGACTACTTCCATAAAAATTATGCCAGAGCCGAATTATTTTTTGGCCTCTGAATTAAAATCCTATCTCGGGAATGAGTATAGTAAGTCATTCAAATGTGTCCACTTAAACACTCGTTCAGCTCGGAACAAAACTGAAGAGCTTGCTTTATTTTTTAATGAATTTTGTTTTTTGTTCGATGTTATTATGTTTTCAGAAACATGGTATTCAGACGACAGTGATGTTTTTGAACTGCCAATGTATAATGGATACTTCCTGAATAGAACAACTCGGCGCGGAGGAGGCGTGTCGTTAATGCTTAGAGATAATATGTGTGGTGAGGTATTAGAACAATACTCGATCATTAATAAAGACTATGAAGTGCTATCCCTGCTTGTGAACAAAAATCTTATCTCTGTGTTTTATAGGCCACCGGACGGGAGTTTGACGTCTTTTTTTGCTTTTCTAGAAACATATTTTAGGTTCGCAACAGAAAACAGATATAATATTATTCTGGGGGGTGATTTTAATCTCAATATGCTTCAAGACACCCCAAATAAAAGACAATTAGAAGTACTGATTAACAGTAGTGGTTGTACGAATGTCATTACCTCACCTACCAGAATTACAGCAGAATCATCAACTTTGCTCGATTTGTTTATAACAAGTTTTGAATTACCCTGCGTAAAATCGGGGATAATTAGTACAGATATAAGTGATCATCTAGGTATATTTTTGTGTGTCAAAAAAGAAATATCTAAAACTACAAGGAACAGATTTCGAGGATCCTTTCAGAATATTACTGAGTATAACCTTCGTGAATTTAGGACTAAAATCTCGGAGCTAGACTGGAACGAAGTCTTTAATGAAATGAATGCTGACGAAGCATATAATTTGTTCTTAAACAAATTTCAGCAACTATATAAAATGTGCTTTCCTTATAAATCTGTTAGATTGACCAAAAGAAATCGTAAACCATGGGTAACACCAGAGCTTCTTATTAAACTTATAGAAAAAATGTTTTGTATAAAAAGTTTGTGGAAACAAGGGAGCCTGAACACCTTAAAGTTTTCAAATCATATCGAAATAGACTTACAAAGGAACTAAAAACAGCTAGAGCAAGGTACTTTAGTAACTACTTTATATCATCATCAATGAGGACAGACGTCACATGGAAAAAGTTTACCAATGTTCTAAATCGTTCACATAACATAAAACATATCCAAAAAATACGCCTGAATGATAGGGACCTAACGGATCAAGCACTAGCAGACGCTTTCAATGATTATTTTGTAAACCTATCAAGAGATGATCCCGATACAAATGCTTGCGCGTATATCGAACACAGAAGTAGTAGCTCTATCTTTCTTCAGCCAGTAACTGATAATGAGGTGACACAAGCATTGTTATTACTAAAGAATAGTAGCAGCTGCGACGCTGACGAGTTACAAATAGGTCCGATAAAATACGTTTTAGATCTCATATCGCCCTGTTTGACGTATATCTTTAATTTGTGCTTGTACAATGGGGTATTTCCCCAAAAAATGCAGATTGCGAAAGTTAACGTTCTCTATAAAAAAGGTGACAAGAATGATATAGGTAACTATAGGCCAATCTCAATTTTATCAGTGTTTTCAAAAGGCCTCGAAAAAATTCTACTTTCGCGTATGGTACATTTCGCAGATAAACACGGTTTAATCACTCCATCACAGTTTGGGTTTCGCAAACACCGTTCCACAGAATTGGCACTCCTGGAGCAAAAAGAATACATCTTGAAAAGCTTTGAAGAAAAAAAAATGACTCTTGGTATTTTTATTGATTTCAGAAAAGCATTCGATCACTTAAATCACAGTCTGCTACTAAAAAAATTACAAATGTATGGATTTCGTGGACATGCATCAACTCTCATAACATCTTATCTTGCACATCGTAAACAGCACGTTCATATAAATGGTTATTCATCTGACATTAAACCCATTCTATCTGGCGTTCCACAAGGAAGCATATTAGGTCCCTTCCTTTTTAATTTATATGTTAACGATATTGTCAATATTAATAAAAGTGTTAAATACGTAATTTACGCTGATGATACAAGTTTATTTTTTACCGGTAACTGCTGTCAGGAACTAGCAATAAAGGCAAATCAAACGTTGAAAGACCTCGCTACTTGGAGTCAATGTAATGCTTTAAAAATAAATGATAACAAAACAAAAGCAATTTTATTTCGCCCAAAAAGTAAGAATGATTATATAACTACTGATATTGTTTTAAATGGAACCAAAATAGAGATTGTATCTAGTTTTAAGACACTTGGCGTTATATTCACGGATCGAATGAGTTGGGATGAACACGTAAATTATATTTCGGTAAAATTGTCACGAGTCGCAGGCTTAATGTATCGTCATCGCCATATTCTGCCCACAAATGTAAAATTAATTATTTATAATGCATTGTTTCTCTCCCACATTCATTATTCCTTCTTAGTCTGGGGTACTACTACGAATACAAATTTAAACAAAATACTTGTGATACAAAAGAAAATATTGCGAAGTATTTGTAACGTGTCATACGATCACCCTAGCGAACCTCTCTTTAAACGTTTAAATTTGATGCCTGTAAATAGATTATATAAATATCGTTTATGCATGACCTATAAATCCGAAGTACAAACAAATCTTCATGCGCTTAGTGAATTGGCGTCTCTCTCGCTAAGAGTAGCAACATATCCTACTCGAAACACGGAAATTTGGACGCTCCCTATTTGCAAAACTAACTACGGTGAACAAATGTTAAAGTATGCACTTCCTCGACTGCTTAATTTTCTTGTTACTCACAACATTGACCTTCCGACAACATCTGTAAAAAATCTCCGAGCATTTTTTTCTTTTCCAAATGTGATTGCTTAGTTGTCATGTTTCATAAACTAAATTTTTGCTGAATTGTATAATGCTTTGCTTGCATGTGCTTTGATTTTGTTTGCCTTTTATATATAGTCGCACCTTTTTTGTAATATTGTCCTGTTCTTATCTCTGAAATTGTTATCTTTTCTCTTGGTTTTCTTTTTGGATTACTTGTGCCACTGCTGCCATGTGTAAGGAGGGGGGGCCGAGGGCCCGTCAAGCTGCATGATGCAGCTTTTTTCCTCGGTCTCCCTCCGTCATTTGTGTTTTGACGGAAAATAAACATTATTATTATTATTATATTTGTAAAAAGAAATATCAATTAGAGATGATGAATTGTGTGTTACTCTTGTAGGAAGATTGATCACCTTAAGAAGACCATGGGAATTCAACAAAACATTCAGCCTCATTTTTGAAGAGTCATTTGCTAGCATGTTTATATTGACATCTCCGCAAATCAAATCGAAATTATTTTTATTCACATAACAAAAAAAAATGATCTAAGAAGGGCGTGATAGCACCGTTCGGGGGGCGATAACAAACAGCAAGTGTCGTATTTTGCAACTCGAGTGCCAGAAACTCGTAATCACTTGTAATGGCACAAAAAGTTTGTATTAGTGCACAATTCAAAGCCTTTTTCACTAATATACATATGCCACCACCTCGACCGCTACTGCGATTTAAATAAAAAGTATCGTATGAAGGAAGACGGAAAATATTTGTTTCATCCGTGGACCATGTTTCGGTTAACATTATTACGTCAAATTCCTGGCTTAACTGTTTAAGGAAAAGAAAGATATCCGATTCTTTATTTTTCACTGACCTTACGCTCAAATGAAAACATTTGAAAGATTTTAAATACGTTTTACCTACATATTTCTCAAAATTGTGTGGCAGCACGTAGGATTTATTGTGCGTAGTACACCTCATGTTTACTAGTTTTCTTTTTTGTCCCTTTTTAATTACAGTTTCTCAAGGTCGTAAACAGAAGAGATCACCAGTGGTCGTTCCCCGTCAATCCTGCGCAAAAGAACCCTTCCGTTGCTGTGCCACACATACTTGAAGTTATTTACCTTTGCCCAGTTTTTTGTCTCAAACAACAAATCACGCGTTCTTTTTGTTAGATTTTCCAGTACGTATGAATCATCACTAGAATTGCGGATTTTATCTTTGTTCTGCCACCAGACATCTCGTTTAGCTTGCGTCGCGAAACGACAGATTTCGACCGGCATCTTATCCTTCCGAGACGGCAGACGGTGAAGTGCTACTATGTCACTTTCCACAAGTTGTGGAAGTTCGATATGCGCCGCTATTTCGTTTATTTTCCCTAGCAAGTCTTCCCTTGCCGTTTGTTGAATTCCATGAAATTCAAGATTTAGCCGTCGGCTCCTCCACTCAAGATTACCGACTTGGCTGCTTAGTTGGGCAGTTTCACCCTCCCGCCTCTCGATCATTTCTACCCTCCGTTTTAGATCTAGGACATCGCGCTCGTTATTTTCCGTTCGTTTAAGAAGGTCATCGAACTTTTCACTCATGAACTGAATGGAATCTTCCATACTCTCAACCGTTTCCTTTAGAGGAAGTAGCTGATCCAGCTTGTCGTTGATAGTTTTCAGCCATATCCGTATATCCTGCACTTCCAGTTTATCGGCTGGTTCTTGAGATAGTTGCGAATGTGACTTAGAACGTCGGCATGTCGCACAGCGCCACGCTTTGCGATAACTTTCGCCCTTTGTTTTAACAGTGTTCTCTGTGATCCCTGCGTATTTTCCAGTGTGGTATCCAGATCCACAATCACTGCACGTGATTGGCCGATCTGACATAGCGAAAACTTCATTACACACAGGACACTGTTCATCCAGACCCATAATCGCACTCAAACCACACTTCGAATCACACTTTGGCAGCAGCAGCAGCAATACCAAAGAGAGCAATTTTGTGTTGCAAGAAACAGGCAAAACACTGACCTGCAGCGAAGCAAGACACGTCTTAGATTGCTGCTGGTTTCCGCGCCGCCACTGCTGCCAGTGAAGTGTCCGAGCTCGGTTGCGTCTTTATATAACTTGGCCCAGCGACGACAGCGCCAGTGGTAGGGGCGCTGTCGTCGCCCCTACCACTGGCGCTGAAGTTATTAGGTCTAGTCGAGAGCGCCAGCTGAAGGGTTGGCGACAATCCAGATGACGGCAGGTGTGGGATCCAGGTGGGCGACGCAGCGATTCGGTAGTCCAGATGATGACAGTGCGAGCTCCCGGTCGCTGACTCAGCTGATGTCGTTACCAGGTGGTTCTGTTTGCTTTTCCCTTCCTGCAGTGAAGCAAGACACGTCCTAGATTCCTGCTGCCTGGAAAAGAAGAGGCTGATGAACGCCGTGGAGGAGGTGCTAGAGTTGAATCTGCTAAAGTTTTAATCAGGATCGGGCGTAACAGTGGAAAGCTTCCTTACCGTGTTAGATCTCTATTTAAAGTCAACAGTCCTCGAATATAATAATCGAAAATAGATCCAGAAAGAAGGTGTTTGCATAGGCTCGTCGGTCGTTCCGTTGTTAGCTGAGATATACCTCAACAGTTTGGATAGAGTATTGTTTGACAAGATGATTAAGTTGTCACCTAACGTGGGCTTCATCAGAAGATATGTAGATGATATTTTTGTCTGCACGTTTGAAGAATGAAAATCGGAGTATCTTGAAAAGCTTATTAGGTCAACGGCCCCGGAGTTGCATTTTACAGTAGAGAAACCAGAGGAGAACATGTTGCAGTTTTTGGACTTCCGCATTCAGGTAAAAAATGGCGTATGTTGGGAATATGGTAAGGAGATGGCTAAACCGGTACTTCCCAAACAAAGCTGTCACTCTAAAATTATTAAGGTGGGAGTTGCGAAATCATTAATTGGTAATGCGCTAAAAAGGTCATGTACCCATTTCATGAGTCAAGCTTTAAAAAGACAATGGGGTAGACTGGAGGACGTGGGGTATGAGGAGACTTTTTTAAAACGGCAACTTCCTATTCAAATCAGAGACAAGCGGGATAAAGCAAATGTGAGGAACCGACGAGTTGCTATGCCGTATTTTCACGATATTTCCCATAACATAAAAGCGTCGGCGAAAAAGTTCGGCGTATAAACAGTGTTCACATCCGATTTTAAGTTATGCAAGCTTACACCTTTTTAATCGAAACAGGAGGTTTGCCTGAAGGCACATCGCGAGAAGTCGGTACCGTGTGAGAATTTTGTGGCTTATGAGATTCCTTTGAAGTGTGGATTTAAATACGTAGGTCAGACGTCGAGATGTCTAAATGATAGACTGACGGAACACAAACGAAATGTGAAAAACAACGCGTCCAATTCCGAGTTAGCCAGGCACCTTATAAAGTGCAATAATTGTAAAGCCAACTGGTCTGAAACGGAAGTAATTCACAAAGAACGCAATGATATGAAACGTGTAGTCCAAGAAACGATTCGTATAAAAACGTCTGGCAACTGTATAAGCCAGGCGTCATTGCATTTTCAAACGAGAGAAACATTTTCTCTCGTTTTCTGACCGCAGCGGACGTGTTTTCGAAAGCTCCCGAAGCTAAGTAATCTTTTTGTTTTCTTTTCCTATTTAGCGGTGCATGGAATAGGGACGGTAGTTTTTGGCAGTAGTAGGGACAGGGGGATAGGATAGTTTATAGCTTAGTTTAGATTCTTGTAGGCACAGGAGTATTATCAACGGTGCCACGTGACTGGGCCGCGCGGCTTTGTTTGAATGGTTGGCGGCGTTGTTGGTAGTGTTGCGCGCTAAAGGCAAGAGGCACACCGCATTGGGGTTGATCCTCCAGGTTTACAGCCCTACTGTGAAGCATTTTTTGATTATGCTAGTGGTTTTATAAATAGAAAAAAAAACTGTTTAAAGTAGCGATAGGATAGTCGGGGTTCCGCAGGTTTTTTAGGTAGAGTCACGAGACCGAACCACCTGCACGTTTGAAATTTTTGGCGGGCTAGTTGGTTGTGAGGGCAGAGGCGTACACAGGCTTTCTTGGTTTGAGTTTTGGTGGGATATTCGTCGTGGGGTCGCGCTGTGTGTCGGTAGACAATGGTGAATACGCGAAAGAAGGATGCGCAGCCTAAAGTAAAAGAAGCACCCGATGTGGAGTGTGAGGAGTGTTGCCGTTGGTGCTGCATGATGGAGACGGACTTCAAAACTGTAGCAGAAGCCGAGGAGAGCAGCTTTACCTGCCAGAGTTGCGAGAAGGTAGAACTTGGTTTTGGGACAATAGGAAGCGAATGGGCGGATACGGTTCAGGAGTTGAAGCGGGAGATAGGAGTAGAGCGGGAGAAGCGGGTACAGCTCGAGGCGCAGGTGGGAGATTTGATTAAGAGGGCCGAAGCGGATTGGAGGAGATGACCAGGCAATGGGAAAGTAAGATAGATAGCGTGGCGGGAGAGCTGAGGCGAGAACGGGAACAGCGAGCCGAACTTGAGCGACAGGTGGAGGAGTGGAAGGTGGAGTTGGAGGAGCACAAGAAGAAGTGTGAGGAGATGGTGCAGCAACTGACAGGAGTAGTTAATAAGAGAAAGGGGGAGGTGGCAGATAAGACGGCGGTGGGGACGGCAGACAGGTGTGACGGTGTGTTTGACTGTGTAGGAAAGGAGCCTGCACAGCTGTATAGTGCTGCAGTACAGCAGGGTTCGAGGAAGGCAGCAGAAGTTGAGGCAGAGAAAGCACAGAAAGCTGGAGGGGATGAAGACAGGCAGTCGGGGGTTAAGAAGGTGCTGGTGGTAGGAGACTCAAACATAACAAGGGTTAGGGAGGGGCTGCTGGACAGGGTGAAAGGGGATGGGAGGGTAAATGTAGTGGCTCAGTCAGGAAAGTGCATGTTAGACGCTATGGCCAAAGCGAAGGATGAGGTGTGGGAGAACAGGGAGGGAGAGAACCTAGTTGTAATACACGCAGGACTAAATGATGTGTTAAAGGAACGGAGCCAGAACCTCGCCAGGCAGATAGAGTTGGGGTTACGTAAGCTGAGGGAGGTCTCTGAGACTGTGCATGTGCAAATATGCACCTTCCCAGAGGTCTGGGGACAGTCTTTGCAGATGGAGAAGTGGGTGGTGGAAACAAACCGGGTAATAAGGGGGTTGAGCCGACGATTTGGGTACGGAGTAATGGAAGTCAACAGGGTGGTGTACGAGGCTCGCTCCGACCCTTTTACATGGGCCATCCACTACAGTGGAATCACTGGGAGCACGGTAGGTGATAGGATTGGACGTCACATCGTACATTTTTTGGGGGGTCCCGGAGCCCTGAGGGTGGCGGTGTGAATGAGGGCCAAAATGTAGATACACAGGGGAGGGTTTCGGAGGGTGAGAGGAAGCCTCGCAGGACTATAAAAAAGAAACAGCTTAACATAGGGTTCATAAACATGCAGGGAGGCAGGAACAGAATAAAGTGGGAGGAGATTCAGGAGCAATTAGAGAGCGAAAACTCTGCAGTGTATGGACTAGCAGAAACACATCTGAGGGATATGGAAGAACCACCATACATACTAGGATATCATTGGATGGGATGCAACCGGGCCAATCGGGGAACGCAAGGGAGGGGGATTAGGGGTGTTAGTTAAGGGTCAGGAATGGGAAACGGAACAAGAGGACTGCAGGGAACACATGTGGGTCAAAGGCAATATTGGGGCTCTGGACACAATCTTGGGTTTTGTTTATCTAAAAACAGGGAGTGATGCAGGGGAGGAAAATGCAGAACGCTTGACATGTGTATCAGGAGACGTTAGGGAAATCGGCACTAACAAGGAAATAATTATCTTGGGGGACATGAATGTACATTTGGAAGACTTTGATTGACATACAGATACAACAGGGAGGATGTTAGAGGAGTTCTGCGAAGCTCTTGATCTGGTATTGGTTAATGCTCAAGTAAAATGTGATGGAAAAATAACATGCGAAAGAAAGAACTCTCACTCGACTATTGACTACTGTTTAATGTCGCGTAAGATATACAACAGATTAGGAGGCATGGAAATAGGTGAGGAAGGCACAAAAAGTCTGGGGAGCGACCATAAGAGAATCAAGATCAGATTCGGCACAGTAAAATCAGAAACGCAAAATCAAAAACGAGAAGGTAGGAATAACCTAAATGATAAACAACTACAGGAGGTATCCAAATCGAGAACATAGTATCCAAGCAACCGGTAAGGGAATGGACATACGAAGACTTAATTAGTGTTTTCAAAAGAGAGTTACAGAAATATCGAATCAAACAAGGAGGTAGAAAACTAAAACGTAAGCTCCAAAGCTGGTGGGATAAAGAGGTTAAGGCAGCAATATCGAGACGCCAGGCGGCATCTAAAGAACACAGATGGGCAAAGAAAAAGGGGGCCACACCAGACGAAGTAGCATCAAAATGGGAGGAATTTCAGGAAAGAAAGCGGGAGGCATCAGCATTAATACAGGCCAAAATTGGGAGAGCAGGGGTCCAGTGGATGATAGAGATAAACCAGAAGGACAGGAATGCGGCAAAAAGGTTCTGGGAACACATCAGTGCGCAGGGGAAAAAGACCGAGGGGTACCAGCAGACACTAACCACACAGGAAGGGACAAAGGTAGAGGGAGAAGAGGCAAGAGAATACATTAGACATACAATCGAAGCAGCATTTTCAGAGTTAGAATCAGATCAGGCCGTAGGGGATGGTAGCGTCTACACAACACAAGAGGAGGATCATAGCGAAGAAGAGGAAATGACCACTGGGAAGTGGGAAAAGGCAGAAGGAAGGGTTCCGGCTGGAACTGCGACAGGTCCAGACGGCATACCAATGAGATTGATAAACGTGCTAGGCAAAACAAGCAAATTGAAACTAAGGCAGGTGATTGACCAAATACTTATGGGAGGGAAGGTACCCAGTGACTGGAAATTGAGCAGGATGAGATTATTATAGGGCAGGGGAGACAAAGACAGTATCAAATCATACCGACCAATCACAGTAACTTCAGTAATAAATAGGCTAGCTATGCAAATTGTAGAAAAAAGAATGGAAGAATGGGCAGAGAGAAAGCAGATCCTAGGTTAGCTTCAAAACGGTTTCAGGAAAGATAGACGACTAATTCGTAATCACTCAGTGCATAGAGATAGCAGTGACAAGTCAAAGGCCATTAGGGGTAGCATTTTTAGACATTAAAGGGGCATATGACAATGTGAATCAGGAAAAACCCTGGAACCAACTGAAGGGATATGGGCTAAAGGGAACCATGGTTACGTTTCTAGAACGCGTTTACACGGAGAATAGTCTTGTTATAACATGGGAAGCCGAAACTACAAGACCAGCAGCAATAAAAAGAGGTCTTAGACAGGGTTGCCCATTGTCTCCCCTGCTCTTTATGATATACCTCAGTGAGATGGAAAAAAGTTTAGAACGGTGCAACCTAGGTTTTGACCTGACTTACATGGAGGAAGGACATGAAGTAAATCAAGTATTGCCAGGGTTAATGTATGCAGACGACATTGTACTCGTATCAGAAAGTCGTGAGACAATACAGGAACTGATTAGGATTTGCAGCAGGGAAGGGGACAAGTTAGGACTAAAATTTAGTAGGGACAAGTCTGGTATAATAGTTTTCAACGACGAGAAGGGGGAGCCCCTGGAGATACAGGACACATTAATAGAACACTTAGAAAAGTACAAATATCTGGGAGTATGGTTAAGTGAAGGCAGACGGTATCTAAAAGACCATGAAGATATTGTAATAAAGAAGGGGAAACGAGATTCGGCTATCATGAAACACAGGGCACTATGGAACTATAATAGATATGAAGTTGTTAGGGGTGTAGGGAAGGGAGTCATGGTGCCAGGACTGTCATTTGGGAATGCGGTATTGTGTATGAGGTCAGAAATTCAGGCAGGTTTAGAAATACAGCAAAGGAGTGTGGGTAGGTTGGCATTGGGGGCACATGGGAATACACCAAATGAGGGAGTACAGGGGGATATGGGTTGGGCATCTTTCGAGAGTAGAGAAGCGATCAGTAAAGTAAAATTTGAACAAAGACTAGCTGAAACTGAGGATACACGATGGGCAGCGAAAGTGTACAAAAATATCTATATATGAAAAGTCTAAACACTAAGTGGACAGACCGAACCCGCAAGCTGAGATTTAAATACATTCAACGAGATGGAGTCGATCAGAGCATATCAGTAGAGAAGGGAGTAGAGGAAACAGAGAGGAAATTGTGGGAAGAGAGAATGCAGGGGAAATCAGCTTTAGCAATATACAGGGCACAAAAACAAGAAATAAAGAAGGAACAGCCGTATGATAATTCAGTGGGGAGCTCTTTCTTGTTTGAGGCTAGAACGGGGGTGCCGCGAACGAAAACGTATAGGGCTAAATTTCAGGAAGTATGTCCGTGTGAAGTATGCAACCGCGAAAGGGAAACTGGCTGTAGGACCGTTCGTCGAAAGACAATTCGTAGCAGGGCAACTCGTAGCAGGGCAATTCGTCGCATAGGGCAATTCGTCATAGGGCACTTCGTCATAGGGCAATTCGTCATGATGACAATTCGTCACCCTATTGAAAAAGCTTCTTATGTGTTTAATTTTCCCAGTTTATCAAGTATAGTGCTTCGAAATGAATATTCACGAACGGAGCTCCTCGCTTGTTTGGTACTTTCCTTTGCAGTATATGTTTAAAAGTTGGCCTAAATACTCTACTTTCGAAATGGATACTAACTACTTCTGTGGGTGCACCACAGTGAGTTATAACTGTGCCCTACTAATTTTTAGAGGACAACCACACAGATGTCAGTTCACCGAAGGAGTTTTATTCGCATCTGTAACTCTGCAAATACCCCTCCGCTTACAATGTTATACTTCTAGCGCAAGCCTCGAGGATATCCATGTTGTCTGTTACATCGTAGCGTCCGAGAATTCTTCGGAGGCGCTTGTTGAATGCCTCCTGCTTCCGCGACACCCTTGTGGCAGTGACCCCGCTTGCCGCTTGACTGAGCTTCATTTCGCTTAGGGCCTGCTCCTTTTTCAAGGAGTCGAGAAACACCCAGATGTTCGGTGAAGTGCATCTCACGTTGCTCTGAAAAACGAGAATATTAGCATAAGAAATACGATATAAAAACTGTAAATTGCGTATGCGAGACAAATTAAGTAGAAATAAAATTATGAGCAATTACCTGTAGCCCATAGTGCCACGCCTCCACTGTTGTTTGTCCGCGGCATTCCATCAAGTGCCGCCTCGTACACTGACCAGAGTTTGGGAGGAAATTGAGCCGAGCTGACGCCGTTTCGACGTGGTCGACCGACGTAAACGTCCTCAAAGTAGTCAGCCAGTCCGATCGCCTCCTGTGGGAATACTTCCAACAAGTCTTGAAACGCCTCTGGGATAGCCTCAACAGGAAGAAACGCCAAGGCTGGGAGCATTTTCATCTGGAATTAAAACAGTTATTACATAGGGTACACCACCTAAGAGCGAGGCTCTATCATAATTAAGAGACACCGAACATTATTTATCTATGCACAATAACAAACCTTGACTGCAAATGCCTCGTCCGTGCCGTAACGTGCTTGAAACCCCAGCGCGCACAGCTTACGATGAACCGACTGGGCCAGGTGAAAAAAACACCCTTGAATCCGGATGTCCGAAATGACGTCACGAGCAGCGTTAATAGCAGCAATCTCGAAGTCCGTGTACAGCACACGAACAGCGCAGGGCCCGACGTTGTCGATGACGACAGAGAAGAACCTGGTAAGGTAACACGCAATGAACACGATTTTGCACAACCAATCACTTCCCGTTACAATAGCTAACAAGGTTACAATTATTAGTGGTGTACCTCCTATATGTTTTCTCGGTTTTGTTGGGCAGTAGACCGTACACCATGGGCACGACGATCCCGTTCTTCAGGGCATGAAGTGTGTACAACTGGTAGAATAGTGAGGGCACTACCTTAAACGTCCCATCACAAAACCAGGCAGCTGCACTCCCTAAGCACTCCAAGTTCCGCTTCGTAGCAAACAAGATGATGCGGTTGACGTCACCCTCGCCACTGTCGTGTAGTAGGAACGCTTCCTGCTTGAAATTCACCTGCATAATAAAACTCCATGATTATGAACCATTTTCTCTAGTATTTTTAGTAAACTTACCTTGAATTCAGGTGGGAGATGGATATCTTCTCTGCTGGGAGGAATATCATAAACAAAGGTTGCACGTTGCCTCTGTCTTCTAACTGTACGTCGAAGCGTTGACGTAGATGGCAGCTGTGATGCAGTGCTGTCCGTGATCTTGGCAGCCGCGTCCAGAAGAATCTGCTGCACTGGCGTCCGTCCTCCAACTAAAAGGGAAGTAGAAGATTACTCTCGAATACAATTTATCCCCACGACAAAACACACTAAAAAATACTCATGTATTCTCACCTGCGCTCTCCTTCATTTCTGAACGAATTTTCAGACAGTTAACCTCAGTTGGGTCCGGAGCATGATTGTGGTCATTTGTGACCTTAACAACGCGAAGCTTAGAGACATCAGTCGTTATCTTTGCTTTGCAGGTCTCTCTTCATCGACATACCCAGTAGATGGTTTGCTCAGTCCTTCGGTTAGCAGTATATAAAAATCCCTCGCAAACCAGCATCTCTCCACCTCTTGCAGTCCCGATGACTTCCATGGCGACTGCGAAGATACACGCTTAGACAAAATATTTTATAGCATTCGGCAGATGTACGAACATGCGCTTGGACCTAAAAGGATGTGGCTGACAAAGAGGTCTTCAAAACTTTATCTTGTAAGCCCTGAAAAGTTAGTTCCGAACTTTCCGAAAAAGATAAGCGAAATCGAAATAACAAAGGCACTTAAGTCAGCAGTGGGTCTAGACAGTCGCATCATCACCAGAACGAAACGCCAGGGAAAAGCGCTAAAGATGACAGGGACCGCACAGGAGGAAGAAAGGTGGTAAAGATAATAGGCACCAAAGAAGTCTCCAAACTTCTGCTTGTAGGTCATAGAAACCGGGCAAAGGATTGTGAACTCTCCAAACAGGATACGACTAGAGAAGAAAAGCCTCCTACTTTTCTCAAACTCCAAAAGTACGCGGACAATAAGGTGGTGGTCGAACTTTTCTTGGAATGCTTCTGAACTTTACCATTTATGTATACATGTTCCACGTCCCCAAACCCCCGGTAAGCGGTAAGCCTTGAAAAGTTTGTTCTGAACTTAAGCGGTAAAGATGACAGGGACCGAACGATAAGGAAGAAAGGTGGTAAAGATAATAGGCATTAAAGAAGTCTCCAGACGTCTGCTTGACGTTTGGAGAAAAAGAAAAAGAAACATCGAAGCCTTATCTTCTGCACAAACTTCTATGACTCGACCCCCCCCCCCCCCCCTTTTCCCACGCACGCACACACACACACACGCCGGTTTTCGACAAGTTGCCCTAGCGACGAATAGCCCTATGACGAACTGCCCTACGTGACGAATTGCCCTGCTACGAGTTGCCCTGTTACGAATTGCCTTTCGACGAACGGCCCGTAGCCGCTGTAGGACCGTTCGTCGAAAGACAATTCGTAGCAGGGCAACTCGTAGCAGGGCAATTCGTCGCATAGGGCAATTCGTCATAGGGCACTTCGTCATAGGGCAATTCGTCATGATGACAATTCGTCACCCTATTGAAAAAGCTTCTTATGTGTTTAATTTTCCCAGTTTATCAAGTATAGTGCTTCGAAATGAATATTCACGAACGGAGCTCCTCGCTTGTTTGGTACTTTCCTTTGCAGTATATGTTTAAAAGTTGGCCTAAATACTCTACTTTCGAAATGGATACTAACTACTTCTGTGGGTGCACCACAGTGAGTTATAACTGTGCCCTACTAATTTTTAGAGGACAACCACACAGATGTCAGTTCACCGAAGGAGTTTTATTCGCATCTGTAACTCTGCAAATACCCCTCCGCTTACAATGTTATACTTCTAGCGCAAGCCTCGAGGATATCCATGTTGTCTGTTACATCGTAGCGTCCGAGAATTCTTCGGAGGCGCTTGTTGAATGCCTCCTGCTTCCGCGACACCCTTGTGGCAGTGACCCCGCTTGCCGCTTGACTGAGCTTCATTTCGCTTAGGGCCTGCTCCTTTTTCAAGGAGTCGAGAAACACCCAGATGTTCGGTGAAGTGCATCTCACGTTGCTCTGAAAAACGAGAATATTAGCATAAGAAATACGATATAAAAACTGTAAATTGCGTATGCGAGACAAATTAAGTAGAAATAAAATTATGAGCAATTACCTGTAGCCCATAGTGCCACGCCTCCACTGTTGTTTGTCCGCGGCATTCCATCAAGTGCCGCCTCGTACACTGACCAGAGTTTGGGAGGAAATTGAGCCGAGCTGACGCCGTTTCGACGTGGTCGACCGACGTAAACGTCCTCAAAGTAGTCAGCCAGTCCGATCGCCTCCTGTGGGAATACTTCCAACAAGTCTTGAAACGCCTCTGGGATAGCCTCAACAGGAAGAAACGCCAAGGCTGGGAGCATTTTCATCTGGAATTAAAACAGTTATTACATAGGGTACACCACCTAAGAGCGAGGCTCTATCATAATTAAGAGACACCGAACATTATTTATCTATGCACAATAACAAACCTTGACTGCAAATGCCTCGTCCGTGCCGTAACGTGCTTGAAACCCCAGCGCGCACAGCTTACGATGAACCGACTGGGCCAGGTGAAAAAAACACCCTTGAATCCGGATGTCCGAAATGACGTCACGAGCAGCGTTAATAGCAGCAATCTCGAAGTCCGTGTACAGCACACGAACAGCGCAGGGCCCGACGTTGTCGATGACGACAGAGAAGAACCTGGTAAGGTAACACGCAATGAACACGATTTTGCACAACCAATCACTTCCCGTTACAATAGCTAACAAGGTTACAATTATTAGTGGTGTACCTCCTATATGTTTTCTCGGTTTTGTTGGGCAGTAGACCGTACACCATGGGCACGACGATCCCGTTCTTCAGGGCATGAAGTGTGTACAACTGGTAGAATAGTGAGGGCACTACCTTAAACGTCCCATCACAAAACCAGGCAGCTGCACTCCCTAAGCACTCCAAGTTCCGCTTCGTAGCAAACAAGATGATGCGGTTGACGTCACCCTCGCCACTGTCGTGTAGTAGGAACGCTTCCTGCTTGAAATTCACCTGCATAATAAAACTCCATGATTATGAACCATTTTCTCTAGTATTTTTAGTAAACTTACCTTGAATTCAGGTGGGAGATGGATATCTTCTCTGCTGGGAGGAATATCATAAACAAAGGTTGCACGTTGCCTCTGTCTTCTAACTGTACGTCGAAGCGTTGACGTAGATGGCAGCTGTGATGCAGTGCTGTCCGTGATCTTGGCAGCCGCGTCCAGAAGAATCTGCTGCACTGGCGTCCGTCCTCCAACTAAAAGGGAAGTAGAAGATTACTCTCGAATACAATTTATCCCCACGACAAAACACACTAAAAAATACTCATGTATTCTCACCTGCGCTCTCCTTCATTTCTGAACGAATTTTCAGACAGTTAACCTCAGTTGGGTCCGGAGCATGATTGTGGTCATTTGTGACCTTAACAACGCGAAGCTTAGAGACATCAGTCGTTATCTTTGCTTTGCAGGTCTCTCTTCATCGACATACCCAGTAGATGGTTTGCTCAGTCCTTCGGTTAGCAGTATATAAAAATCCCTCGCAAACCAGCATCTCTCCACCTCTTGCAGTCCCGATGACTTCCATGGCGACTGCGAAGATACACGCTTAGACAAAATATTTTATAGCATTCGGCAGATGTACGAACATGCGCTTGGACCTAAAAGGATGTGGCTGACAAAGAGGTCTTCAAAACTTTATCTTGTAAGCCCTGAAAAGTTAGTTCCGAACTTTCCGAAAAAGATAAGCGAAATCGAAATAACAAAGGCACTTAAGTCAGCAGTGGGTCTAGACAGTCGCATCATCACCAGAACGAAACGCCAGGGAAAAGCGCTAAAGATGACAGGGACCGCACAGGAGGAAGAAAGGTGGTAAAGATAATAGGCACCAAAGAAGTCTCCAAACTTCTGCTTGTAGGTCATAGAAACCGGGCAAAGGATTGTGAACTCTCCAAACAGGATACGACTAGAGAAGAAAAGCCTCCTACTTTTCTCAAACTCCAAAAGTACGCGGACAATAAGGTGGTGGTCGAACTTTTCTTGGAATGCTTCTGAACTTTACCATTTATGTATACATGTTCCACGTCCCCAAACCCCCGGTAAGCGGTAAGCCTTGAAAAGTTTGTTCTGAACTTAAGCGGTAAAGATGACAGGGACCGAACGATAAGGAAGAAAGGTGGTAAAGATAATAGGCATTAAAGAAGTCTCCAGACGTCTGCTTGACGTTTGGAGAAAAAGAAAAAGAAACATCGAAGCCTTATCTTCTGCACAAACTTCTATGACTCGACCCCCCCCCCCCCCTTTTCCCACGCACGCACACACACACACACGCCGGTTTTCGACAAGTTGCCCTAGCGACGAATAGCCCTATGACGAACTGCCCTACGTGACGAATTGCCCTGCTACGAGTTGCCCTGTTACGAATTGCCTTTCGACGAACGGCCCGTAGCCCAGGGAGAAACTATAGAACATGTCATTTTAAGGTGCACGGGGCTTCGTCCCACCCTCTTGGAGGGGATGACTACGGATTTGGAGGGGGCACTGGGTTTTCCGGACATGGATGGACGAATGGATAGGAAAAGAATTGCGGTAACTAAGAGGAGATTGGAAGATTGGTGGAAGAGATATAAGGAAGGATAAAAAAATACATAAAAGTAGGCAATAAATTCAATTTAAAAGAAAGGGGGTCTGTTATAACAAAATTCATACAAATTAAAAAAAATAGTAGAAGGCATGACGAAATGTTAGGCTAGGTGGCGCAAGCTGCCGCCCGGCCGTTACACAGGGTATAGCCATTACCATCCATCCATCCATCCATGCAGTTCGGGAACAAATGTAAAGCTTTTTTTTTTCTTTTTTTGGTAGTATTAGCGTTGTTTATATGTGTGTCCTTGGACTTGCTCGAGAAAGTCGCAGTGTTTATCCATTTGTGGTTCGTGGTAGGAGGGCAATGTCGTTCTCAGTTTTGGAGATGACCCTAGTTCAAGCGGTTAGCAGTGTATAGTATTGTTTCTTTGGACAAAGTGATTTGTCAGAGGAAACGCACCTTTGAAGGTCAAACCCTTTCTTTGTGTTCAGTAGTAATTTCGCCTACGTTCGCCGGGTGGCGGTGGTTATGCTAGAATGTGACCCTTTGTGTGAGTGTCTCACAGCCGAGGTCAAGGGACATAAGAGAAGGTATACCAAGTGTCATTGTCCTCTTGTCATGTATTTTTTTTTTTTTTTGTAGAGACGGGCATTGGAGATCGGGTATATAAAGCGTGTACGAAATAAACTTTGCAGCTGAGTTTGAGACGTTGCCTCCTCTTTTACTACCTTCTGTTGTGTTCTCTTTTCTGCCCCAGTCTCAGGTTTACAATCATGTTCAACTTACACCAGCTCGCCTGCACCCTGACTATTTTTTTTTACTGCTGCCAGTTCTTTTGCATGCGGATGTTAAAAGGATACTTCAACGAATTTTGAAATATTCCCGTCGTGTTCAAAAATAGGTTGCATATGATCCACAATATCCGTAAATGACAATCGCACGTTTGTATTTTGATCCTGGTGGCTGTATTTTTCGTTATAAACGGCACACTCTGGCAAGCGCTCGGAGAAGGCCCAGCTTAGAGCACGTGACATCCAACGCAATCGCGACGTAGGTCGTCTCAAGACGAGCAAAGCTACGGCGAGGCTGACGTCGAGAGGATGGCCTAGTGTGTTCCAGCCACCGAAGCGGCTGCTTTTGTACGAATTTTGAGTGACGGGTTAATCTTCTATAATCTTCTAGGGGGACAATAGCGACTTCTGCGACACACAAAAGGGATTCTCGGGAAGAGGGGAGTTCCTCCTTCCCCCCTTCTCTCGTCGTGGCCGGAGACGAGACAACCTCCGTCACTAGCTGTCAAGGTTCCTAGACGAGCATTACAAACGAGGCGTTAGCGACATCCACCAGGTGCTCTTTGCTAATCGTTTAATTCGTTTTAAAATTCCTTTTTGAGACATTTTTTTAACAAGAGATTGGTATGTTCCATGTGATACTGCTCTTTTGAACACATATAGACCAAGAAATGAGCGCCAAAATTTCGTTGTAGTATCCCTTTAAAGGGATACTTCAACGAAATTTGAAATATTCCCGTCGTGTTCAAAAATAGGTTGAATATGATCTACAATACCCGTATATGACAATCGCACGTTTGTATTTTGATCCTGGTGGCTGTATTTTTCGTTATAAACGGCTCACTCTGGCAAGCGCTCGGAGAAGGCCCAGCTTAGAGCACGTGACATCCAACGCAATCGTGACGTAGGTCGTCTCAAGGCGAGCAAAGCTACGGCGAGGCTGACGTCGAGAGGATGGCCTTGTCGTTCCAGCCACCAAAGCGGCTGCTTTTGTACGAATTTTGAGTGAGGGGTTAATCTTCTATAATCTTCTAGGGGGACAATAGCGACTTCTGCGACACAAAAGCAATTCTCGGGAAGAAGGGAGTTCCTCCTTCCCCCCTTCTCTCGTCGTGGCCGGAGACGAGACAACCTCCGTCAGTAGCTGTCAAGGTTCCTAGACGAGCATTACGAACGACGCGTTAGCGACATCCACCAGGTGCTCTTTGCTAATCGTTTAATTCGTTTTAAAATTCCTTTTCGAGACTTTTTTAACAAGATATTGGTATGTTCCATGTGATACTGCTCTTTTGAACACATATAGACCAAAAAATGAGCGCCGAAATTTCGTTGTAGTATCCCTTTAAGGCGAGTCCGTACCGCGCTGAAGACCAGTGTTGCCAGATTGGGCTATATATAGCCAAATTGGGCTACATTTTTTTCTATAGTTTTGTTTAACCCGAGACTGGGGTATTTCGGAAAAGGGACGAGAAGAAAAGAGGCCACAAGGAGTCAAAATTTCGTGTTTGGCTACGTGGCTATTTTGGGCTAATTCTAAAAACGCGGCGAACTTTTGTCGAACCTCAGGTTCGACGCCGAACTTTGAGGTTCGGCTAGTTAATTTTCAAACTTTTAATCAGTTTCGAAACAAAAAAGTTTCTCTTTTGGCTAGTCGAGGGAGGGAGAGGAAGGAGAAAGGCTTCAAACTTCTACAAACTTCGGGGTTTTCACATTGCGCAGTGAAGCAATGCTTGTAGCGTTCTAGCGGTCTCCCTACAGCGCAGTGGAGCAAACCAAGCATATTGCACTATTACCACAGGCCCGGTAGCGCGCATTCAACCCGGACGCGTATGGCTCTGCCCGGATGTAGACCGAACTTTCCAAATGCTGCTTCAGTGCCCATTGTGAGAATCCTTATACACCCAGGTTTGTAAAAATGAGAAATCGGCTGTTTTACCGCTAAACAATTGACTACCTTCCAGTCGTTGCCCACCACAAGAAAGGACAACACAATCAGAAATAACGTGAACATCAATGGGTGACACTAATATTTTTCACAAAGAAAAAGAGACGTGGGGGGATAATAGTAAGGAACTGGGATATTGGGGTTCTGGTTTGAAACACCCAAGGTTATGACTGTTCTGCTTCTGTATTTTGTTCTTTTATTGTATGATTATATCTCCCGGGCTTCACAATAAAGCTGTCTTTGTGTGTTTTGTACTTCTGAGAACCTACGGAGGAAGGGCCAGTTTTGTACGGATATTCATCCTTTCGAAGCTTTTCTTGAAAAATTCTCAAGTAACATATTGTACACAAAAAGTGGTGCATCTGTGGGTTGAAACAGGAATTGTAACATGTGTTGTATGAGCGTGATAAATTGTCAATTTAGGGCTTACAATTTATTGTTTTAGTCTTGGCTATTTTGGGCTATATTTTTTTTACGGCTTTGGCTATATTTGGGCTATACCTCCCAGTCGTTTGGCGGTATTTTGGCGGGACCATCTGGCAACACTGCTGAAGACTTTCGCGACGCACTGGCTCACCTACGACTACTCCCCGAGGTCGTCGCCCTCGGGGTTCATCAAATGAATCATATCTGGTCAGTCACCTTCAAGACCACCGAGGGGTCCAAGAAACTACTGGCGGAGTCCGAGCTTGTCGTCAAGGGGCGGCGGTGCATCGTAGACCCGGGGAACCGGGACGTACGCCTTGAGATCCACTGACTGCTTTTCAACGTCGCTGACAACAATGTGAGGGCAGCCCTGGCGTCTTACGGCAGGGTCCTGGAGGTATCTAGGGAGCGGTAGCGCATCGACGGTTGCCTCAGCGTCAGCACTATGACGCGGTCGGCGGTGCTGCGGCTGAGGAGGGTCGTCACTCCCGACGACATTTCGCACCAGTTGCGCGTCGCCGGTGAACTCGTCGTCGTCCCGGGCAGGGCACCGCTTTGCCTGCGGTGACAACGGACGGGGCACATCCGCAAGAAGTGCCGCGTTCCCAAGTGCAACGTCTGCCGGCGGTTCGGCCACGACAGCACCCAGTGCGTCAGGACCTACGCGGTGGCCACAGCGCCCGTGGGAGTTGAGGAGAGGTCCGAGCTTCCACCTGAGGGCGACGCGACCCAGACCGCGGACAACGTGGCACGGGGGGCGGGGACGGCACGCCAGGCTGTGCTTCCGGACGGTGTGTCCGTCGAAGCGACGAAACCTGGTGACGAGGCAGCTGCCGTGCGCGACGACACCATCCCTGAACCGGTAGGCGACGCACCCATGGAAGTCCTGGACCCCTCGACAGGCGGTCTGGCCACGAAATGCACGAGGGACGTACTGGGCGTGGACCCATACGCGACGAGCCAGGAAGAACCACCTTCCAAGGCGGCGCCCCTCAAGAGGAAACTGCTTGACATCAAGTCGAACGTTTTTGCAGACGAACGAAGGGTGGCAAAGCCACCCCCCTGACCTGGCGTGCCTGGGCCTTTTTTCGATCATCTGAGTCCGCGTGTTGGACGGTCAGGCCCTCGGAACCCGAGGTAAGCCATCACGCGGTCTTTCTCTCCCTGGAATGGCAATAAACCTCGAGGCGGCCTTACGCGTGGCGACGGTTAATGTTGTTAATGTTCGTGGTCTGGCAGCCAGGCGTCGGCAATACCAGCTGAGCCGGTTTTTTTTTATGAAAACGAGCTGGACATTATTGCCGTTCAAGAAACGAAAATTGAAAGCCAGGAGCAGACTGACCGTATGGTGCGGCCTTTTCAGAATTATTTCAACGTTTGCGTGTCGCCTGCTGTGGGGTTGTCCAGCGGATGCTGTTTGTCTATTCGCCGGTGGATCGGAGTTGTAGAAACAGCCGTTCATTCTTGCGCCTCCGGTCGTATTGTTTTGTGCGATTTTTCCTTTTCAAGCATTGTTTGGCGCGTTATTTGTATGTACGCGCCGATATCACGAAAGTGAACGCAAATTGTTTTTTGAAAATATCGGCACGAATCTCAATTGCAATCTAGTCATAATTTGTCCTGGGGATTTTAACTGTTTGTAGACCATAAGATCTAGCGAATCATGCTCCCATTCGAGATTAAAGTTCATTTTGTTTGAACGATATTGTTTCTGAGTATTTTTTGGAGGACGTTGCGGCCTGCGTGAGTCGGGCCAATAGGAAGCGAGCAAGCCGGCCGTGTCGCGGCGGTCGCCTATTGTTCGCCCCGACCTAGCGGTAGCCGCCGCAGGAGCATCGGGCAGCAAAGGCGACGAACAGCACTGCGGGCAGTGTTCCCGTCGTGATTACGAAGGAATTGAAGGCAGTTACGAATTCGGAAAGTTCCTTCGGTAGCCGGTGCCGTCGGCGCAGAATCATCGGGAAGTAATAGCAACGAACACCACAGAGGATAGTGGGCGATTACGAATCCGAAAAGCTTCTTCTGTAGCCGGTGCAGAATCATCGGGGGAAGCAATGGCGATGAGCAGCACAGCGGACAGTGTTCCCGGGGTGATGACGACGGGGTTTAAGGCGGTTACGAATCCAGAAAGCTTCTACCGTGGTGCTACTATGACGAAGGGAAAACTCCTTCGTGAATATGGCCGCGTGTACGACGTAAAGGAGGTCTGTTTCTATGGACCAGTGGATGTCACGGAGCGCCGTACTCCTCTAACAAAATTAAGCGCGCCCGAAAAAAATGTAGTTGGCGTTGAGTGGACTGTGGTAATTATGTACGTTTATTTCTGAATCCGCCTGACAATAACTGGGCGTTTTTTTTTCGCGCCGTTCCGCGATTCCCACTATCGTTCTGTAGGCTGATGGAAACATCCAAGGGTAGGCTTAGGTGGGCACCGCATTCCGCTTCTCGATTCCGGTGAAGTGTTTGCTGCATACTTTAGAGTTTGCCGTCGGTGTCGATGCTGTTCCATCGTCGCTAGAATAGAAAAAAAGTTAATTGTATTATTCGTCAGCAGCTTAAACAAATCGCGAACTGGAAGGTAAGGAACGCCTTTAACCTGCATGGACGCACAAGTCGCACCCAGGTCAGCCGAGTGCAGCTGTAGCCTCCACCATGGTAAGAAAAAACTAGCGCCGCGAGGCGCTAGTGGCAGGAAGGCGAACATACGTCTGGTCGGAGATTAAAATTGGTCTCGAACGGCTGCCAGATGGCGCCACCACTGCCGTTGGCGTGCGCCCTCCGTCCTCCTCCTCCCCCCCCCCCCCCCCCCCCCCCCCCCCCCCCGGGGTTCTTTTTTGTTTTTTTTGGTTTGTTTGCTAGGCTGGTGCCGCGCCGGCCGCTGTGAGCGGCCAGCACGGCACCGGTCTAGCAGACGAGCCGCGCGCGATATACTTCACAACAACTGCGCTTCACGTGATATTACCAGTGCAATCAAACAGAAACAGCACGTTCATTGAAATGTATTTTTTTATTGAACCCCATTCAAATGAGTTGCGGTATTTCAAACACGCATCTACAAACTCCGTTGGCAGTCCACCGCCCTCGAAGGGGAACCAAGAACTGTAGTAGGCAGTAAACACAGTAAAGTTGTCAAACATGTAAAACGAAATTAATTACTTTAATGTACAAACTAAGAGAAAAGCACTTATCATCGAATTATCTAAATGCTTTATAAACAACTCCCACAAACTAAACTTCTGAATACCCAAACAAACAAATCAACACCGAAATAAAGGAAAAGGCTTGCAGGTGAGCTGCATAAGAATAAACGATAAATAAACCATAAACAAACTCGCCAATAGGCAATGCAATTAAGAAAGAAAGAAACTACTGTTTTGGAGTGTCTACATCTCTGACTGTAGGTGCTTTATCGGTACTCTATCCTAACATATAAACACGAAGCTGTCAAATTAACTGAAGATTGCTCTGACAGCAACTCACCCAGAGGAGCAAGTCCTTGCAGCAACGGATTCGTAACAAGAACGGTGGGGCACGCGTTTTTCCACAAACGAATCTTCCCACAACTTGCAACACGGTAGCACCGAAGTGCTCGCTGCACAAACGACGCTGGCGCAGCTTGCTCGTCGGCAAGCCGGGCAGCCCGGGCAGGCTTCCAAAGTCCTGGCGATTTGCATACGCAATCCATTTCGATGCTCTGATGGAAAAGTCGAGTTTCGAACGCTGAAAAAAAAATTGATATGGAAGTTCACCTGTCGTCTGTTGGAGAGCGGAAGAATGAGCACTCCGAGGTTACTTCGCCGCGCTGTAGACTCCGTAATACGCCGTCATGAGGCACGCAAAACACTCGGCAGAATCTCTGTCAAATTAGAGACGTACATCTCTAATTATTATAAGCGCGCAGCAGCGTCGCACCGTACTGCATACTGCCGTATAATCCGCACTTTCGAATTTAGCACGCGCGGAACGGTTTGAAAGCTTGGAGTGACGAGCGAGCGCAAACAAAACAAAAAAGACAAAAACGGTCGTTTCCCTTCGCTCTTACTGATTGGTCGGAAGAGCCCAGAGTGCTTCGCTTTCGGTAGCGAAGATCATATACACGTCGCCTGCGCTGAAAATCATAGCGGCGAATATGAGCATAACAGTTTGGTCGGAGTCGGCTGGGTAGACCTACGAATCTGCTCTTTGGATGGACGTACAAGAGAGAAGCCAGCGACGCGGCGCCCCTATCGGCCCAACCGGGAACTCCGGAGCTGCATTCGGATGCCCAGGTCTCGAAGTACTCCGCCTCGTAAGGCTTCGAAGGGACGATGTAGTACTTCGTACCGTGCGCGATCTTCGACGTACTGTTGCAGCCGAATACGCAGCAATTGTTGCGGCTTTCTTGGTGCGGGATAGCCATCTCAGAAATTACAGCGCTAACCCACTACAACGCACGACCAACGCAGCGACTGGCAGAAGCTCCCAATGCAACGGACCCGTTTGCCGCTAGGGGCGCCCTGGTCGGGGCTTGAATTAGATCCGCACGGTTCCAATGTTCAGTTCACGCATTTCCAAGGCCGGAGCCATGCGAGGCTGGATAGGGCGTATATCTCGGTCGGACTTTTGCCGCTTTGTAGTGATTACGCGGTTAAACATGTATCATTTAGTGACCGTGCTTTGGTCATGTTTACCCTTGGGAATAAGGTCAAATACCCACGATGGGATTGGGCCCTTTGGAAACTTAACAGCAGTCTTGTTCAGGATGAGCATTTTAGGGCACGTGTGAGCAAATGTTTTGAAAAATTGTATAGAGACGAGCGTACATCATGGGGGGTACGGTGGGATCTTTTTAAAGAAGTTAAAATGGCTGCAATCAAGAGAAGTAGCATACTAAAGTATAAAAAAAGAAAAAAGAGAATAAGTTACAACGTCAATTAAACGTCTTTTTTTTTTTTGCCTAGAAAGCGTGAATCCTGATGGATTCGAGCGTGAAATAAGAGAGTGTAAAAAGCAACTAGAAATGATTGATACTGAGAAGTAGAGGGCGGGGGGGGGGGGGGGGGGGGGCAATAGTAAGTGCGCGACGTGATAAGTTATGGGTGGGTGAAGCTCCGACAAAGCGCGCACTCGGCGACAAAAACGGTATGCGCAGCGTCATGAAATCAAAGAAATCTGTTGTGGAACCAAAATGACGCGGGATAACGCAAACATTGCAAAGGCTTTTGTGGAGCACTATCGTAATCTGCTTGGGCGTATCACACCTGTAGATGACGGTTTTGAAACGGAATTTTTGTTTTTGATGCCCCAGTTAGAACAGGAGGTGTGCGAAAGTCTAGAAGTGCCTATCACTCTCCTGGAAGTCGAGGCAGCCACCCGATGGCCTTAAAGGGATACTGAAGCGAAACTTGAAATACACCTATTATGGTCAGAAATAGGTTCAATATGATCAATGATATTCATAAATCATAATCGCGCGTTTGTATTTTGAACGGATGGCTATATTTTTCACCCTGATGGGCCCGATTGGGCGCGCGCTCAAAAATCGGCCATCGGAGAGCGCGATGCGTCTTGGGATATTGGGCGCATTCGTGACGTCACTTGTGCCGGTCGGGAAAGGCTACGGCGTGAATGTTGTGGTTACGAGCGTTGCCACTTGGTGGCGCGTCGACGATTTACGACCTGTGACAACGTGGCCGTTTGAGATGTGCAAGGGCTGCACGCACGCTGCACCACGGGACCACGGCAAGTCGGCAACCACGGCAGCACTGACAAACCAGCTCTGAGGCCGGATTCTCAAAGCGAATTCACGACGAAAAAAGTGCGTACGACAAATTTGAGAGAAAACCCGTGCTCTCCAAACGAAATTCTCGTAACCTTTGCGCAGGTTACGACAGAATCCTACGACAGCTCCGAAGCTGTCTTACGCACTTTTTACGATCAAATCAATAAGGCCGACAGCGTCGCTCAGTTACTTGGTATCGGCCAACGGACATTTATTTTTCTTCGTGCTCTTCTCGTGCGTCCCGACTTCAACCAGCAAGAAAAAAGGAAGGAGTACTTAAAACAGACCACGACGATCAAGAACGCAGGATCCACAAACACACGAGAAGAGCTACAACAGCCACGATTCTGCCGACCGAGCGAGCTCGGCAGAATATAGTAGGCCTAGCAGCAACAACGACCCGGCGCACCGTTGCTCCGGCGGTCCTTGGCCAAGACCGTCTGTCCATGACCGGCTGGCCTGCTGAATGGAATATGCCCGCGCGACCCTTGTGGACCCTTACCGGATGAGTAGTTTGATCCCTGAACTAAATTTCAGAGGTCAATATTTTCCCCTTGTCATCTCGATCTCCTTGTTTTCCGAGACAGCGGTGACGAACGCTGTCGTCGAAAAGGGACTCTCATTGATTCTATCTCCTTGTTTTGTGTGATATAGAGCTCAAATAAACGCCATACGGATTACCTTCGCAACTCGGTATGTACACTCTGTTATTAGTATGCCAGTTTTATTCTGACTCGACGCTACGTCAGTGTCCAGCTATAGCAGTTCGTGGGAGCTACGCGATGTCGGTCTAACCTTTCTTTGCCGAGTGTCATGTCAGTATCGAGTTGCAATCGTAAAAGATCGGTCCAGAAGCGCTTACCGAAACGCGGTCTAACAGAGCGAATCCAGCACTTCGATCAAACGCGCGTGTCCGCTCCGAGTGTGAACAGGTATTTGGCATTTGCGTGGCTCTTGCTGACGCCCTCGTAGTTCAAACATATCTTTTTTTAACGTCGGCTTGCAGCTCGCGACTCGCAGCAACTAATACCGGCCGTGCCAGAAGCATGCTCGGGCCGTGTCGCACCGTGTCGTGCAAAGAGCCGCAACGAGAACGAGCTCACTGTGGCCAACTACGCTTTGGCTTTCTCCGCCAAGGCTTTGCAAACGCGTTCAGGCCTAGGCGAATTCTGCCGGCACGCCGTATTGCCGCAGAACGGCGCTGCTATTTTGGCACAAGTGATGTCACGAGAACTTCCCCCCATCCACCAGATGAGAATTTGAAATCGTTTAATTATGTTTAAAATTAGTTCTCCTGTGTTTTACAGCGCAATATTTATATTTCCGAGGTGGTGCCTGCCCCTAGCCCATATTTATGCAACAAGATCGGCGCTAAAATTTCGTTTCACTACCCCTTTAAGGCCGGCTTTTATAGATCTTTTAAGGGTGAGGGGTAGCTCCTGCGCTGTACGAGGTGCTGACCGAGGCTTGTAGTAAATAACTGTTGCCACCATCCTTTTTAAAAACACACACTGTGCTTATTCCGAAGTGCGATGATTCAGTGCAGCTTTTAGCCGTGAAATCTTACAGGCCGATAACCTTAACGAACGTGGATTACAAAATTTACATGAAGATATTGTCAAACGACTACAAGGAGTTATTAAAGTACTCGTAGGACCGCATCAAACGTGCGGAATAAAAAGCCGTACAATCTGTACGAATATGCATGTAGCTAGATGCATTTTAGAATGCTGTGACGCCTTCAACAGCCGAGTTGCTATGCTGCAACTAGACTTCGAGAAGGCGTTTGACCGTGTTTCGCACCAGGTTCTTTTACGTATTCTGGAACACGTCAACGTAGGGTCCATTATTTTAAATGGTGTGAAGATGGCTTATCAAAATTGCACTACATGTTTAGTCGTCAATAAGTGTGTTACCGAAGGCATTGATATACGTTGCTTCGTCAGACAAGGTTGTCCTCTTTCGCCTTTGCGTTTTGCCATTTTTCTGGAACCCTTTTGTTTGAAACTTATTCAGCACGGTAGCATACGTGGTTTTACATTAAATTCCAGTAAAGTAAAAGTGCTGTCCTATGCGGACGATCTAGCGGTTTTCTGCGCGGACCAAGAGAGTGTTCGCGAGGTGGTCAACGTTACCTCTTCTTTTTGTGCAAAAACAGGGAGCGCAGTTAATTGGAATAAAACCATAGGGTTATGGCATGGTGACTGGGCTTATAAGCCCGAAGTCTTTATGAATGTTAAGTGGGAAAAATTACCGACCAAGTATTTAGGTGTACCATTAGAACAGCGCCCCGGCTAGAAATAGACTTTTTTTTGTTTTGTTTTTTTCAACACCAGGCATTTCCTTCACCTTTTTCTTTATCGCTGTATATAAAACCGTCAGTTGTGAGTTAGCGCCTGTCCTGTACACTTCTTCGTCTGTCCTTGTCTTAACGCTATATGTAATTTAGTATGTATAGACGCTTTGCAGCAGCTGTGCATGGACGCCGCCATAACTGACCTTCAGTTTTTGTTTCCTCTTATTTCGTTATTTCACTTCATCATTACCATAGCCGGCCAGGTTATTGCCACATTAGATTCAACTGTGTCCTTTTCTAAAGCATCGGCCTTTGTAGAGGATCGTCAACTACCGTTTCAGTTGCTCGGCATCTCGGTAAGACAAGAGAAGGTCAGCAATGGCGGCTGTAATTTGGCGCGTGTGTAAAGCGTATATAACCAACTAGCACGCCAGACTATTTTGGTTTCAGAACACAGCAGTCTTCTTTATTTTTCACGCGACTCCTTCTGTCGCGAGAACCCACTCCGTAAATATGAAACACCTCGCGACATCGACTAGTATATAACAATTATCGTTATTCTTATCCAGCTCGTTTGCACCTTCGCATTAATTGCATTATCATCATAAACTGAAAGTGTAGTCTGTTCACCCCTGTTGGTGTTAGAATGGAGGCAGCTGTTAAAACCCGTTTGCTCTACTGACGTCTAACTCCTCGTTAGCTCAGTTGGTAGAGCGCTCCGCGGGAAATGGAGAGGGCCCTGACTCGATACCAGGACCAGGCGGATTTTTTCCAGTCGCGCACCAGTAGACGCGGCACCATGGGCATCCATGGTGCGGGCTGCCGCCTCTCTGCGGTACCGCCTAGAGATCGCTATTCGTCCGTTGTCCCCCTTGTTCTCTTTCTCCAGGGATTATTATCCTCATTATTTTTCTAGCTAGCTTGCAGTTTAGCATTAATTGCATTATCATCATCTCAAGGAAAAGTGCACAAAGGATCGCCAAAGAAAAACGAAGTCACGAAGGAAAAACAAGAAAACATAATCAGGTGGAACACCCCAAGGGAACTTGAGGGGAGGGTGATACCTGGTTAGAGTGTACTAGAAGGACCGAGTGGGACTAAAGCCCCTTGATAAAAGCGTTTTTTACAAGTACCGCCAACCATTGCTGTGGAAGCGCGCGAGACACGTGCCATGAGCGGGTGCTCCGCCGCCATTCGCTTCCAAGGCCCGCTCACTGGGCCCGCTCATTTCAGTGCTGCGCGGCCATTTGCTTCCAAGGGCCGCTCGAGACATATGCCTCGTGCACTCGCGCATTTGACGCTACTTGCAGGACAAGCGCAAACACATCGAGGGGCTTTAAGTGGGACGAGCTACAGGCTCCGCTCATGCTTTCAGTTGCACCTTAAAATGTGGAAAGCGATCAGGTGGACCCAAGCCACTTCGATCGCAGCGCCACCTTCGTAGAGTGTATTAGAAAGGACTGAGTGGGACGACCTTAGCGTTTTTTCGGCGCCGCCGCTTGTGGAAGGATCTTCGCGTTGGAACGCAACGCGTTCTTTATAAAAACCGGCTAATCCGAACCGCTTCGCTCGTAGTACCCGAGAGGGCGCTACGAACGAAGTGGCTACAGAGCCGTGTATTGGGAGAGTTTGGCCAATAGGCGGAGCAAAGGCTGCCGCCAGCGCCGAATATTCCCCTCACGCTTAGAGTGTAAACTAAATTTGTGACACAGCGTCAACCAATCGGGAGACCGCGACGTCACAATATTGCAAACGACATTTAAAGCGTGAAATAGAGCGTTCAATATCGGCTTCTCTACTTCATCTCACAAATGTCGGCAGTGAAGAAAAAGGTACAGGCGCGTGAGCCTAGCTCAGCAAAACGCTTTTGTTTGTACGAGAACTTGTGCATAGGAGGCACTTTCCAAAGCCACGCGCTCGTGCCCCTGCCTTTGTCTGCACTGCTGATGTTTGTTCGCTCTGGCCGGCTTGCTAGAACAGCGTCCTGAGACTGGCTGAAAGAAAACAGTGAAAAAGGTGGGGCGCGCGAGCGTCTTGAGACGCGGAGTCCCGCTCGGCTCGTATGCTAGCTTTGGCAGTGCTTTCTTTCCCCATCTCAGCTGAGACGCTGTTTCTAGCAAGTCGGCCCAGGTTTGGAGCGCACGTTCGTTTTTTCTACACTTGAACATTGGCGTGACTAGCACCTCACATGCACACAGTTTTCAGTCACCGAGAGTTAAACCTTATCACTCTAGCGACGCTAAAACGGCTTAAATTAGTCGTGTCACAAATCTAGAGCTCGCGACCACCACTAGGGGCTGTTTCGGGGCCAACCTCGCCTATTCAAACCAATGTATGGCCAAACTCTCTCAATAAACGGCTCTGAGTGGCTAGGATTAGATGTTTTTTTCCAGATGCGGAGGTACCTAAATAGCACTCCGGTCGCCCCACTCGGTCCTTCTAGTACACTCTAACGTGGTTGACCCTGGTTCGGCTATTGTTATGGGGCGGATTCTAGCTAAAGCCCCTTGATAAAGGTGTTTTCACAAGTACCGCCAACCATTGTTGTGGAAATGCGGAAGACACGTGCCACGAGCGGGTGCTCCGCCGCCATTCGCTTCCAAGGGCCGCTCATTTCAGTGCTGCGCCGCCATTTGCTTCCAAAGGCCGCTCGAGACCTGGGCCACGTGCGCTCGCGCATTTGGCGCTACTTGCAAACACAAACGAAAACATATCGAGGGGCTTTAATTCTAGCTTCTCCTGAGAATGGGCCAAAATACACTCTTTTGTAAAGCTTAAGAACAAAATTTCTTCGGAAAAATCCAAATCGGCAATATTTTTACCTGCGAGTGTTCATCGGATTTATGAACGATTGTAACATCGACGACTGCGTTAATGCTGCCACAGGCGCAGTCCTCGACCGGGCTGAAAGTCTGAAATGGGCGACAAACGTGTGGTCCACGAACTGTTAGAATGCCAGCAGCAGCAGTGCTCGTACTCGCGATGCCGTACATGCTCATGGCGGCGTTGGCGGCGTTTCCCTCGTACAATGTGGCCAGCCGCACTTTTGAGCACCGTCAAGATGCCAATGATGATAGCTATTGAAGTGGCCAGACTAAATTTCGGAAAGGGCTATTGGGGTTGTGGGGATATTTATACAGCGTGTAGTTGGTCAGCCATTAAAGTTGCGACGAGTCACACGCTGTAGGTGAGCAATTTAGCCAGTGCAGTACAACCGCTAGCCTGGGGTCTTTAACGTGCACCACGCAGTAGTGATACACCACCGCACGCCGGTACGATGCTCATCGAGATCGAAACGGGCAGGGGTGGGGCTCGAACCCAGGATCCCTGGGTTCTGTAAAGACAAAGAAGGCTTGTTCACTGCATTCCCATGCTTCGTTATCGCGATTGGCTCTTTCAGCAGGCGCTTGTGGTCGTTTCTTTCTGTTACAATTGTGGTTGTCGATTTCCATAATGGCACGCAATTCCTACATTCCTGAATATGCTTGGCTACCTCGGAATATGGATCCTTGTTTTTGACACATCGTTTATGTTCACCTAGTCCTAGTCTATCATTAAGACAACGCTTCGTTTGACCTATATAGCACAAACCATACATACAATACATGAAATCATAATTTTAAGTAGGATTCCATGTATTGGGATCAATCTGAAAACGACTCGCCGCCAAAATTTTGGTCAATTCGCGAAAAAAAGATCCCAATTTCGAAAACCCAATAAAAATAAAGCAAAAAAATAGGGTTTCTATTAGTAACAAATTGAATGAGAGCAGAGGGTCGGTGGTCCTGCAGAGAGGCCGCTTCAGCATATTTTGAAATATCGCACTATTGACAAAATGAAGTGTACTCTTTGTCTCGTCAAGGCTTGTTTGGAACAACGGGTCACTTCACTTCTGGGACACGACAAAAGCTACTGTTCCGTTTTTCAGTATCGACCATACGATTTGTGCTTCATAGGGGGTGGAGCGGTTAATAGTGTTTTTTATAACAGTGACCGCTATGAACCTGTAAATTTTATAGAAAGAGGGGAGGGGGGGGGGGGTGCATGGATCTGGAGTGTCCTTGCTTCCCAGGGTCTGCGTCCAGGCGTATAGTTTTTGCAAGATTTCATCATCATTTTTTTTTCTCGAGGGCTCGTGGGGCATCATACAAGAGTCTGTGTGTGTGTGTGTGGGGGGGGGGGGGGGGGGGGCGATATAACAAAAGGTTGAACGGTAAACACAAGTATAATACTGTAAGCTAGTTAGGAAAGTCAAATAGAAAGGGTGCAATGTATTCAACAAATTTAGTATTATTATTTTATAGAAACGTTGTTGTGAGGTAGTGAGTTCCAATCCTCGACAGCCAATGGCAGTGCGGAAGTCTGGAAACAGTTCATGCTCGAATTGGACGTAATTTACGTGGGTGATCAGATCAAGGGAAAATACGGTGAATAGGTAAGAGTAGGGAGTTTTAGAATAGCGCACGCTAAAGTTTTGCTTGCGCAAATGGCGTCGTCGACACTGCGCATGCTCCGAACGCAAACCAGGTTTTGCGCTTTGCGTGCGCAATTTTAGCGTACGCTATTTCTCGGAAATAGCGTGCGTACGCAAAGAGTCTTTCCGCTCCTCCAAAGAGGATTCCTGATGAGAAGTTGGCTAAAGTCGAGATGAGCAGAGTTAAAAAAATGGCGGCTTCCAGGATTATGTCGACGGCTGCTTTGGCGGCGTCGTGAGTGCGACGTCGGCGGCATCCTCGCGACTGCGATTTTCAATACGGGACGACATTGTACTCGGTTTGGCAACAATCACCGGCAACTTGATGCTTGTGACGCGCGAACATTTCTCGGCGAAGGTACGATGTGCGAAGGTTAGTACACGAGACCTCTCTTGCCGAGGCGACGCAAGCGGACACGACCGGTCAATCGCTCGCGTCGTATTCTCATGTTTAAACAAATCTAAAATAGCACTCTGGACCAAAAAGCTTGCATTTTTTTTTCTAAAGTTACAGTTTTTCGTGTGTGAAATAAAAATTGCGACT
The DNA here is from genome assembly GCF_016920785.2 of Ixodes scapularis. NCBI lineage: Eukaryota > Metazoa > Arthropoda > Arachnida > Ixodida > Ixodidae > Ixodes > Ixodes scapularis. The sequence continues at coordinate 5,077,047 of NW_024609873.1, forward strand.
GTATCTTGGTGGCGTCGCAAGCGCGAGATGCTTGGGCTTTTGCGTCGCGACGGAGAAACGCTATTCTAAAGCTCTCTCGCGTCGCGTGCGCTAATACAAGCGCTAAATTTAGCGCTATCGTGCGCTAAGATTGCGTACGTTATTCTAAAACTATCCTAGTAACGATTCTTTCTGGTGAGTACTGTGAAAGAAAATTCGACGAAGGAGTAAGAGGCGTGACACTCGGCGTGGATGAGAAAGTGAATGAAGGTTAGCCGATTGGCGTAGTCCTGGTATGCTGGTATATGTTGAGTAGTCATTAGAAATAAAAGGAAGGGCTCTGTTTTGAACGGATTCTAGATGATTTGTGAGGATACCTGGAGGAACTGCCATGAAGACGAGATGAGGCATATTCTAACTTGCATCTCATAAGAGTAGCATACGCCAGTTGTATTACGGAAGGTGTTGCGAGTTTGAGGTTAAGGCGCAAATATCCAAGAATATGGTTGGTAGCGTCAGCAATAACAGAGGTTAACCTCCGCAATAAGCCTCCGTCATATTGCGGGCACCTCGGTCGGAATTCGAACCCGCCACCTGGGGATCCGCAGGCCGGCGCTCTCGCCTCGGAGTCACCGAGGCGGCTATAAAACGACTAGCGGAATTCACCATAAGATGAACAGACTGTTACTTGAGTGTTACCATAATACTACGAAAATGATGTGCCACTGGAACTGCAGAAAAATTACAGGGATTTACACTTATTAAAGTGTCTACATTTATTAAAGTTCAACATTTTCCAATTTTCGCACCACTGAATTACAGACACATGGTCTTCCTAGAGAATTATATGATCATGGTATGAAACAATGCGTCGGTATATGACACATTCGTCGGTGAACAGGCACGCAGAAGGAGCTATTTTATGTGGAAATCATTAATGTAGATTAGGAACAGAAGGGGGCCGAGTATGGTTCCTTGGGGGACGATGTTGCAGTAAAGGTGGGGGATTTTACGTTGTTAGCGGAGGCATATTGCTTACGGTTAACTAGGAATTCAGAAATTCACTTGACGACAGAAAGGGCGAAGACTAATATCGTTAAGCTTCGTTAGAAGACGTTGATGAGGAACTTTGTCGAATGATTTGGGGAAGTCAATAAAAAATAGCGCCAGTTTGAACATTCGAATCTAAGCTTGGGTAAATGTCAGTTAGGAAGGTGGTTAGCTATGTTTCACACGAGTAAGATCGACGAAATTTGCGATGATGTTCAAAAAGAAGTTTATGAGAGTCAAGAAAGTTTATTATATTTGAGTAAAGTATATGCTCCAAGAGTTTAGACAGAACACTTGGGAGAGAAATGAGACGGTAATTACTTATGAGTTAGTTGGCGATCACCAGTTTTGTGAACCGGGATTATGTTAGCGACTTCCTAGTCTCACGGAATTATGGAAAGCGGTTGGGACTGTGAGAGTACGTCACAGAGGAAAACAGAGGATATGTTTTTAGTGTTCATTAATACCTTCGAGTTCATTTGGCCATCCCCAGAGCTCGAGAATACCTTTAGGTTATCTGTTGCTTTCAATACGCCAGCGTGGTCAATTATTTTATTTATTTATTTTTATTTATGACATACTGCGGACCTAAATGGTCCAAGCAGGAGTGAATACAGATCGTAAAATACACGACAAAAAACAGTCTTCAACAAAAGATATAAAAAAAGGCCACTAGGTCAAAATATACAGTAAATAACAAATGCAAAAATACAGCACAAGAAGCCTCCAAGAGCAAGATACGCATTACCAGTAAAAACCTATACGGTCATGAGGTAGGAAGAAGGAAGTGACTCAGTGGGCAGAGAATTCTAATCATTGATTGTCCTTGGAAAAAAGGAAAATTTGAAAAAATTGGTGCGAGCAAAGTAAGGAGTCATTGAATGTGGTTGGTGATGTCTGGTCTGTTTCGTAGCAATGGGTTTTAGATATGCATGGCGATTAATAGATAGCTTATCATTTGCAAGAAGAAACAGAAACTTTAGCCTTGCTATTTGCCTTCGTTCCTGCAACAATTCAATTTTGTTTATCTGCATTAGAGAGGAGGGAGGATCTGATCGCTTGAACTTATCGTAAATAAATCTGACTGCCCGTCTTTGAACCCTTTCGAATTTATTTATGTCTTTTTTGGTAAAGGGATCCCATACAACGCTGGCGTATTCCAGTTTAGGTCTTACAAGCGTGTTGAACTATAACAATTTTACGTTAGGGGATGTATTTTTCAACTTGTGTCTAATGAGGCCTAGCTTTCTAAAAGCAGCGGATGTAATGTTGTCGATGTGTTTTGTCCAGCCCAAATGCCTATCAATTGTCAGCCCCAGATACTTGTAATGGTCTACCTCAGAGACGTTATAATCTTTTATTTTGTACTGAAAGGAGAGGTACTTCTTTTTGTTTGTGATTCCAAGAAAGACAGTTTTCTCGAGATTCAATTTCACTTTCTATTGGTAGCACCAGTCTTGTATAGAGTTTAAGCTTGAGTTAAGTGCGAGTTGGTCATTAGTACACAAAACATCTTTGAACAATACACAATCGTCCGCAAATAAACGAATGTTCACTCCTGGGTCCACAACAGAAACAATATCATTGACGTATATCAAGAACAATAGTGGCCCAAGGACACTTCCCTGGGGTACACCGGAAGTCACATCAAGCATCTCTAAGCAACCAGAACCAACCTCGACATACTGTCTACGATCATGTAGATAGGATCCGATCCATTTAACGATAGCTGAGTCAAGGCCAATACTTTCCAATTTAAAAAGCAGTTTACCATGTGTCACTCTGTCAAATGCCTTGCTGAAGTCTCTGAATACGGCATCTATCTGACCAGATTTATCCAAAGTGGAGGCAAATTCGTGCACCGTGGTAAATAGCTGTGTCACTGTTGAATAGCCCTTTCGAAATCCATGTTGAAACTCGGTTATTAAGTTATTTTTATCGATGATATCTGAGGATGAATCCCATCATCCTCAGATGATGGGATTCATCAGAGGATGAGATAATGGGCATAAGTCGAGAACGTTTGATAGGTTTTCGTTAGTAAAGATTGATGTGAAGAAATTGTTAAGATAAATAGCTCTATCTTCAGCTGAAATTGGCATGCCCTCGTCATTTATAAACTATTCGGGAATTGAAAGAGCTGGGTTTATCACTTTCCAGAAGTTTTTGGGCTTGTTTGTTAAATGTTGGGGAAGTGATAAGTATAAAATTTTGTTTTAGCATCAGCAATGGTGGTTTTGTACGCCCTGTACAGACATGATATGCATCCCACGAGACTGAATTATTGACGTGGGACAGTTAGTATTGCCAATGGCAAGAGTGCCTACGGCAAATGCAGCTGCAGACCTATATCATTCGATATAGTTGCTTTATTATGAATTTTGACACGCTTTTGTCCGGAAAATATTTATTTTTGCTTTTAACACTGAAAAGTAAATATAGAAATGTAATTTCAGGAAATCGGAAATTTCAGAATCGAATTTCCGAAAATTGAGAATCTAAACAAAAATATTAATAAAATAAGTAAGTAGTAAACTCTGATGAACTCCGAATTTTCAGCGAAAGATAAGCTATGAAAAACTCCACCCGTTTTAATCAAAAATAAACTCCGGAAACACGAAATCCTACCCATGACGTATACGTTATGAGATTTCTTTGCCCGAAGGACGTTTTCCGCTTTTTCCATGCCAAACATGGAGTACGCTTTACCGGGACGATTGATGTCCCTGCATTCTTTAGTTTTTCTAGAGACCGCATTTTTGGCGAGATAGAATGCTTTACACTCGATGATCTGGTGAGAATCAGGTCTTTCTTGGCGTAAAGAACAAACTTCCCCCCCCCCCCCCCCCCCCCCCCCCGATTGGCACTTCTTCTTTTCCCTAAGAGAGTAATTTGCTCCCGCAAGGCTCACGTATTCACGAGACACTCCACGGTCACACACGTTATAGGCCGTTTCTGCAAAAACGTAGGTCGAAACCCGCGGATATCTGCATCCGATTCGCACTCCCAGCTTCTGGGATCTGCATCTGATCCGCAATACGCTAAATATGATTAATTTTTATCCATATCCGTCTGTTGATTGCTGATATCCACAAAGGATTCGCTGCCAATCCGCGGATATGCAGGGCTCTAGATATGATTGACCAGCCGATAATCCCGAGGAAATATTTTTTGTTTTAATGTTTATATTCTTTTACACGGAGCGAGTAGAAGTTTGGTCAATGCGTGATGCGGATTTCGGCTTGCTGCATTTACTCCCGAGTCGAACCAGAACATTCGTAAACTAACAAACAGGCTTGCTTATGTTTATAAAATCTACCCCCCCCCCCTCTACAAAAAAAAGTAAATATATATATATATATATATACCAGGGTGTCGAACCGGAACGGAACTGAACCTGAACCCGAACCGTTATATTGTTATCGCGATGAACCCGAACCGGAACTGAACCGGAAAAAAAATAACGGTTGCCGGCTCATGTCAAAACGGTTCGGCCGCGCGCTGTTGACAATGAATGTGCTATCAATGCCACTTGTTTTTTAAGTGCCGTCAACTGACACACACCTCGCTTACATATTTTTCTTCACTCAGTCTTAGGAATATAAACGCTGCATCCACGAATCTTGACATCGGAACCAGTATTGCGCTGGTCGCGGCTTGCACAGAAAAAAAAAAATTGGAAGGCTGTGCAAAAAAAAAATCGCGTCACGGGATTTCATTTTTCTACAATCTCGTAAATCCTAAATGCTGCTGTGTGCTCATTTCATAACACGTTTCTAGAACGAACGTGCGAGCTCTTGAAGCTTGCTTCCATCGGAATGAGAAAAGAAAAGGCTGTGGACTTTGATAATAATGCATCCGGTTTCGTATAGGCACTTAGAAGCTAACATATTTGTGAGACAGCGAACTCTTCTATTTTAATATTTATCCTATTACGTCATTCTGGCGTTGCGTTCGGTGAAGTGTTTTTCATATTCCGTATCTTGCTTAATGAAAACTTCTTTAAGGGTCTAATTTGAGTTACCGAAGGCTAGTTCAAATAAAGAAAGCTGTATTTTCTCCCCACTGTTCCTTCAATTGCTTACACGCCGAGGTGGTGGGATATTTAGCGAGTTCTACTTGTAAGTGGGTTTGTAAGGAGGTCGCGGATTTTACAGCTACTGCGTCGGACCCAATTAGATGAAGTCCGAATGCGTAAACGTCGGTGAGGTAACCTTTGAGTGCACATAAAGAAACCATTCCTGGTAGAAATCTCTGAGCCTTACACTAGGATGTATCCCGTTTCGTATGTGCTGATTTCAGATGTTTTATTTGTAATTTATTTTGATGTTGCAATTTGTCATTTATAATTTCCGAACCGGTTCGCGAACCGGTTCAGCGTCCCGAACCGGTTCGCAAACCGGTTCGCGGATCGAATTAGTCGAACCGGAACTGAACCAGATCAAAATTAATTCACCTGAACCTGAACCGTAACCGAACCCGTATTTTTTTCTGTTCGACACCCTGATATACACATATATAATTTTCTTTTTTTAGTCGCATTGGAGAAGTTTTTGTAACCCCGAAGCGGCAGGTGGCGCAGCGGCGCTATTATTTCCTTTTCATGAGGTCATGGTTGTTTGCGCACGAACGCCGCCGGATTTCGCCGGGAAAAGGCACTAACAGGAAGTACCTAATAAAGCCCTTTCATGTTTCAAAAGTAGCGCAAGGTTCCTCGATGCACGAGGCACGTGCAACGTGCAGCCCTTGGGAAGATGATGTCGGCACAGCGCAGCACTGGGGCCTGTACATTCCACTGCATTGCCAAGAAAAGTTGTCGCGGAGTATAGTACACTCTAGCACTGAGCTAGATTTCAGACGGCGCCATGAATTTCTCAGAAGTGGGGCGCGGCACGTGCCTGGAGCATTTCTACAAAAATGAATGTCGTCACTTTTCCCAGGATAGAGGAGCTTTACCAACTTAAAGAATGACACACAGGCAAAACAAACGAAACCGAAACATTATTATCATGGTTCAGAAACAATTTTGATTATTTGGAAATTTTCCGTAGAAGAAAATAAGGAGCGGGATCAGATAAACTAGTGCCACTAAATAAGCTACGCTTCAGAGTAACGACACTTGGCCATATTGTGTCTTAAAGTCATGGCTGCGAGTTATCTGAAGCTTTATCTGAAATCACAGGAAACGCTTTTCCGTCCTCCACAAATGTTTAAACAGTTCGCGACAGAGCAAAGCAATATTACATGACCTTCCTAACACCGAAACTAATGCTGAGGAAATCGCACTTTTGAATCATGACTGTCGGCAGTTGCGTCTGCTCTGCATACGAGCCAAAATGGCAGCGCCCACAACAATGTCGGGGAATGGAGTGCCGATACTCTAAGCGCAACTCATTTAGTGGCCCTAAGATAAACGATGGTGCACGGGTGAACCGTTCCGTCATCTTTATTCACCAGTTCACATTCTCTTTCAACTCTTCCTGGATGACCTGAACGACCATAAACCTACCATACTAAAGCAACGAACAACGGAGGAATATGGCGGCGTACGGAGAGCGCGGCCAGCGCCAGTCAGCGTTATCCGTACTCTCGCCAATGCGAAATCTCCGCGGTAACGGGCGCGAGCGCCACCGCTGTGAGCGCGCCGGAGTTTGGAGAGAAGATTGCAGACGATAGACTCTGTTGGCGCGGCCGCGTTGTGTGCAACATGGCGTCGGGTTCCGAAGTCGCTGTCGGCGCGCCCGCCGACCACAACAGTGGCGCCCAGAGAACGACGGCATCTGAGAAGTGCGGCTCGGACCCGGCCACAGAGGACTCGTCCGAGAGCGACGGCGACGCCGAACCGGCCAAAGCATTCCACCGCAGGATTTCCACCTCCAAGGCGATCAAAAACGGGGTAAGTGCAAAACCTCGCTCTCGCGATCGCACGCACGCGACCTCCGCCCATCGGTTCGTGCGGCCTCTCTCAAGTTGCAAGTCGCGTTTAAAACTACATTCGCGGGACTTTACAAACCGCAGCAACGGTCCTCGCGACATTCGGCTTCCACGAAGGCGTAGCGTGTAGCGGAGACGGCTGTGCAACGTTCACGATTTGGCGCCGGTTCGTTTTTTCAGCTGCGGCATTTGCAGCCCCTTCCGATTGCTGCGGGGGAAACGTGCGTCGCCCAGACCGGCGGCGATATCGCGCGGTAGATCATCGCGCACTCGCTCGTTCGTCTTGCATATCACGCGAATTACATGCCCAAATCAAATGCAACCTAAGTGTCACCTTGCACCTGTGTCCGTTATTAAAAAGACAACAACAAACAGCGTGTGTTAGTTACACCTTCGCACATCGTCGCGGGAATAGTCACAGATGCTTGCATCTGTTTTACCGAGCGCACTGTGTTCATCACAAGAGAGAAGTACAAACTTATAAAAATAATAATTAAAAAGAAAATAAACCGGCGTAATTGTGGCGTTTAAAGAGCGCTGCAAACATGCACCTGCCAACAAATCGGAGTGACCTGTCGCACTGTGATGTGAAGGCGCTCGATGAAAGAGCGCATTGGCACCCGGCGCATCGCTCTCGTGAAGTGTCGGTGCAACAAGTGACGCGCGACGGACCGTTACACGGGCCCCTCGCTTGCGTGAGCGCTCTCGGTTTATGCAACTTGCTCGTTCGCTACCGGGCGGGCGCCTTGGCGTTTTGCCCAGAGTTCCGGGGTGCTCGGTTGCGCCGCCCAACTCCGTCTGGGCCTCTCCTTCGTCGTACGCTGTCGCGTTGTTTGTTGTCCTTTCGTTGTTGTTATTAATCGTCGTTCTTATTTTATTACCGTGGCAGCGCCCCTTCGTCGTTGAACCAAGCTCCCCACTTTGCCGCTGCTGTCGCGCTTCTGTTGTTGCTGTTTGCAAGTCGTACGCAGTACGCGGTTGTTTCTGCAAGCGGATCGACTCCGCTAATAATCATCATCCGGTTCTGGCACAAAGTTGGCATGGTATCGCAGGCGCTCATAATTAGACTCTCTGGGCTTATGCGATAACAGCGCTGGACATGACGCGCAACCAATCTAAATCTTTGTTGTTTTCCCACTCAGTGTGACCACTTTAATACAGCATACGCTCGTACAACCTTGTGCTACAAAAATTAAAAACAAACTATAAAGAAGTGCTATTACCGACACGCCTAAAATTACAATTTGCATAATTTTTTCTCAATGTGTGTGTGTGTGTGTTTTATTTAGTGACTCGAAGACTGTTGGTATTCATCACCCATTGAATTCGCGTAGCTCCGTTTTTGTGACCGCGGAAACCAGCAAGTCGCGCTTGCAATACCGTGTGTTACGCTATCGCGCAACATATAATTATAAAAAGAACGGAGTGGTCGGTCAACCAGAACTATAGAGACTAATGTCTATAATTATAACGACCGCTTTCGGCAAGGTCGAACACGAGAACGTCGAGGTTGTGAATATTTTATATAGTGTGTCTACCATAAATGTTTTTTTTTTTTGTTTTTTTTAAATTTTACTTTGACGAAGCGATATATGGGTTGGAGGTACGAAATCACGAACAAACAAGGTACTGTAGTTTTAACGTAGTTCCTCCGAATGACTAGTCGAGAGAGTGAGGCGCAGTCCTTCCTTCCTTTACCGAGACATTTCACATACGACAGGACAAACACGAAGTCCCTGTTGAGACTGAGTTTATGCCGTTAAATTTCACCTGTCAAGGGGTTTTTGGTAATTATGCCAAGTCGCGTTCATTTTTCCCCATGCGTGTGTCTTTTTGCTTCACTGGTGTCTCTTGGGTGCAAGGGGGGAGAGTCCCATTTCTATTCATGTGAGGACATGTCAACATTTGTGTGCGTGTGTGTGTGTATGTGTGTGTGTGTGTGTGTTTGCCGATCGCAGATAAAGCCACGATGTCTTTTTTTTTCCCCGGCCATCAGGAATTAAAATAAAAATACATCCGCCCACGAGCCGACGGAAGTATGAGATCGTTTATTCTATTTTTTTTTTACCTCGCTACACGCCAATTTAACATTACGTTTTGTTTTGTTTTTTTCGTTTTTTCAGCTGCTTTTTTAAAATGCAGTTATGCGATTGTTAGCAGATTCAGATGCACTGCGTTTGAAGGCGATTTCAATTGTTTTGATTGTTCCTGTCCTCAGCTGACTGAGGACAGCGGCGACTTTTGTCGTCCCCTAGCCATAGAATAATATAAAAAAAAAATCGTTAATAATAAATAAGTGGGCCTGTACTCCGAACCAATAAGCTCGGTAAAAGTTTGTTGTATGTGTGTTTTTTCTGCTGCCTCCCTAAAAAAAGGAAGGAAAAAAAAAAAACGAAAAGAGAAGCTCGTCTGCAGGGAGCGAGCGTTAACTTTTTAGCAGACGGCTGTCGGCGCGCTGGCTGCGGGCTCGTTCCGGTGTGCGTGTGTAATGCGTGCTGTTTCGGCCTTGTCGGCGGCGTCTGCTAACCCAGCAAGTCTGCTGCTGCACTTGACGTGCTTTGCGCGCGCGAAGAAATTTTTTGACTGATGGCCGCCCGTCGTCTGCTACTCCTGCCGCCACCCCGAATCGGTTGTTGTGACGTGGGGAGGGCGTGCATTAAAGGAAGGCGCAGAAAGTGGCGGGGGGTACATGCCGGAAGTTGCGTATAGCTCGAGGTTCGTCCAGGGGGCCCAGGCAGGGGTCGCTGCTCCGTGTCTTTCTCTCACTCCCTCTTTTTCTCCCTAGTGCTCTTGCGGCGGATCCCGGGGATTTTTATTACTCTTCTTTTTGCTTCTGCCCTCTGCTTTATTTCTGGGCCGTGGGCTGCTGAGCGTCGGGCGTTTGTCGTCTGCTTTATGGGGCGCCGTTAACTGATATGCGTCACAACCGGGCTTCTGGTTCCGAAGAAACTCCTTGTTGGGTGGGGGTGGTCGTTTCGAACGCATACATGCGCACGATTTGTGCGCAGTTTTTCGTTCTGTTTCTTTTTTGTGTTCCTAAAAATTACGAAGTGTGAGATAATTCGCTAGAAGATGTGGTTGGTGGGAGACGTGTACATTCGTGAAGTACGTATTGAACAAGTGTCCCCGGCGAACGATGATGACCATCACGCCTTGTGTCAGATAAACACCAGATTCGGGGAAAAAAAAAAAAAAAAAAAAAAAGGCTGGACAAATGTGTTTTTTTTTAATATATATATATATAGTTCGGCCAATAACGAAGATTTATTACCGAGGACAGCAAGAGAGGTTGCTCTCATCAAACGGACGCACGCTGCTGTTTCTTGAGGTTCAAACATTGAAACGCGTGCTCGGATGAGAAAGGTCAAATGCTTTCCAAAACGAGTACAGGCCACTCCGCTCGTTTGCACTAGACAGAGGGACGGCACTGCCGAAGTCTCCCCTGGTGGCCTGGCTGTTCCGGGCACCCAGCAAACCGGATTTGGAAAAGGCCACCGCGATGCCATGACCAACACCTCAGTTGTGAATCTCTAGCGGAGCGGTGTACCCTCCATCTCCCCCTCCAGCCCGCCTCCCGCGTAAAGCCCGTTCATGTTGCAAAAGTAGCGCAAAGTGCGTCGATGCACGAGACACGTGCAACGTGCAGCCCTTGGGAACATCATGGCGGCACAGCGCAGCACTCAGCTAGACTTCAGACGCCATGTTCTTCCCAGAAGTGGCGCACGGCACGTGCCTCGAGCATTTGCACAACAATGAATGGCACCACTTTTCCCAGGATAGAGAGGCTTTAGCCTCCCGTAGAGTTCCTGTATAGGCTCCCTACGGGAGCCAGAGTTGCGCGTTCACGCATGGCACGTGGATACAGCTCCTCACGTGACTGAATTCGGCGAATAGCAGCGCCGCGCGTTCGAGGCGCGCTGCGCGCTCAAAAGCCCGGAAACCTACGCCGGGGCGCGTGCAACGTCTACTTTGCTGCCTGACACTTGATACGGCTCCTCACGTGATCGGATCTCGGCGAATAGCGGCGAGGGCGGCACGCGGTACGTGGAATCAAACGCGCAACTCTGGTTCCCGTAGGGAGCATATACAGGAACTGTAGCCTCCCGTCGTTTGAAGCGCCATCTAGAGTTTCGTTTCAAAGCTGTGTATTCCATAAATAACGGTGAAGTGCCATCTAGACACTGTACTTCAAAACGTACGCGTATTTGATGATATACGCTGCAGTCACCATATCAGCCGTATGCAAACCGGCGGCGCGTCGAACGACGGAAGGCTGATGGGCCGTGCCCCAACGCCGACGCAAGCGAAAACCACACGGCATCTTCGAAGCTGCTTGATAAAATTTCGAGAACCCGCCCTACTTTTACACCCGCTTATCGAAGTTGGTCGCGTGTTGCCCTCGCTACTAGCTGACCTCGCGCTCAGTTCAAAGTTGGTGGAACCGGACCAGAGATTAAGCTCACGCTGCGTATATGTACCTCGTAATTCAATAAAAAGGTTATTCTAATGTTGCATTTACATAAAACCAGAAAAAGTAGCTCGCACGGCGATTACGCGGCCGGTAGCGAAGAAACGAACCCGAGAGATGGCGCTAGTTGCCGGCCTATTAAAAGGGAAAAACCACGACGGTGCGACACACTCAGGCATCCAAACGTCCCAGAGGTTACACGTGCCATTCTCCTCTTAGGGCGCGCATGCGCGGAACGAGGCGCTCACTAGGTCCGCCGCAGTCTCACGATGCCTCATAAGAAAAAAAGGAGCGGCCTGAAAAGGAAACAGATGCTGAACAACAGACAGCTGCTGAAGAGGAGACAGACGGAGGCAACGTGTTCAGTACGACCATGCATGCTCCACTTGCCAAAAAAAACACCGGAGGAGAGAGAGCGGCGACGTCTGGGCTATAGGGATAGAGAATATAGAGTCATTACAATAAACGCCAGAGGCTAAGGTGGCGCTAGTCTGCTGTTTCATTTTGAAGCAACAGCAACCAGTCTAAATTTAAATTCGGGTAATGCATTCCTATGGGAGAACGCAAATGGGTTTTTTTCTTCGCGCTCGATTATAAGAGCAAATATTGCCTAGTGTTGTGACAGAATAAACAGTTTGGAAGTCTTACAATCGATGTACAAAGATATGTGTGGGAGCTTTTTCCTTTAGAATTCATGGCGTCGAGCACTGTGCTAAAAGAGCCCAATACAAATGTATAATACGTGTTGACGTTGCAGACTGGTATTACAGGGCACGTATTTACGCATATAGCCACTGCCATGAAGCACACAGAGTGAATCAGCTGGACAAAACACCAAAAGGATATTAAAGGGGCTGTGCAGCGACATTGGGTAGGAAGATTTTTTACTTTACACCAGCTTCCTGGCACTGGGACCCAAGAATACTCGAACGCAACACCACTGATCAAGAAGCGTCTCCGTCGCGGCGGAATTCAAAGGATGAAAGCGGAGCTTTTCTTTCAGTCTCTCCTTCCAAAGCCGCCTTTTGCTCCTTCGCGAAATCTGATGGCGGAGCTGTGGGGACAATGGAAAAACTACGATTCCCGGGAACGCGTCATCGAGCTTTGTGGTGACGATATTCAAACGCTGCTCTCCGAGTGGACGCAAAGACTGCGTACGCTTTCGATCTGGGCTCATGGCAATCGATGCCTCGACATGTATTCGGGTAGTGGCCTGTGTCCAATCGCTGCAACGACGACAATAGCCGAGCCATAACAATGTCTGGAACTCAGCGCGTGCCCTGTGCTTTGCCAATCCCAGCGTGTGGCTATGACCAACACTGGCGGCATATAAGCGGCTCCAGATCACATGGCCGCTTGTTCTGGCTGCGAGTTGAGGGGTGAACGGTGCTCGTTTTTCTTTCATTTTTTTTTCTGGAACTTCTATTGCGTGGGGTGAAAAACGAACCCTTGCTTCGTAGGTCATTAACGTCAGGGATCCGTTTTAAGCGGTATTTGCGCAAAGTACAAAAATGGTTGCATCGCGCCTTTAATATATGTCAAATCAAACAATCCAAATAGACGACAAAAACGAAGCATGGAGTTAAGAACGAAGAACACGTACTGGATTAGTAAGAAACTGCTTTTTTTAATATTTATCAATGACCTTCCTTCCACCGTTTCCTCTAAAATTCGCCTCTTCGCAGACGACTGCGTAGTCTATAACAAAGTAACATGTGTGCATGATCACAACCAGCTACAAGATGACCTTCTAAAAATTAACCAATGGTGCAACACCTGGTTGATGTCACTACATAAATCCAAATGTAAATTAATCCGCCTCACCAGAAAGAAATCTATCCTATATCATCAGTACTTCCTCTACTCCGACCTAATCGAAACCGTTTCAATGTATAAATATCTTGGTGTAAGACTAACATCGGACCTCTCATGGAATAACCACATTGAAGCCATACATGCTGACTCATCGAGAACTCTAGGCTTCATCCGACTAACCTGCGCAGTGCTCCTCCACTCGTCCGCAAAATGGCGTACGACACGTGCATCAAACCAAAATTAGAATATGCAGCTTCCATCTGGAGTCCCCATCAGGCCTACCTCATCAACCACCTGGAAGCAGTGCAAAACCGAGCCGCTCGATTCATCTTGTCTACTTACGATTTTTCTGTCAGTGTATCCGCGTTAAGAAGTCAGCTAACCTTGTCTTCTTTGCAGCTACGCAGACAACTCTCTCGCCTCTGTACTCTTCATAAAGTCTACTATCATTGCCCCGACCTCAAGAACTCTTTGTTATCACCTCCTGACAGAACATCTTCTCGTCTTAACAACTCCTGCACAATCAAACGTGTTTCCGGTTCCACAAACGCATTCAATCAGTCTTTCCTTCCTCAAGCCATCTCCGACTGGAACAGCCTACCATCCTCCATCGTCACCATCGTGGACCCAGAAGTATTTCTGTCAAGCTTACGGATTCATTTTTCTTGTTATTAGTATTTTTTGCCAGTCTGTACGATTAATGAGCTTGACCTGGATGTGTTAATTACCTTGTGTTTCTTCCTTTTCTTGTTTGTATAACATGTATATACCCCCCCCCCCCCCTTATGTAATGCCCTAACCGGGCCCTTAAGGTGAAAATAAATGAAATGAAAATAAAACGGTAATCGAGTGTTAGTATTGTTTTGCTTTTTGCTTTTTAATTGTTCTTTTTGCTTGAATTGATAGCTTGTATTGACGTATCATTAAGTACAACATAGACTTGGGCCTCAATATTTGCTAACTTAAACATTGCTCAGTAATAAAAAAGTTACACTTTTCTAATGTGAATAAAGCTACATAGTACCATTACGAGTAAAGAAACACGCTGATTTCTATTATTCCCTGGCGAAGAGAAAAATATCAGGTACGTTTTCCCATAAGAATACACGGGAAGACTGGAAAAGTAGACTGGTTGCTGTCTGCTTCAATTTGCAACCGAAAGTCCCGTAGACACTAGCGCCAGCTGAGCCTCTAGTGTTTATTGTAATGACCCTACGATAGAGAAGGAAGCCTTCGTAGAAGACAAGCAGTGATAACGTATTTTGACGTAGTGCTCAGCAAAAAATCGCTGAAGCAAAATCACAATTTTCGCTTATATCATAAATCCAGGGTGTCGAACCGGAACCGAACCGAAAACCGGAACCGAACCGGTATTTTTTCCGGAACTGAACCCGAACCCGAACCCGAACCGTTATATTGTTATCGCGATGAACCCGAACCGGAACTGAACCGGAAAAAAATAACGGTTACCGGCTCATGTCAAAACGGTTCGGCCACGCGCTGTTGACAATGAATGTGCTATCAATGCCATTTGTTTTTTAAGTGCCGTCAACTGACACACACCTCGCTTACATATTTTTCTTCTCCACACAGTCTTAGGAATATAAACGCTGCATCGATGAATCTTGACAAACGCTGCATCCATGAATCTTGACATATATGAACCAGTATTGCGCTGGTCGCGGCTTGCACGGAAAAAAAAAAAATTGAAAAGCTGTGAAAAAAAAAAAAAAAAAAAACATTTCGTCACGGGATTTTATTTTTTTTACAATCTCGTAAATCCTAAATGCTGTTGTGTGCTCATTTCATAACACGTTTCTAGAATGCGCGAGTTCTTGAAGCTTGCTTCCATCGGAATGAGAAAAGAAAAGGCTGTGGAGTTTGATAATAATGCATCCGGTTTCGTATAGGCACTTAGAAGCTAACACATTTGTGAGACAGCGAACTCTTCTATTTTAATATTTATCCTATTAGGTCCTTCTGGCGTTGCGTTCGGTGAAGTGTTTTTCATATTCCGTATCTTGTTTAATGAAAACTTCTTTAAGGGTCTAACTTGAGTTACCGAAGGCTAGTTCAAATAAAGAAAGCTGTATTTTCTCCCCACTGTTCCTTCAATTGCTTACACGCCGAGGTGGCGGGATAGTTAGCGAGTTCTACTTGTAAGTGGGTTTGTAAGGAGGTCGCGGATCTTGCAGCTACTGCGTCGGACCCAATTAGATGAAGTCCGAATGCGTAAACGTCGGTGAGGTAACCTTTGAGTGCACATAAAGAAACCATTCCTGGTAGAAATCCCTGAGCCTTACACTACGATGTATCCCGTTTCGTATGTGCTGATTTCAGATGTTTTATTTTTAATTTATTTTGATGTTGCAATTTGTCATTTATAATTTCCGAACCGGTTCGCGAACCGGTTCAGCGCCCCGAACCGGTTCGCGGATCGAATTAGTCGAACCGGAACTGAACCGGAACAAAATTAATTTACCTGAACCTGAACCGTAACCGAACCCGTATTTTTTTCGGTTCGACACACTGCATAAATCACATTTCTTGCAGGATACGATGTGCGATTAGCTCATGTTCTAGGGCCTTCCTTAGGGAGAGATATACTGTAGCGCGCGGCAAAGAAGTCGCAGCATTTTCTCGAATTCCACCGGTGTTTACCCTTTGAGATGTTCTCCCCGCACCTCCCAACTGAGCTGTCATTTTCTTTTTACGCGGAGCGGCGTCTATGAGCAAGCGGTGAAAACAGTATTGTGGCTTCCCCTTTTGATGAGATGTATTTTTTTTTATGCGATTTTTGTTTTGGTGGGCTTCTTCGTTGGTACAGAATGCTGAATATGTTGTTCAGCCACGCGCTTCATGGCGAACACTCAGATCTAGAAAGGACTCAAGAACTCGGTTTTGGACGACAGTAACAACGAAAAACGATACCAAATCCAAAACCGCCTAACAAAAAAAAAAAAAAAAAAAAAAGTGACATTAGGGTGCGAGGTTGAGGTGCCACTACAATTAGAGAAATATTACATAGGTAGGAGGCGTGCAGACATGAATTACCTTTTCGCCCATACAATGTCGTCTTTTATCAATAAAGAATATTCATAGAGTATGCTACAACGTCACTGAGACCAGAAATTTGCGCTCGGCATGCGGGGGAAAAAAAAAGTCGCATATATATTTATTAAGGGTTTAACGTGAAAGCGAACAGAGATTTTTTTTTTTTTGTCAATTTTGTTTTTATTTGTTTCTAACGCTGCCTGCAACGAATCTTCGTCTGTGGTGGCGCCACCTAGCGGGCGCTCTCTTGTGATGGAGCAGGTAAGATGCGAGCAGACGACGCGCTATGGAATATCACGGAATAACTGGGCTAGTTTGCATCTATGCCGTTTAATAACTGTTAATTTATTACAAACAAAAGTGCGTAACGGTTTTGTAAGTAATCTTGCTAGTGAATTACAGAACCCGGAAGCTGCTTTTGATGTTCCAAAACTTCAAAGTGTTCTAAAACAAGTCTGGAGCTTCACACGACAGCTTGCACGGCTCGCGTCACGGATATATTCTCGGCGCCTCTGATTCTTGTTCTGTCGGATTTGTGGAGGCATCCGTACCTACGGGTTTTTCAGTCACCAGAGTGGGTGGCACATGCTGTCAATCTCAGCTGTGAACGCGCGCACAGACGTGTTGCATGGCGCAGCACACTTAGCTAAATTGAGCTTGGCGATACCGACACTTCTATCCAAGTGTGATTAGGCACTGGCTGACGAACATTTGTACGGCACTGTGAGGATCGAGTCCCTGTTATTGTTATTCGTGACGCATAGCCTATCCCGCACCGAATACGTAAGGCATGGAGGTTTGCCACATAGCGACTTCTGTTCGAATGAAAAGCAGAAATTTTCGTAACTTCCTAAATTGTCGGCTGTCTTAATCAGGCGATTAACTAACTTTTTCTAGCAAAGGTTTTACTAAGAATTGTTTGAAAACTTAAAATCGATCGCCGAGAAGTGCATGACACATTTTGGACAATTCTTTGGGTCCGCAAAATGAAACATACAAATGGTGGTAATTCAATGCAAATATGTACATCATTTTAATGTGTGTGTGTGTGTGGTGTGTTGGGGGGGGGGGGGGGGGAGACGGACGTTGAAGTGTTATTTGCCTCGCTAGATTTAACGGCTCTCGACGCGAGGGGGTCTCGCACGTCTCGCGTCGACCGGGTGAGTAAGGATTGATTTAGTTGAAAGTGACTCCGGAAATCGACCACCGCTTCTTCCTGCCATTTGTTTTGAGGAAATACTTGTTTACTAATTTAAAAGAAAAAATCAACTTGGAATTAATAAGATATTAGCAATTACAGGACCCAGCTTAAAGCCAACAGGATACACGAAGTCGGTTTCACCGAGGTGTTTACTTCACGGGTTGCGTTTCCTATTTTCGATCGGATGAAACATTCCTTCTTCAGTTTTATTTCGTCCGAATCTTAATAACAACACACGCGCACACACACTCACACCCTATTCGCCGTGGTAAAGGTTGCGGTGGGATAATGCGCCAAATATTCTACATTCGTTTTCCAGTTTTTTTTTTTTTTTTGCCGGGGTAAAGAACATTACACCACCATTCGACAGTGAGCGCCAAAATGTTTTGTTAGCACGACTACGCTAGCACAACTACGTCTTCGAGCTTCGGTGAAATGCCCTACTCCAAATTTCACTTCACCAAATAAACAACGCGTGAAACACAGGCTTTGCCGGGCGTTACCCAAGCAGCGCATGGAGCGAACAAACGAGACGAGTCGAGGGATCCACGATCTGCGCGGTCTCTCTGACCTGCTACGTCACAAACGATGATGATGATAGCTAGAGAAGCGCCCCCTGTAGTATGGTGTCCGGAACGCGTCTCCGACTGGTGTCGCCAAAAAAGTGGCCCCTCGATTTCCACCTGATGACGTCATAAAATGTCATGCTGTCGCCGGTAGCGATCCTGGCGGTGTTCCAGCAGTTATGGTGGATGGGGCACGCGCCTGTTCCACCGCTGGTCGCTCTCAGGTGTGACAGTCCACGGAAGCTTCGGCAGCCAGGAGTTGGGACGCCGCGACGACAGCGACACTCGCGTTCGCTCGTGCTTTTTTGCCAGCATTTCTACGCCCAACCGCCAGGATCGCAACGTCCGACATTGTGACGCCCCGGATTTTCTGACGTCATTTATTTTTTTATTTATTTCCTGCAGCGTTCCGAAGGGCATTACAGTAGAAGAAGTCACAAAAAAAAAAAAAAAAAGATTTTTAACGCATTATAGGTCATCAAGAGACATAAGTACGCAAAGTAATATACAAAATCGCAGACGCATATAAACGTGCATAGAAAAGAAACAACCTTAGTCTGCATGGAAAGAAACAAAAAGGCGTGGATAATATATTTACACTCAAATATAATTGTCCAGAGGCAATGCTCGAGTTGGGGAAAAAACGAATCTGGACTTTGCGAAGCGATAGTTTCGCTTGGCAAGCTGTTCCATTCTTTTATCGTTCGTGGGAAGAAAGAGTTACGAAACAAATCGGACTTTGACGTGTACTCCCGAATTTTTCGGTCGTTATCTACTCTGCGCGATACATAAAATGCCTCAAACAGGTAACGTGATAGAAATACTGTGAAAAAATTTTAGCCGCAAATACTTACGCCTAACAGCAAGCGATGTTCATTGTAAATCTTTTTTAATTGCGGAGACACTGCTACGAAAGTTGTAGTCTTTTGTCACAAATATAGCGGCATGGTTTTGAATTCTTTCAATTTTATCATTGAGATGCTGTTGAGATGGATCCCATACAACACAAGCATACTCGAGAATGGGCTTCAAAGAAAAAGAGAGAGTCTGTTTGAGGGATGGCGGAGCGCGCGAGAAGTTTTTCTTTAAAAAACCCGGCGTTCTACCAGCTTTCCATGTTACGTAGTTCACACGTGGAAGCCACCTCACATCATTAGAAAAAAGTACCCCCAGATATTTAGCTTCGAGCTTTGTCACCTTTAAAGCACAAGCGTACTTTTCATCATGTTTGTGGGTTTTTGCTGTTTATGACGACAGAGTCTTGAGTTTGGCAGGTGCATAAAAGTTGGGAGCGCATTTTCTTTTTCTTTTTTTTTTTTTAACAGACGGGTGAGCGGATATGCTGGTTATTGCGGGCATTTTACGGAAATTATATTTACAGGCTAAATAAACTACCGAGTGTAAAAGTGGAGGAGAGAGAGAGGCTTTATCCTAACTGAAGTATTTCTAAAAATTCGTAGCAGATTGCTGGGAAATTCTGTTGCACGTGACACGTGTGGTGTTTCCGCTCTCGGCGCTCACCCTTCATCGGAATCAGTTTAGCGACTGGCTTAATTCGCGTGGCACGTATACACTCGACGGCCATTCCCGAAGTAGAGATATCGGCGCTAGTCGGGGTTTGAAAAAGCCTGTGACAGGTTGTCGAGTTACTCTCCGTCGGACGCAGGGGGGAGGCCCCGCAGGGCTTTCTCGGCAAACAACACCTCAACTCGTACACTGCTTAAAGGCCGACGACGATCAGTTCCGGGATTCTGCGAGGCAGAAGATCGTCCTCACCCTGGGGGAGGAGGTAACAGGCAACGGTGGACAGAGGAGAAGGGGAAGAGGAGCAAGCGGGGGGCAAGTGGAAAGCGCCAACTGGTTGTCGATCTTTATTCATCTATTTTGTGTTTTCGGTACTGTTCCGCGGAAGTGTTATGGCCCACTAAAGGCGATATCGGTCACTCCAGTGGGGTTTGGACGTACAACGGAGTTGCCCTAACGCCAAGTTTTGTAAAAGGGCGGAGAAAAAAAATGGATTTCTTGGAGTCCGAAAATGGTCGTCCGGAAGTTTCCATGCACCCTTGATCGCGTTGCAGCGTGAAAGACGCTTCCGCAAACTGAGGACCTTTATTATCGATACTATTTTTGCGACTACACGTGCTGTCTCTTTCTCTCTCTCTCTCATCGTGTTCATTTTTTTTAAATTTTATTTTACGAGTTATGTTTCGTCTTTTTGCGATGAATAGGTTAATTACCCGGCCGGTATCAGCGTCTTTGCAAAGCGCGCACGTTCCGGCTTTCCTCTGCGTCAGAGGGCGCCTTTTCTGGCTGGTGCAACGATGTCCTTGCTGGGCTATTTCTGTCAAAATACACGTGCCTATCGCATTTCACTCGGATGGGAAGAATTTCCGCCAACATATATTGCCCCCTAAAGTTAATTCCACTTTCTCAATATCGTAACCAATGGCCGAGATCGGCCCCGCTACACTGCCGTATCCTAACTGTTAGGCCCGTGTTAATTTTTTTAGAACTTTCGATTATAGCTTTGACTAATGTACTCTTCGATGTGATCATCGAACGTACTATACATGCCTTGCACCTACGTCATTAAAATTGCATGCTGGGAGGGCCGTCGCCATTACGCCGTACCAAATCGTCATTGCTGCATAGGAAGCTCCCTGGAGTTGCCGTCAGTTTGTCTCGCTGAGCGAAGGTTTCGCTACGTAGAATGGTTGCATGAGCGGTTATTAATTGTGCAAACAGGACTAAGAGCAACAAGCGTCGTGATCGTAACACCGTCAGTGATGCGAGATTTTTCAAACTACCGAAGGTGATCTCCGCTCAGTGTCGGCGGACACACGAACTGTCAAAGAAGCGAAGGAGCATGTGGTTTGCGAAGATTAACAGGGCCGACCTGGTCGCGAACGTGAACACACAGGTGTGCAGCGAGCACTTTGTTACAGGTAAGAAATGCTTCTTGTCGTTCTCCGTTTTCGGGACGCGTTCACCCGGTTGCTGTCGCAAAATTGAATGTAAAACTCGGCGCAGCATCGTCTGCTGCGCCGAGTTTCGCGAACGTGAGCGCGTCAGCGAATGGCGTTTTTTCTTTCTTTTACAGGAGCTCCTTCTAAGTTGTTCGATGACACGAACCCTGACTGGGCGCCGAGTTTGAAGCTCGGTTACACGGACGAAGGAGATCGCTCAGCCTCGAGTCGCAGCGCTCGTGGCTGAGCGAGTTACGTTGGGGAAAAAGGCGGCGTCGAATGTCGTGTCCACGCCGACGCCAAGTTTGTAGGGATCCTCGCCGTCGCAAAGTTCCACCTTCTTCGCGTATCTCGCTCTCGTAGGCCCAAATAGCTCGTCGAAGTGATGTCCGCAGAGCGGCAACGTCCGCTCCTCCGGCTACGGCATATTTAGCCCGTAGGCGCTGGCAAAAATAGATTAAAACGATTAGTTTACAAATTGAACGAAGAACAACAAACACACACACAAAAAAAGTTACGCTCTCAAACTGCGTAAACACGTCACGGTCGGACGAAACACGCCGTCGACTGCGCTTTGTAGGTTCTCCGGTCCTCCGGTGGTACGGAGCAATGGCGATCGGGGGCGGGGCATCGCGGCGTGACGTCAGGCGCAAGGCATGTATTGGCAGTACTCGGAACTTCATTCCGACCCTGTTGAGTGGGCTTCTCACTGCGCACCGCTGCACGGCGGAGAAGCGAGATCCACGGAGTGGCGATCCACAATATCTCGCACTGCCAAAAAAAAAAAAAAAAAAAAAAATTGCGGTACGTTATTTTTTTTTTTTTTGTGTTCCTCTTTTGTTATTTTTTTTATTGCTGAAGAAGAAAGGGAAAAGGTCACGGAGATGTTGGCAGTGTGTTGAATTAAGACATCTGTAGGACGACGAAACCGTCCGATACGACGTCCGACCAGGCAATACAACGGTCGGAGGCGAGGGTATTCAAGTCTCTCCTGTGCTACGAAAACCCTCGCCCCGAAGGTCATTCCGGCAGTTCGCACGTCGGATCGGACGGTTTCGTCGTACATGTGTTTCGCGCTTTACGTTATCTTATCAAGAAGTACATGTTTCGAACGTGAAAAGCTTCGTTCCTTCCTTCGATAACCAAATCTCGCGAGAACTACTTCGCGCAGTGCATGAGTAATGCGCAAAACGTCTCTCTCTCTCTCTTTCTCTCTGTGTGTGTTTATCTCTGTATGTGACGACGAGTCTATATGGTACACGCGCACGCGTCAAGCATTTTAAAGCTGCCCTGCAAGGACTTTTTCACTAGTTTTTAATTTGCACCCAACCTGAGCGCACTGAGCGTAGTAACTTAAGGAAACCTCTCTTTTCTCGAATTTCGCTTTATTTTAGAAGTTATAGGCAAATCAAAATTACAAAAACAAGAAGAAAATAACCTCCTTCATGACGTCCTTGGTTGCTTGAGAGTGGCCGTGAACTAGAGAAGGGGTAGTAAGTTCAGCGAGTGCTCACGGCTGCCGCACTCCGTGTCGACGGCTCGAGAGGGCGCCACTAAAGCATGTTCTGGATAGGCTGTATCAAGCCGGCAGCCAGGGCGGCCCGCACTGCATTTACTGCGCGATGAAGCACTAATTCGGCATGACACTTCATTGGCCACAAACGACAGCAAACACAGTGTAACGATCAGTTCAGAACGGGAGTCCCTTCGCGCTGCCATACCGCGAAAAGGCCAAACCGCAAGCCAAAGCCGCTCGTTGAAGGCCTTGGGAACGCTCGAAACCGGTCGGATCCTCCAGTCCGTACGACGCAGCGCCGCCGCGTACGTCCGGGACCTTTCTACGCTCGCCGCCCGTTGGCGCCTGATCCCACCACACCTTTCTAGTATGCGCCGCCTTTTCCTTTGCTTGGTGGTGGGTATGTCGACGAGTCATTTCTTGTTTCCGTACTTTATAAACTGCATTTGTTCCTTTTCCGATCTAAAATAGTGATCAAAATCTACTTTCATAAATAATTAAAACGGTTCACGCCTTTTATATTTTGTATTTCGACAAAAAAGAAGCTTTTAGCGGCTCTGACCAGTAGTAAGCCCAGGACCTAAGACGTGACATATCGCGCGCTCTCGGCACCTTGGGTCGCCCCCGTAGGTGGAGGAGGTTTCCGCGTCTTCCGATTAAAATATGACGCACTGATATTTAGTTACTCTCTCCGTGCCCGCTGGCTTGCCCGAACCCCAAGAGATGTGGAAACCGCAAAAAAGGTAAACGCTTAAATATGATTGCAGGGCCCCTTTAAAGGGAAAAATAAAACTAGTGCCAACCCGTATTCGCAGTGAAAGTTTCCTTTTTGCGACCTTCAGAACTCGAAGAAAAAAAAACAAAAAAACATTATATTCTATACTAAAATATCTTGTTTACATATGATTCTACACCTAAGAAAATACATTCACAGATGTCCGCGATGTGTGTGCCGCACCTGCTCCGATTGCCGCATTGCAAAAAGAGGAGCTTAGCAAAAAAGAATGACTATCGTTACAACATGCTTGTCGCTTTGTGTAGTGATCGCAACCGAACGGATTGTTGAGTGTTTGAGGCATTCATTCGAAGCTGTCTACTGCGCAACAACTAATGCTTGTAAGTGGTTGCGCGGGAGTGGGAAAGCAAAGAATGCGCCGTCTTTTAGTTGAGCTGTAACATTGTACTTGCGGGGGAGCGAATTAGAAATAAGTATCGCTTACGTTTTGAAAGTTAGCTGCTTCAAGATGAACCTTTTGGAGGCTTCGAAAAGTGAACCAAAATGACTCTCACCAATCAAATCCCGGACAAAAGCTCACCGGACAGAAGCTCACCCACTTTTTTACAAACCCGGAGAAAAGCTCACCAGGAGAAAATTTCATGTTTGTCTTAACACGTGTGCGGACAACTTAGGTGCATGCGTGCGACAGTAAAATGCAACGATAAATTAAATCTGATAGGCGCATGGTTTGTTGCCTAGAGCACAAACAAGTTTATTTGCCAATTGGTTAGAAACGAATGCAGTCCCCTACTAGCTCCAGTAGTCTTGGTAGATTTTGGTGTGCCTGTAATCCCTCGAAAAATATTCTCACACGGTTCTGCAGGCGCAGTGTGGTTTTTCGCACCCACTTCTCTGGGAGTTCACCTCTGCGGGCTTGTGTCAATGCCGTGGCAACGAACGCCTGATTTTCCTGTGGCATTCAATCAGCATCCAGACGCTTGGGTGGGCGTGGCCGACAAACTTCTAGAACCCGGTATTCCATCCTTCGCAGGTGTATGTCCGGTCTTTGTCTTGAAGAGTGGCGTCGTACATATTCCACCGCTCCGGGGGAAACTCCGGTCGTCATCGGCACGCAGTTAGGCAAAGGGAAGAATTCGCTCTCGCTGCCGCTGCAGCAGGAGCAAAAGCATAACGGAAGGGGCCGTTGACATATGGGCAATCAAAGCAGTACAGCAGGTCGCCGATGTAGGTTAGTCTTTCGGGCACAAGCTGTGCTGGAAGGAACGCGAGCCTATCCAAAATCCCGCACAGCTCCCTAAATTGGTTGTCCGTCTTTTTACTTGTCCAAAAGGCCTAGCTCCCGTTCCTTTAAAACATTTTTAAAAATTCACAACGCAATGGTTTGTATATAAACAGTTTTGCTTCACTTTCCCTTTCAGATCACCCTGAGATAATCCTTGATTTCAAATACATTTACGACGCTCAATGACGGAAAGAATTTAATTTTCTTAGGCGTTTATCAAGTATTAACCCGAACCCCAAGTGGATTCCAACGCTTCCCAATAGATGACGCTAGTGTGTCCTCTCGCTGCTCTCGTTGTAAAGGGGCGTCCAAACAGGGATACTGCAAAACGCACGACTCCGACAAATCGTGTGGCGCTCCGCTTCCGGTCGTCTTCCTTTGACGGGGGGAAACTTCCCCCCGTCAATATGCCGGGGGGGGGGGGGGGGAACTTCCCCCCCCCGTCAAATGTGCCCCTCGCTTCCTCCACGGCGGCCTTGCTCTGCTCATCACGTGGGTCCGGAGAGCCACTCACGCGCTCTGTTGGCTGTCGGTCAATCGCTCAAGGCCTCCGCCGTTTTTCAAGTCCCGAAAACGGGAAAGGGGAACGACAGGAAGGTGAGGTACGCGAGGTCGTTGGCGAGGTCAGCCAGACGCAGGTGGCGTGTGACGTCAAAGAAAAGTGGAGGCGGCGAGGAGAAAAGTCGCGATGTTGGCTCGACCACAAAGATCGTCGGGCGACACCACTCCAGCAAAAAATCGTCAAAATCGAAGCGTCCGCTTCAATTTTCACGATTCGTTGGAGTCGTACGTTTTGTAGTATCTTGTTTGGACACCCCTTAATGGGTTTTAAAGGGGCCCTGCAATCATATTTAAGCGTCTACCTTCTTTGCGGTTTCCAGGTCTCTTGGGGTTCGGGCAAGCCAGCGGGCACGGAGAGAGTAACTAAATATCAGTCCGTCATATTTTAACCGGACGACGCGGAAACCTCCTCCACCTACGAGGGCGACTTGCGTTGGCGAAAGCGCGCGATATGTGACGTCTTTGCTCCTGGGCTTGCTACTGGTCAGAGCCGCTAAAATCTTTTCTTTTAGTCGAGATACAAAATATAAGTGTCGCGAACCGTTTCAGTTATGTATGAAAATAGTTTTTGTTCAGTATCTTAGATCAGAAAAGAAACAAATGCAGTTTATAAAGCACGAATACAAGAAAGGACCCTTCGACATACTCACCACCAAGCGGCGGAAAAAACGGTGCATACTAGAAAGGGCTAGTGGGATGAGACGCCGACGGACGGCGTGCGCAGAAAGGTCCCGGATGTACGCGGTGGCGCTGCGGTCGTATCCACGAACTCATCTCTGTGACGTCACGGCGCGGTGGTGGCGCGTTGGTCGCACTTCCGGTCTGGGGCTGTGGGCAGAAGTCCCCATGCCGGACGTGTATTCCTGCGTTGTTTTGAAAGGAACCAGACAAAAACCTGTCTTCTCGCCAAAACGCCGCGACTGGGGCCGTACCAAAAGTGTCGAGAAAGGTTTGAAGGTCAGTTTGCACGCGCTCGGTTCGTCCGAGAATCTGGGTATGTGCCGTGAAAAGGGGAAAAGCAGACGCCGTCGGACAACGACTGCTTGCTCGGGAAGCACTTTGGGTTGAATTCACGGATACTTGTGGTGATCAGATTTATTTGTTTTGTTCCAACATGAACGCCAGAAACCGTAAAGTTGTGCGGACCACCTGCGGACTACGTTCAGTGCGTCTTCAAGTTCAAACGGCCGCCTGATCGTTCGAACTGTCGTCTGCTCTTTCAAACGATTCTGCTTGTCGTCTGCTCTCTTAGACGACGCCGGCTCGTAGACCAAATGTTGGCCCGCTATTTGCGATAAGAAGTAAGTGCAGGCCTCAAAAGACTTAAATTTGAAGGTTGGTAAGCAGGCTCGATGTAAACAGTAGATACAAGGAGATGTTAATCATTGTTACCCGTGACCATCACCGACTTGTTACGCCTAATTCACTTGGTCCAATTCTGCTTGCGATTTTCAGTATCGACGTCGACCATCTCAGCTACGGTTCACGCTTATGCAGCCCGAGCGGCGTCGCGACTGAGAATTGCGAGCGAAATATCATCATGCGAATCAGGCTTTAGCGTACATACTGCGGCGTCCACGCGGAATGAATCGCCACATGTCACATTATTCACGCGAAGTTTTGCGGTTTAACGAGCCTCGGTAAGTTCGCCGACGCCGCTCAAGTAGTCAGACATCGCCAGGAAGACGTATAATCAACAATTCGAACGCGAAAAAGGGCAGGGGGACTCACACCGACGCCGACAACATCGCGTTTCAATGGTTTGTTTATGGGCGACGGCGAGCTTTTTGCCCACACCCCCCTCGTGCATGCGCGGCGCCGGTGGCGTCCGCTAGGGGCGCTCCGGTTTGTTTGTAAACATGAGTTGGTGTATACCGGCTCGAGGATCCGACCGGTTCCGAGTGTTCCGAAGGCTTTCGGCGCAGGCTTGGCTGGCGATTTTGCCATTTGGCGGTATGGCAGCGCGAAGTGGCTCCCGTTCTGAACTGATATTTACCCCGTGTTTGCTGTCGTTTGTGGCCAATGAAGTGTTATGCCGAATTAAGTCTTTAATCGTGCAGCAAAAACAATGCGAGCCGCCCTGACCGCCCGCTTCATACAGCCTATACAACACGTGCTTGAGTGGCGCCCTCTTGAGCCGTCGACACGGAGTGCGGCAGTCGTGAGCGCTCGATGAGCTCACTATCCCTCCTCTAGTTCACGGCCACTCAAGCCAGGACCTACGACGTCATGAAGGACGTTATTTTTTGCTTGTTTTTGTAATTCTAATGTGATTATAACTTTTAAAATAAAGCGAAATTTGAGAAAAGAAAAGTTTCTTTAAGTTACTACGTTCAGTGCGCTCAGGTTCGGTGCAAATTAAAGAACAGTAAAAAGTGCTTGCAGGGCCCCTTTAAGGAACCCAGTTTTAGGAGGTCACAAGAGTGTAAACGGCCTTTATAGCTTATCTGTCGACACTTTTTCATGGGATGGGGACCCGGTTCTCCTAAAAATGGTGCTATGTCCATCGCGTCCGCACTTTATCCCAGCCCGTGTTTCGGCCAAATAGCAAGAAAAAAAAATGACGTGAGTTTTTGTCCGGTGAGCTTTTGCCCGGCTACCCAACAATCACATCATTGTTGGTGCTTTGACGCCATCTCGCCGGCCAAAGTTCGTTGACACGACGCCACGAGTTGTCCCGTGAACTGGTATATAATGTGGACTACACGTATGGCTGTATTTTGCGTGCGTAAAAATGCTTAGCGATATATATATTTTTTTCTCTCTCTTAAGCTTTTAAGACGCGAGCAGAGCGTTGCTAATCGTAAGCGCCAACATCGGGGGTCACGCGAGAAACAACGAGAAAAACAGCGACAGAAAAGATGGCAGATAGCGGACGATAGGTTAAGCGTGTTCGTTTTGTACAATGCACGACGCCGAGTGGTTTCCTGCAAAACAAAGCTAGAAGACAAGTAGGTATATACAGACGCCTTGAAACTGTTTATTATTATTTTTTTTGCCGCTTTTTTGTGTATGCGAAAGCGTCGCTGCGCTAATACAGGCCCACTGCCATATCCGCTGTCCGCCTCTCTCTCTACGCCCCGGCGTTCCGAAACGGCCGAAATGCACGCGTGCTCAGTTGTGCTCGAGGGCGGTCGATGACGTAGCATTACCCGAGAAAGCAGACTCCGAACGTGCAAAAATAAAAAAAAAAAATAAACAAAAATAAATTGATCGGCAAAAAAAAAAATCGTTGAAGGGGGGATTACGCGTGTACCCTGTTCACGTGCGTACTCGCCTCCCCGTAATTCATTCAGTCGTTCGAGAGCAGCGTCTATTTGCAGAGCTGTCCGGGTGGTTCGTTACCTTTCAGGCGCTATATTGGGAGCGGGCTGGGGCGGGGGCGGAGGCGGCTATTTTTAGTCCGTGTCCATCGGGGCGTCCCATTCGTTCACCCCCCGTTCGCCTCCCCTCCTTGTTTTGGTCCGCCAACAGGGACGTTTGCGTGGCTCCGCTATTTCCGCATATCGATCTCTCTTTCTCGTTCGGGGACAATGACAGCGGGATGGAGCCGGCCAACTTTTCCTTCATATGCAGAAAAAAAAAAAAAAAAATGAAATGGGGAGGTTCTTTTTGGTTTTATTGTTGTTGTGTTCTCTTCCTTACGTATGTGAAGGTGTCTCTCCGTTATGCCGCTTGCTCGGCACGTGTGACGTTCCCGAATAATCGAGACGGAGAGCTTACGGGGTCACCGGTGACGTGCGCCGCCGGTTCGTCGCGTTGACGTCGACGAAAGAGGCCGGGCCGTGCGCGCACGTGACCGATCATTTGGGAGCGCGTCGACGCGTGCACTCTGCCGTTAGAGCCCCCGGACAACGATGACGCCCGCAGATGACGTCAGCGCTGTTGGCGACGAGATGTTTTTGGTGGCGCCACCTCGCGGGCTCCCTCCTGTGACGCAGCTGGTAGGAAGCGAGCAGACGACGCGCTATGGCAAAGCACGGAGTGGCTAGGTTAATTCGCGTCTATGCCGCTGAAAAAAAAAAAAAAAAAAAAAAGTTTATTTATGAAAGAAACGCGTATAACTTTTTTGTAAGTGGTGGTTTAAAAAATAACAGCGGCCTCAAAGTTTTTTGCTTTTTTTATATTAGAAAAGGTTTTAAGATGTTCGAAAACTAGTCTGGAGCTTCACATTACAGCTTGCGCGGCGTGAGTCGTGGCTATTCGCCGCCTCTCTGATTCTTGCTTCTTTTCCGGATCTGCGGAGGCTGCTGTAGAAAAGAGTTTTGCATTCAGCGGAGTAAATGACGTGACGGTCTTCTGAGCTGTGCACGCGTGCGCAGTTGTGTTGCAAAGTGCCGCACACTTGTTTTAACATTGAGACTGCCGATCCTATACGCTTCTATCCAAGTGTGACTCGAGAGTTGCTGACAACCAAATGCTCGTCAGCAACTGACGCTCCGAATCGAATACGTGGCAAAAACGTTTGTGACATTGCGACTTCTGCTCGAAAGGAAATGCGGAAATTTTCATAAAATGTTGAATTGTCGGCCATGGCCGCGCAAATTCGGGTGATTGATTAATGTGTTCTATCCTAATTTTACTAGCAGTTGTATATAAATTTAAAATCGCTCGCGGAGCAGCGCATCACGCATTATGCGCATTGAGGTCCGGAAAAATTAAACGTACAAACGGTAGTCACTTTTGGGACGCTGAAGTGTTACCTACTAAGTAGATTTAAGACTTGGAGCGCGAGGGGGTCTCGAATGTTTCCCGTAGATCGGGTGAATAGGCCAGGATTAAGTTGAAACGACTCCGGAAACCTGCCACCGCTTCTTCGTGTCACTTATTTTGGGAAAGTTTGTTTACCGGTTTAAAAAAATTCCAAAAGGAATCAGCTCGGAACTGATAAGAGACCAGCACTCACAAAACAGATTTGAACGAATAGGGTACACGGAGTCGCTTTCACTAAATTGTTTACACACACGCGAGAAATTTTCGAATTTCGCTTTCCTTTTTTCAGCTTGATGAGACATTCCTTTCTTAGTTTTGTTTTGTTCGATTCATAGTAAAAATTACACCCTATCCGCCGTGGTAGATATTGAATTGAATTCAATTCATTTTATTTACTCGCATAACACAAAATGGGCGATGGAGGCAGGAGAAAAAGCTGCAGAATTGCAGCTTGACGAAGCCCCTGCCCCCTACAGGCAGATCGGTCAGCGGGATACAATTACATCATTTGAAACAAAACAGAAAACAACTTTTATGCACCACACCGAAAATTACGTTATGAGGAGGATAATATTTCACGCAATCTATCGTTGTTTACATTTTCAATGGAGACACCTTTCTCTTTGAAAAAAACCAATACTGTTCGAAGTGTGTGCTGAATCATCTGAAGACCATAATTAGTTCTTGGGCACGTTGTAGTGGGATAAAGCGCTGGGCATTCTATTTTCATCATCCAGCTTTTTGTAGTGGGGTAGAGAACAGCACACCACCATCCGAGCGCTTCGACACCTCAACGCCAAAAGTGTTTTTTTTTTTTTTTTTTTGGAGAGGGGGGGGGGGGGGCACTACTACGCGTGCTACGTGCGGTCTCAAGCTTTGGTCAAATGTCGTACCACTTCATCCAATGAACACAACCCGTGAAACAGGCTTCGCCGCCCGTTACCCAAACAGCGCAGGAAGCGAGCTGACCCGCCGAGGGATCCAAGATGTGCGCGGTCTGTCCCAGTCTCTCCTACCCGTGACGTCACAAACGATGACGATGATAGCTGGAGACGCGCCCCCAGCAGTAGTTCGCACGCGCCGCCAATGCCCGTGCGGCGAGATGACACGCTGGATGTCGACGGAAGTCGCCGTCAAGTGGCAGATGCGTGCAGGCGCTGCAAGACGGTCCGGCGCTCTGCTCCGGCAGGGACGACGACGACAGCTAGAGGCGGCACAGCGTGGATTCACCAGTGTTGACTTTTGTCTTGTGGGGACGAGAGTGCGCGGGGACGCCAGCGAGAACACGGAGCTCTGGTTTGGAGGAAGTAGTGCCTCGCCCTCCCATTTCTTCGAAGGCGTTCGGACGCCGGCGTTCGGCGTTCGCACGCCTTCGAAAAGAGCGAGTAGAGACCGCGGTGTATGTCACACCGTGGTCTCTACAACTAGGGCGCGATCCATTTTCTCGCCGCACTGACTACGCCGCGTGAATTTGGGAACCGTCCCTGTTTTACCTTTGGACGGCGACAGCGGAAGCTCCTCCCAAGCCTTTCCAGTTTAGCAAAGCGAACGCTGCAGAGGACGCGACCTCCTCTCCAGCGTTTGCTCCACTATATTGAAAAGGGGTGGGAGGACCTTCCACTTTTTTTTCTTAACCTGTCGCCGACTAATAAGAGTATCTCACGATGACAAATATCTTGTGGACACGGCGCGCTCATTTTCGAGGAACGTTCATTTCATAGACGCTTGCAGACAGTTCTTGATACGACCAATGCACGATCTCTGTTCCCTTCTCATTTCCCTCACCCGCGATTCACCGGGTATATCTCCCGGTGAATCGCGCTTCACCCCAAAACAAAACAAAAGGCCCTATTAAAGCTGTCTTCTTTTTTTTTTTTTATAAGCGCGTCGGTCATGATCGGGATGGCCTGCCGCTGTATATGTTTAGGGAGGACGCGGGACTAAAGCTTCCACTTCGCATTGAGGGCTATTCTACCGTCGCTCGGTGTGTTTATAGACCTGGTTCGGGGAGCCTCGTGCCCGTGGGCTTCGTCAATATACCACCTCGAGGCCTTTCCTCCCCGAAACGTCATCCTTGCGTCAGCATCGACACCCAGCGCATCTCGCAACGAAGGCAACGCTATGCGCAGCGCAAGTTCGTCTGCCTCTTGCACACCGGGAAAGGGGTGGATGATGTCAGAACGCCGAGCTCTTATTGGCTCTTAAAGAAAAAAAAAAAAAATAGTGGGTAGATCTCGAGGCATCTGGCATTGAGGTGTGCCCACTATCTTCTCAATCAAAGCCAGTCAGAACTCGGTGTTGTTCTGACGTCACCGGAACCCCTGCGCGAGAAGCAGGCGACTTGCTCTCCGCATAGCACACGTCCACGCCAAGACCGGACGCGTCTGGCACTGTGCATCTGGGACTCTCGGCGATCTTCGGCCTGTTTGCCGCCTTGGGGCGGGTCGGCGATGACGTCAGAGTGATGGCGATGACGTCACGAGCGGGCCTTGATCTTCCACGGCATATCGGCTTCTTGCGTTTGCAGTCACTTTACGCAACGGTTTCGAGGAGGAGACTCGTCACCCGCGGCATTCGAACCACGGATATTGCGCCGACTCGCGTGTTTGCAGACTGTCTTTTTGTGTTTACGATGTATGAGCATTATACATGGTTGAAAGCATTATACATGGTTGAGCATTATACATGGTACATGGTTGCACATGGTTTTTCAACCATGTGCAATGTACATCAGCTCGTTTGCGCCCTTACTTTTTGAGCATTATAGAGCCGCACTCCCACCGCTAATGCCTCGTAGAAAATTACAGTGTGCAGAAGGTGCGTTTCTCCCTCGTACAAGGGTCGTGACACACCGGTCCTACAAAAACCCGTCTGCGGACGTATTCGAAGCATGTACAAATACCGCCCAGACCGGTTATAACGAAGGCAACGGGAATCGGAAATCACTTCGCTGTAGCCGCGATTTCGTTATGACCGACTTCAAATTCAAATTCAAATTCAAATTCAAATTCGTTTATTTTTGCCACAAACGGTACATTTGTGACAGGGGCGCAGGAAAAAAAGCTGCAGGTCTGCAGCTTGACGAGTCCCAGCGCCCCAGAACAAGGTAAGAGCGGCACCGGCACATAGAGACAAAAAGAACGAATATGTGCACACATACATAGGCATACACATATACAGAGGAAAAACACGAGAAGAACAAAGAATTCAACTTCGCAATCAACAGTATACAAAAAAGTGGTGGTTACTTATTATAAAGCTTCTTGAATGGAATAATGGCTAACGGAGTGTATTTCAATATCACGGGAAAACAGGGTGTTTAATAAAAGTGGTAACTGGTGGCGATATCTTTGTAGACCAAAATTTGTCCTTGAAAAGGGAATACGCCAGGGCGGCCTACGTCGCGATGGATGTACAGACTCGTTTGCATCTAGATTACCAAGATCTAAAGAAATGACATTATTTTCTCTTACGGATCGTTGATAATTAGCTATCAGTCTATGTGCATACAAATTGGTTATATCAATGACTTTATGTTTTTCAAAAAGAGGAAGGGAATGATAGTCACGCGGAACATTTTCGATTATCCTGAGTGCCTTTTTCTGCAATAGGCGTAATTTGTTAATGTTGCCCTTTGTAGTCGAACCCCATACCAGGTGGGAGTAGCAGAGCACAGGGTAAAACAGAGCATTGTAAATTAGTTTTTTAATATTTACTGGAAGTATGTGCCTGAATTTATTCAGTATTCCGACAACTTTGCATAGCTTTTTATGAATATAGGCAACATGATTATTCCAGGACATGTGACAAGAAAATATGACTCCCAACGTCTTTTACTATCGACGCACTCTATCGCACAATCACCCAAAAACAAATCGCGCGACAACCTAATGCGTGGTCCAGGACACTGAAATAAAACTGCCTTTGTTTTGGATGTGTTAATAACAAGAGAATTCATAACTACCCACGATTTTAATTTATTTAAAAAATAATTCGCTTTGAAAGTGAGAATCAGAAAAAAATATGCTGGTATCATCCGCGTATATAATAAATTTAGCAGACGTTCATTAACATAAGTGATAAACAATAATGGGCCTAGAATACTTCCCTGAGGGACCCCGGAACTAATGCGTTGCATAGAAGATCTGTTATTATTAATTTGAACGTATTGGGAACGGTACTGTAAATAGGACGAAATGAGTGCTAATGGAACTCCTCGAATACCATAACAATCTAATTTATCAAGAAGAGTTCTGTGATTTATCCGGTCAAATGGTTTACTGAAGTCTGCAAAGATCCCCAAGTTAAAAGTTTACTCTCGAAATTTTCTAATATTGTCTCTTTTTGTACTAATAAAGCAGTTTCTGTAGACCTACACCTTCTGAAACCGAATTGCGAGTCCGTCAACACAGAATATTTTTCAAAAAAGGTTATTAGTCGAGAATATATTATCTTTTCTATTGGTTTCGAAAATACAGGAAGAATCGATGTGGGGCGATAATTACTCATGTCATTTTTATCCCCGCCCTTATAGAGGACAGAAACTTTAGCCACTTGCATGTTTTTAGGAAATACACTAGATGATAATATGAGATTATACGAATGAGTTATGCATGGTAATATCAAATCTAGTACAAATTTAACAGGTTTGATTAAGAGGTCATCACAATCACGACTACGGCTATTTTTCATATTCATAAACACCGAGGATACTTCTGCAGTATCTGTGGGATTCAAAAACATAGTTTCGCTAGTGCGGGAGACGTTATCTTTGGCATTACTATTGTAAGTGCTATTCCCGACACTCACAAAGTAATCATTGAATTTATCTGCAAGTTCACTGCCGGAAATAATTTCATTATTTATAGTCATGTTAACGATGGCTGTATCTTTAGATTGGCTACGCAGAAGAGAATGCAGTTGCTTCCAGACCATATCGGGCTGCCTTAAACAGGATGAGTCGAATTTAGCCGCATAATAAAGCTGTTTAGCTTGTCTTAATTGAACATTAACAAAATTTCTGAACTTTTTGAATTCGCGTAATTTTTCTTCGTCTCGTGTTTTCACAAAAGAGTCATAAAGTATGTTTTTCCTTTTAATGAGTTTCAAAAGGTGACCATTTACCCACGGCTTCCTAGCTTTCTTGTTTCGACGGATGCATTTCATTGGAAATGAAGTGGAATAAGCATTTTTGAAAGTACTTATAAAAAAATCGTAGCACTCATCAGCATCTGTAGAATTAATCATAGGACTCCAGTCTATAGTGCTGATTGTTTCTCTAAATTCTTCCAGTGTCCTAGAACTTATGTCTTGAGACATTGTTGAAAAGTTTGAAACTGCGCTATCTGACATATTCTTATTGATAAACATGATTATTGGAAGATGATCGCTGATCCCATTACTAAGCACACCAGCACTAATATTATTTTCATCATGATTAGTTAGAAATAGATCAAGCAATGTCGATGTGGTGCATGTGACGCGTGTTGGAGAGATAATTACATTGGAAAAATTGTTTGATGTCAATAAACCAACAAAATCATCTTTAAGATGAGAATCTTCAAGCATATTTATATTAAAATCACCACCCAGAAACAAGACGCACCTCTCTTGATTAGCAAAACAAAACAACGCTTCTAAAGGTTGCATGAAACTCGAAACATTACCATTTGGAGGACGATATAGAACAGAGTAAATATGATTTCCTTTTTTAACACAAAGTATTTCATAATCTCGGGTCACAATAGAATAATCACCGAGTATTTCAAAACCAGAGGCACGAGTTTGCAGTGAAACGCCACCACCGCGACTATGACTGCGGTTTAAAAAGAAATGAGTGTAGCCTGGAAGAACAAAAAAATTATCATCATCCCTATACCACGTTTCAGTCATCATGACGACATCAAAATAAGTTTGGATTGAGTCAAAAAACAATGAAAGATCATCCTCTTTTAATCTGGCGGATTGCACATTTAAATGAAATAAACTCAACGATCTAGTTGTCTGTTTTTGTAGGAAGGTATTTAGACACTCTACCTTCAGAACACCTAAATTTTGAGCCATGGTAGTAAAAACGGAAAAATAGAAAGAGACACGTCAGCTGTATTTAGCGGATCTTATCA
The DNA here is from genome assembly GCF_016920785.2 of Ixodes scapularis. Taxonomy (NCBI): domain Eukaryota; kingdom Metazoa; phylum Arthropoda; class Arachnida; order Ixodida; family Ixodidae; genus Ixodes; species Ixodes scapularis. The sequence continues at coordinate 5,113,013 of NW_024609873.1, forward strand.
AGATCTCCAGAGTCAGAAATAGTAATGACAGGGGTCCCATCCGCCTTCCTTGCAAATATTTTAGAGTTACGTACCCAAACGTATCGCCACTGGTGCTCACGCTTCTTTGAGACCGCCATTCCGAGCAACTTTTTCAGGGCGGGGCACAAGTGTTCATTTACATAGACGGGCGATGTTTCAGGCAGTCCGAAGTCTTGGCAAGTAATTCTTTTTTTCTTTGCCTTGTCGAGAACAGTCTCGTTTTTGTCGCCGCTGAAATTGCACTATCACATTGCTCTTTGTCGGGTCTCTCGTGGGAACACGATGACATGCTTCTATATCAGAAAGGGCGATCTGCTCTCCGATGAGGTCACCAAGTTTAAATACCAGATCATTCACGTTATCAGTTTCGTTTTAGGGATTCCTTTTAACTCGATGTTGTGGCGTCGCGAATACCGCTCGCACTGAACAAGTCTGAGTCAGTAGTCCGGCCGTCACGACACATTTTTGCGTGAGTTCAGCATTTTCGTTTTTGAGAACGGCGTTCTCACTTATGACAGACTCGAGCTGTTCGGTTATAACGAAGTGCAAATGGGGAATGGGAAATCGTGATCGCTTCGCTGTAGCCGCTATTTCGTTATAACCGACTACGGTTATAACGAAGTGCAAAGTGGAACGGGGGAATCGTGATCGCTTCGTTATATCCGCTATTTCGTTATAACCGACTTCGGTTATAACGAAGTGCAAATGGAAAATGGGGGAATCGTGATCGCTTCGCTATATCCGCTATTTCGTTATAACCGACTTCGGTTATAACGAAGTGCAAATAGGGAATGGGAAATCGTGATCGCTTCGCTGTAGCGGCTATTTTGTTATAACCGACTTCGTTATAACCGGTCTCGACAGCATGTACGAAAAAAAACGTGCTTCGAACTTGGTCGAGGCGGCGTGTCCGCGGTTAAAATTATCTCTTCGTGTCCGCGCGGCGAAAAACCGCGTCTTTTCCTACGATGTACTGCGTGTCCCAAGGAGCGGCCAGGCTCTTTAAATCAAGCGCAACATTCGGTTTTTTAACCTATCGCGCTACTACTTTGTGCAGCGTTGCCCACAGATGGTGCATTTTTTTTTTTGAAAAATTTGCAAAGAGCGAATTTCCCTGAGGAAACAGTAAAGAAAGAAAAAGGCTTAGCTCCTATGGAAACGCAGTGAAGCCTCCGGTATTCAAACAATACGGCGCCGTTTCGCACGGGAGACAAGAGATGGCGCAAGCGGTCGTGGCGCTAACTGCCGCCAACGAACGAGCATACGGCGCCGAGAACCGGCGTCTTTAGCAGTCGATCTTTGCGACTCAAAAGCGGCGCGCTTTCCGCAGCGGCGATAGTCGCAGAACCATAGACAGACGCGGTAGTAAACAGGAACTGCACAGCAGACGACATCAATACCCCGAAAAAGAACAAAATAACAGTCAAAATATCCCGACAAAGCATTTTTTAAACGATTATCTGTCCATCCAATATGTTTTTTTTCTAAGGATGATAAAATAATTAATGCGTTGGCAACTGATATCAGAAAAGTTGGCGCCGCTTTTGAGTCGAAAAAATCGTCTGCTAAAGACGCCGGCTCTCGGCGCCGGATGCTCGTTCGGTGGCGGCGGTCAGCGTGGCGACCGCTTGCGCCATCTCTTGTCTCCCGTGCGAAACGGCGCGGCATTGCATGAAGACCGGTGGCTTCGCTGTGTTTCCATAGGAGCTAAGCCTTTTTTTTTTCCTCTACTTTTCCTCGGATAAGTTCGCTGTGTGCAAATTTTACAAAAAAAAAAAAAAAGAAAAGCACCATCTGTGGGCAACGCTGCACAAAGTCGTAGCGCGATAGGTTAAAAAACCGAATTTTGCGGTCGATTTAAAGAGCCTGGCCGTTCCTTGAGACACCCAGTACGTTAACTCGTTAAGTGCGCACTGGACGGCGACGACGATATGCTCGTTGCTGGCACGCACTCGCCGAGGTGTTGACGCATTCACGCGTCGTGCATGCAGGCCTCGCGGCACGCTGGGAAACCGGCCGACCGGGTCCGACGAGGCTATTAGAGAATGCCCCGCCGCGACACGCTCCATCAGGGGCACGCGATCAAAGCGTGTAAGAAGGCCTCGGCGGCGAAATGTGAAGCCGCAGCTGGGAGCTCGCAAAAGTTGAGGAGCGTTCCGCGAAATGGCTTTCGGCAGCTGTTATTTGAAGGAGACACGCTCCACACAATGTCCATATATATATATATATAAGCGATAACTGAATGAAAATTCCACAATGTATGGTGCTTTATCCCTTTCTTTAAAATCTGGTGTATGATTTGATGAAGCTTTTTTTTTTATCTTTCAGATGCGATATGCACGTGCAATAACAGGCATATTCTTTTGTACACGCGAGGAATAACACTTAAAAGATGCGGGTAAAATAAGCGAATTAACTCATTTTAAACCGCCGAGTGAAGTGAACAACAAACGTAATGTGTGCGAAACCGCTTTTATTTTCAAATAACTGTAAATCGCTAGAAACGTCATCTTGAAAGGGCTAACAAGAATTTCTTTACGTTTTCATAAATATATATATAAAAAATATATGCATTCTAACCAAACCTTCTACAAATCTCATACTCGTAATCACCTCAGAACTACTTTGCGCAGCGCACGAATAATGCGCAAAACGTCCCTTTTTTTTTTCTTGAAGTGACAACGAGAATAGAGCATATGCATGCCAAAGTCGGTTGTGATATTAAGAACAGCAATTATTTTGCACGAACTGCGAAAATGCCCCCAAAACGCAAAAAGAGAAAAAACATGATTTAATATTACCTTAGATGTGTAGCAACGCCTAATCGCGTAAGTTTTTTTTTTTTTTTTTTTTTTTTGGGGGGGGGGGGGGGTAATTGAAGCTACATACGAATGAGACGGTGAAGAGATGTCTAAGCCTACTTCCCAATAGAAATGTGATGTCGGGTGACGTCACAATTAAACAAAATAGGGTACACGAAGTCGACTCAAATTTACGCCTTTTTTATATGTCGCCGCACATGGAGATCTTCAGATGCGCATCTGACTAATTTGGCGATTATATTTGGTCCTTATTTTCTTATATATATAAATCAAATGAAAAAAAAAAAAAAAAAGTCACATTTTGTGTTTTAAAAGATGTTGCAGTTTGTCGACCGTTTTTCTACCGCGGCGCGTGCCTCCTTTTCTCGCTGAAGTGCGGACTCGAGCAGCTATAGGGTCCGTTTTCTGCTAAATTACAAATAGCGCTAAGACAAGGACAGACGAAGAAATGTCTTAGCGCTATGTGTAATTTAGTATGTATAACCAAGTAGCCCGCCAGAATATTCTGATCCGATTTCTGTCACCGCCAGACTTCTACTTAACGCGTTACAAGTAATGGATTACTTGTAATCGATTACATTTTACTGTAATTTTGTAACGCTTCAATTACTCCCTTTAAAGAGAAAAGGTCCTTGTAATTTAGTTACTTTTTTTTTTGCTGTAATCGATTAGAAAATTACCCAGTAAAATTTTTCTCATTTGTTTTCCTTATTATTTTTTGGAGACCTCGAGGATTAGTAGGCCACTTCACTATGCTTCGTTTCCTGGGTACATTTTTTTTTTTCGACACCGGAGTCTACATTTAAAGGGACACTGACAGGGTATTTATGCTCGCCGACGTTTTTAGTTGTACGGGACATATGAGAGCTCAACAACCCAGAACAGAATTTGCGGCTCGAAATTCGGTTTCTTTCCGCCCGAAAACCGCCGATCAAGAACTGGCCGGTTCGAGTCTCGCTCACTCTCTTTTCCGCGGTCACGGGCCGTTTTCTAAGGTATCGATGCGACCACCAAATTTAATCAAAGTCGTGGGTCACTGAAAGCACACATTCAATATTAAAAATAGAAAAAATTATGAAACCCATTTTTTGTGGCTTCTAAAAAGCTGCAAATACGTTGATTGAAAAAAAAAAAAAGTTCCACAGACAACCGGAAGCATTCGTGCGTGCGTCGTTTCGCATTTCGTGGGACTCGCAAAGACGGCGATGGCAGCGGACGACGGGCGTGGGACCTCTATTTCGGAACTGTCGTTCGCGGTACCGGCGAATTTTGTCTGCCTTTAAAAGAGAAATTTGGGACTGGTCAAACGAATTGGTATTCATCCCGTACGACACGCCCGACCACCAAGCCGGTTTGCACGAAGACGTCGCCGAGCCGTCGCTCCCTTCTTGTGGCTGAAGACATCGCTCGCGCAAACGTCAAGCGCGACGTGTCTACTTCGAGTGGAATATGCACGCGTACGATTTCTTTACTAGGTGAGAATGTCGCCAATGCGTGGTGCATCCCGAATTCGACCCGGGAGTGCTTTTGCTAGAGGAAAATCAGCAGCAAACTTTCCAACTTAGTTTATCAGCTGAATTATTACTAAGGAAAGAGATACCCCAGTCTCGATATGCCCGAGTAGCTCAGTGGGAAAGACGTCCCCATCACACGCTGTAGGACCGGGTTCGATCCCCCGTAAACCTTTTTTTTTTTTTTTTCAAATATTTGCTGATGTCTACATTTCTTTTTTTTTTTTACAATTATTACTGAAGAAACAAAAAAAAAAATATAAGAAACAAATGTTGTGGACGACACGTCACTGAATTAAATGGTATGGGATTTCCTTTTTGACACCTGCGAACTCAATGTAATCACTTTCCACAAAATGCAAGGAGCATATAAATCAGGTAGCGTCCGCTTTCCGAGGTGCTCGTAAATGGTCTACAGGAATTGCAGCCAGCCATTGGTCCCGATCCCGTTCATCTTTCGGAAAATCTCGCACAATGCCACTTCTGTTTCGGACGCGGGACATGTGAGCCAGCTCTTCACGCAACATCTTGGGTGTATTCTTTTCGGAGCCGATCAAAATTCACCACGGGCACTCACTACTCATCTCCAACTCCTCAATGTACGAAACAACTCATCTTGGAGTGCAGAACAACGAGCGGAACAAACATAACTGCAAAAGAATCCCACGGCGAACAGTTCCCATACGCCGCATGTCGTCTGCTACCGGGAAGGAGAAAAAAAAAAAAAAGAAAACACGGTCGGGTGTAGCCACGTGACTTCCGCCACTCACTCTCTTCTCTCCACTTCTCCGACCTCCGTCGGGTTTCGGTTTCGGTTTCGAGCAGTTGCGTCTTTTGGCTTTATTAAAAAAATACGCTACTCTTTTGCAAAATATTAATTGGGTAGTCCTCCGACACCATAATGAAGCGCCTGGCAAAAAATTAAAAAAAAATTTTGGGGGGTGTCAGTGTCCCTTTAACTATGAAAATGACCTCATCCAGCCTCTTGTGAGCAATGTATTTAAACAGCGCTCTTTTTTCTTTTTTTTTTCTCACGCGAGAAGGCGGGTGTGTTGGCGTTACTGACTCAGCTCTAAGCAAAAACGGTGTAGGCTTTTTTTTTTTTTTTTTTTCTTGGAACAAGTGGACGTGGGATTTCGGGGATTATGCTACCGTAATAAAACAAAATTGAATGAAAAGTAACGTGAGAAGTAATCGTATACTTTAGAGTAATCTTTCGATTACTTTTTTGAGGCTGTAATTGTAATTGTATCCTGTCACTTTTTTTCTGTAACGTGTACAAGTCTGACTCACCGCGAAAGCGAGATCAATTTGTCTCTGGGAGGGGCGAGCGAAGATCCAACGTTCGTAGACGGTTCGTCTGCTGACGTGAGTGAAGAGCGTAGTTCTACGAAACGCATTTCGCAGACGAAAATCAAACTAGAAAACACCGTACGTACGTCGTGTGCCAACAGATAAAGAAGAAAAAAAAAGTTGATCGTCTGCTACGAACCGAGCGCTGCGCTGAAGTGAGATCGGCCGCAGGCTGAAATTGTGATTGTCCGCGATTTCACGGTGGAAGCCATTGACAACACGTGCTCCGTTCCAGAGGCCGCGAGACCTTTCTCGCTATTTGTGTGAACTTCTCACCAGAATATTACCCTATCAGGCACTGGGAAAAGAGTCCAATTTTTTCATTGGTCGATTTTGCGCGCCCAGCATGCAGGAAGCTGTGACGCTACGCCCAATCAGCAACCGCAAGAATGCTGTCGCTTTTACCTCGACCAAAATCGGACCCATGGGCTGTTTGTCGCGCATGCTGCCGGCGGGACCGTTACTTTTTGATGCAGACTCTGCATGCGGAAGCTATTGGCGATGTGCACGATCGAAAGCTTCGCAGTGGTCGGCCTTCCACGATTGGCCAAATGTTGACTATGACGTCAGCAAAGGATTTCTCATCGACAGAAATAAGAGGAATGTAAGAACTTTAATTTCGACGGTGTTGGCAGAGTTGGTTTCAAAGCGCAACGATTTCAAGCTTCCACCATGCTCATTACAAACACCATCGAACTTGTTGTTCCCAAGGTAATGACGTCACGAAAGGTAACCATAGGAGTGCGCCACCAAAACATCTCGCCGCTAATAGGAATCGGTGGCCGAGTGTGTATTCACTGGCGGCCATAGCTGTGTGCGCGAATGCTGAGCGCGTGCTGATGGCGAGCTTCCACAGTTCTTTTGCAACGGGCATTCCGCACCATCAAGAGTGCCAGTCTTAGCAACCTAGATATGTGATTTTCTTCTGAGTATGCGCTCTAAACAGCATCCACAAGTATGGCGTCCAGTGAATACTCCCTATAACGTGGACACCGCAGCTCGGAGCACGCGGAGCGAACGATGGTGCTGTAAAACACGGGGATCCTGCTGTTTAACCGTCCCCACCCCGCCCGTTTCGGTCTCGACGAGCATCAGCTTGTGGCCATGTATCATTCCTGCGTCATGCACGTTAAAGACTCCGGGCTAGCGTTCATACTGCGCTGGCGCCTCGCCTACAGCGGAGTCGGGGCAGGCCCATTGGGGTACAAATAGCGCTAGGACGAGGACAGACGAAGAAGTGGACAGGACAGGCGCTGTCCTGTCCACTTCTTCGTCTGTCCTCGTCCTAGCGCTATTTGTAATTTAATTATGTATAACCAACTAGCCCGCCAGAATATTTTAATTCAGCCCATTGGGGTGCTGACATATATGTTCCGCTGTAGAAACAAACACGCAACACAATTACCAAGTCAGATTACGCGAGCGTCCGCCGCGTGTTATAGAGAGGAAGGTGGCAAAAGTGTCCAGCTGGCAGAATGCTTGCGCAAACGAGAACAATAAAAAAAAAAAGAAAGAGAGACAGAAAAGGAGAGCGAAGCGACACTGCGACGCTTCGAAAAGACGTGGTCGGCTGTGCAACACTTTCGGAAACAACAAGAAAACAAATCAAGAAGCGGCGGGAAAGAAGAACGAAGCGACGCTTTGAAAAGACACGACGGCGTGTGCTAAGAAAGCCGAGACTGAACGTCAGCGTCATTCTGCGTATGAGGGTTTGATAAAAACAAAATCAAAATACAGCTCCTATCGGTTTTGTTCTAGAGTCACTGCTTGTTGCCTCCACGGAACGTTCCGCGATAGTCGCTCGTCTTAGTTTGTAACAGCGGCGGTCCTTTCTGGTGCCCGTATACGAAGACAAGATACATGCAAACGTTTCCTTTCTCAAAGGTTTTTTTTTTTTTTCATTTAAAAACTTAGTATTCCAACAAAAACAAATAAGTTTATAAGTTCTCGGAGGATTCCCGTGCAATTGCTTCTCGCAATCTAAAAATGCATTCACTCAGAAAAGTTTGAAAGTGCCTCGTTGCTCATTTACCTGAATGTAGACTGAGCCATTCGTTGCTTGTTTTCTTCATTTATTAGTCGTCTGAGTTCATTCTAACTTACTCAATGCCTTGGCCAGCAAATGAGGGCGGCGGCGTCTGTACAGTGTAGTGCTTCGCCTCGTCGAGCGATGGAGAAAATGCCCCAGTGCCAACAGAACGGTAACCAGATGCGTTTTTCTTTCCTCGGGATCACCATCATCATCATCATCATCTCTCGTTTGTATATGTACACTTCTTTGGACCTTTCCTTTACCCCACACTAAGTTTATCCCATAGCCTTCCGAGTGTATACCCTCGATCTAGTTCGCATCAGAAAGCGCTGTCATTTAGAGCACAGGAAAGAACGGGGGTAATGCTCTGCGGCACGAACACAGCGGATGGCAATCTTGTTTTCGATATTGGAGCTTAGTGCAAGCTCTGCACGAACTCGAGTCATCCGTGACGTCACCTCGTTTCCGTGGTGCTTTTTCTTCGGCGCTTCGTCCTTTGCAGTGCATGGTTAATCAAAGCGTGAAAAACCAGCTAGCAATATCCCAAGCACCGATTCACGATTCTACTTGGGCATTCGACCAACACGCTCCATTTGTTTCATTTGCCTCTTGCAACTGACGTCACTTCCGGACACGCCACCGAGTAGCCAACGTTATGGGATTCGCTCAGTTGTGGTACTCGAAGGGGGTGCCACCCCCCCCCCCCCCCACCACCTTCCTTTCCCTCCTTTCACTCCTTTCAGACCGCTTCCCACAGAGCCGTGTATAGACCTTTTCCGCTTACTCTCGCCCCCCACCGCCAAGTAGGCATATCGGGTATGGGCGACGAAAAAAATATTGGTATGTTTCAACCTGCAAATAGTAAAAAAAATAGAGGGAAGACAAAACGAGAGCGGGTGACGGTTACGCTTATCTCCTAAATGCATTATATTGGCGTGGCGACGGCAAAGCAATGTTTTCGCCCATACTGGAAGTGACGATATTTCAAGATGGCGGCGCCCTTGTGAAAAAGGTCTATAGACCTTTTCTGTATACTCTCGGCCCCAGCCACCTAATAGGCGTATCCGGTATGGGCGACGAAAAAATAATAAAACGTTTCAACCTGCAAATAGTAAAAGAATAAAGGGGAGGCAAACCGAGAAAGTGTGACGGTTACGCTTATATCCTAAATGCCTTCAATTAGCGTGGCAAAGGCAAAACAATGTTTTCACCCATACTGGAAGTGACTTCAATTCAAGATGGCGGCACACTTCCAGAAAAGGTCTATACACGAACTCATCTCTGTTACGTCACGGCGCGGTGGTGGCGCGTCGGACGCACTTCCGGTCCGGGGCTGTGGGCGGAAGTGCCCATCTGAGACGTGCGTTCCTGCGTTGTTTTGAAAGGAACCAGACAAAAACCTGCCTTCTTGTCAAAATGCTGCGACTGGGGCTGTACCAAAAGGGTCGAGAAAGGTTCGAAGGTCAGTTTTCATGCGCTCGGTTCGTCCGAGAACGTGGATATGTGCCGTGAAAAGGGAAAACCAGACGCCGTCGGACCACGATTGCTTGGGCGGGAAGCATTTTGGGTTAAATTCACGGATAATTCTGGCCATCAGATTTATTTGTTTTGTTCCAAAATAAACGCTGGAAAACCGCCAAGTTGTACGGTCCACCTGCGGACTACGTTCAGTGCGTCTTCAAGTTCAAACGGTCGCCTGATCGTTGGAACTGTCGTCTGCTCTTTCAAACGTTTCTGCTTGTCGTCTGCTCTTTTAGAGGACACCGGCCCGTAGACCAATCGTGGGCCCGGTACTTGCGATAAGAATTAAGTGCAGGCCTTAAAAGACTTAAGTTTGAAGGTTGGTAAGCAGGCTCCACGTAAACAGTAGATACAAGGAGATGTTCCATCACCGACTTGTTATGCCTGGTTCACTTGGTCCGATTCTGCTTGCGATATTCAGTATCGACGTCGACCATCTCAGCTACGGTTCACGATTTTGCAGTCCGAACGACGTCGCTACTGAAAAGTTGTGAGCAAAATCTCATCATGTGAATCGGGCTTTAGCGTACATTCTGCGGCGTCCACGCGGAATGAATCGCCGCATGTCAGATTATTCACGCGAAGTTTTGCGGTGTAACGAGCCTCGTTAATTTCGCTGACGCCGCTCAAGTAGTCAGACATCGTTAGGAGGACGTAGAATCAACAATTCCAACGCGAAAAAGAGCGCGGGGACTCACACAGACGCCGACAACATCGCATTTCAATGGTTTGTTTATGGGCGACGGCGACCTTCTTGCCCACACCTCCATCGCGCATGCGCGGCGCCGGTGGCGTCCGCTAGGGGCGCTCCGGGCGCTCCGGTTTGTTTGTAAACATGAGTTGGTGGAGAGTCTGGTCGAGGGAAGGAGCCGGCGGGAGCAAAGCGACGCCACCGGCAGTGCCGCATATTCCCCCCGTGATGAACTTGGGAACTAACAATGTGCTGGGATGACCTTGAAGGATTCGCGTAGCGAAGCGCAGGTATCTGCGCTTATATGTATGCTACAAAGCCTGTGGTATGGATGAATTGAAGCAACGCCGAGGTCTGATTGGCTCGATTGGAAGGATAGTGGGTAGACCGGGAGGCAGCTAGCATTGAGGTCTACCCACTGTCCTTCCAATCGGAGCCAACCAGAGCTCGGCATTGCGACGTCACCGCAACCCCTGCGCAATAAGCAGACGTAGTACTCGCGCTCCGTATTGATTGAACACGCCCCGACTCCGCGTAGACTGAAATTGTGACGCAGTAAAGTTGGTCGACAAAAACAAAACGATGTTGTAAATAGTTTAAGTATAACTAAAATAAGAAAAAAGTATAACCAGGACCAAAGTAGAACTATTGGCACGAACCCCTTGTGCGCCTTCCAATTCGCAACTCCAGCGCGGCGCTCGCCCTCCCGCGGACGAACGGAGAACCAGAGGAGCGGGGACGGCAGCGGCGGCGGCGGCGTGGAAACGGTGGCAGGGACTGTCGGCCTCGATGCATGAAGCCGTTTTAACGAAAAAAGTGAGCGCGTTAAAAGAGGAATTCTTATGCTACGCCTTGCAACAGCCTTGCACAAAGGACCGGGATGTCTAATTTCATTAGGGACTTTTCGTGTATCACATACGCTGCGGATTTCTGGTCTTGTGCCTGGCCGCCAGCTCAATCTGCGCTCAGCGTGGCGGAAAACGCTCCCATTAATAATGAGGAGCTCTATTGTACGGTCTACGGAAAGTCTATCAGGAGAAAACTCGTCGCGCAACGGTATGTCGAGCAATACAAATCGGGAAGGGCTTCGTTAGGAACATTACCATTTATTCCAAGCACTTCAAAAAGACAAAATACCCGTACTTGCTTTCATGTAATTACAAAGCAAATAAAGAAATGCTCTAAGCATTTTAAGCGCGTCTGTGTTAGCAAGCCGTTCGTGACAAGAGCTTGGAACGCGCAGTTTTGGCCAGAGGCACCGCAATATTGCAAATAACACCGTACGAAAAATGTACGTATATTAAAATATTTATTAATGACAAAGCAATAAATAAAACCCCTAAACACGCCGATTGTGTTAATAGCGAGTTTTTGCATAGCGTACGACGTACACCCCTTAACTTCAGTTGGACGTACAGCGCACTGACGTTCAACCGACGCTACCAACTTCCACGAGCGGCTTCATAGCCGAGTTGTGAAACTTAATAAAATAGCTTAAATAAATGTAAATGACTGTAAAAAAAAAGTAATCTGGGTTTTCTTGATCCTCCTGCAAAACCTCAGTGTTTTTTGTTTTTTTTTCTTTCTTTTTCGGTACTCTTTCATGCGTGCTTTAACTGCTTAATATCTTATATTGCACCGTCATCAAGCCTCACGTAAAAGTTGGGGCCGTCAGTCTCACGTCAGTAGGCTGCACGGCGAACTGAAGTTTTGGAGTGTCGTTGTTAGAGTGATGAACACGGCAACGCTTTTGGCGCGCACTGCAAATTGGGCTTCAAAGGCGCAGCGCGAGCTTCCGGTTGTAATGATACACCACACGGGAGACTGCGGAAACAAACTTTCTATCAATAACCATAGAGCAGTTTGATCATGTGTTGCAATTCGCTAAAACCCAGACGTTGAGCAGCGAGTTGTAAGCCTGTGACGCGACGACACCAATACCGTGAACGCTGCCCTTCCGAAGCTTAACGGTCACCGTTCGCGGCTCCATTTTTAGAACACAAATGGCCAGGCAAAGCGCAAACATGATATCTTCATCACCCTCAAAAATATTCTGCCACAAACAGTAACGTGGCCGGTGCCTAAACCCCCTCGCCCACCACAAAGCTTCGCACTTTGAGGTTTCTGCAACTTTTAAATAACAGCATGCTCGTTTTCTTCATATGCATCAGCATCTCCGTCACCTGTTATATGACCCCCCCCCTAACCGCTTCGCATTTGTAGACAAATAAATCCTTTTTAGCGCGCCGAATAGCGTCAGCGAGCAGGCGCACGGGATATCCTGGAGAATCTATCCCCGTCTCTTCCGCCATCTTGGAACTACCGCCCCGCCACCTATAGGGCGTTGGAGTTGCGAATAGGCAAATAATCTTATTTGCTATTTTGCCACAACTCAGCTACATCAACACTCAACTTAATAACCGTCACAATATATATATATATATATATATATATATATATATATATATATATATATATATATATATATATATATATATATATGTATGTTTGAGAATTGAAACGGGTAGTCTGTTGGCGGTGGAAAGCTACAAAAACCAGAGGGCACTTTTTCGGTTACGTGATCGCTGCAGCGTTTGCACGAGGCCGCATCAAGGCGCTTCCCTTGTTACATTTTGCTATAGTTCAGCGAAATGTGCGAACATTTGGCCAGCATTGGGCCTAAGATTAATCTCACTTTTTTCGATGCGGAAACTGGTAGCGCTACACTGTCGGGTACTTCTCCCGATTCACATGGTGCGAGTTTACATGCGACTTCGCAGTTGTGCAACGTTGCTCGTGCTGCAGAGAACGGCGTGGTGCAGGCTGCGGTGCCCAGCTGCGAAATCGCGAGCAAAATCGCACCGTATAAATTCGGCTTTAGGGTAATTTTAAGCGAATTTTCGAAACCTTCAGTTATCGCTTAGAATAAATATAGTGTTCGGCTTGATCTTCGTATCGAATGCGATACCGTACTCCGAAATTCGCTATATTTCTCATTCGTGGTTTGTTGGAGCACGTTAGTAAGCTCCGTTGAGTCCGCTTCCCACCACGCACACGTGCATTGCGGAGAAACTACACGTGCAGTGAAGAGTATCTCGCTTCGCCGCAACCGCAGTTTCGTACTAAGGTGAACAACTGTCTTGCACAGCGCGATATGAGGCAAGAGTACGCGTCGGGTATTTGCGAAAGCAAAATAACTCGGTGAATGCTGATATGACAACTTCTCTGCTTTGCAGTAAGCTTTAAGAAATGAAATATTGGTTAGTGTGTGTGTGGCGACTGCGGCATTCTGACGAGTTGCTTGTATCATTGGTTGGGTTTTTGTTTTAAAATTCGGAATTTAATAAGGGTACGTACTTGGGTAACTCGTGCATGAAAAGATTGTGGCGACATGCCGCTTTGTCGTCTGGTAAAGGGTGAGGAGTCTCACGTGCGATAGAATGAGCCCCGCGCTCTCGCGATTAAAACAGTTGGAATTTGGATCTGGAGCTTGTCGGGCGTTCCTGCAAATTGGTGACCCGGACAATCTATCGATTACTTGGCCATGCCTCCACGTCAAGCTGAGCAGCACCAAGCGACCGCGCAGCAAACCGACGACACCGAGCCCCGTCCCCTCGAACCAAGCAAAACGCAGGGGTTGACAATGCCGCCGGACCACTTCCGTTACGGCTACCGCCATTCTGGCCCTAGAACCCCCCGTTAGGTTCGTATAGGCAGAGACACACTTTTGTCTGCAAATAATCGCCGCACAAATCGCCCGCTTGTACCACGTCGTCGCCCCCTTACCAGCTGAAGTTGCTGACGAAATCGACGATGTCCTTTCTCAAACTCCCTCCCGACGACGTTTGTGACAATCTCGAGAGTGTGCTCCTGGCTCGCACAATAACGTCGAAACGCTCCCGGATTCGGCGACTGCTCGCAGCACGGGAGCTTGGCGATTGTCGCCCAACGCAGCTATACTTCATCGGATGCGTCAGCTCTTGGGCTCACAGGACCCCGACAGTTAGGATCCCATCCTACGTGGGCTCCTTCTCCAAAAGCTTCTGGAGGAGATGAGAATGGTCCTTGTCGCCACGGAAAATATGCCGCTAAGAGATACGCCGCTCCACCGACTCGCGGTGCTAGCAGACCGCACCATTGACTATTCCGCTCCCCACTGTTCACGCTGTCACGACGCACACCACTCGGTCCTGGGAAACCGCAGCCGCCAGGATATAATCAAAAATAGAACAGTTGGCTACGGCCGCCTCGAGGCCTGCTGAGCCCCGACCCACTCGGTCAAGGCAGCGCGGCCCCTCTCGCGCTCGTTCGGCCTCTCGCAGCGCTTCCAGCTCCGGCGACTGCTCGATGTGCTGGTACCATTGGACATTCGGCGACCAAGCAATACGTTTGTATCCTGACTTGTTCATGGACGGAAAAGCCGAGGCCCGGCACTAACGGCGGCGAGTGACCCCGACCAGCCCATCAGCCGCTTGCTCTAAATCCGTGTCAAAATAACGGGCCTCCAATTTCTCAAGGACACTGGCACGAAAGTCAGCCTGTTGCCTGCTATCCCTTCTGACCGCAAGCTGCGACCGGCTACACCGTGCCTTCGGGCTACCAACAGGCCCGCAACACCTGCCTTTTGGTCTGCGTTCCGTGACATTTGACACTGAACTCGGGCGAGTATTGCGGTGGTTGTTCATCATCGCGGACATACTACGAGCCGTCATAGGGGCTGACTTCCTTGACCACGTTGGGCCTGCGGTCAACGTCCGTAACCGCACTCTCAGCGACGCCACAACGACATTGTCCGTTCGAGGCATTATGTGTACCTTCTCAGTTTCGCCAATACGTCCTTCTATGACCGCATCGCCATACGAGGACAGTCTTGCCGACTCTCCAGCCATTACAAGACCCTGCAACATGGAGCTGCCTGGCAAACGCGGCGTGGTGCACCACATCACTACCACAGGTGCAATCTGCTACGCAGGACCTCGTCGACTTGACGGTGACCGACTCAGGATTGCGCGCAGCGAGTTTGACCACATGTTGCAGTTAGGCATCATTCGCGCATCCTCTAGCGACTGGGCATTACCGCTACGCATGGTCTCGAAAAAGGACCCAAATGACTGTCGTCCATGCGGATATTATCGGTCACTTAACGCTCGCACCGTTCCCGACCGATACCCTCTCCCGCATATGCAAGGCGTTTCTACTAACGTATCTGAAACTATCATCTATTCCGAGATAGGCTTAGTAAAGGCCAACCACCAGATCCCTTTAGTGCCCGCCGACATTCCGGAAACGGCTCTCGCCACCCCATTCGGACTCTTTGAATATGTTCGAACGCCCTTCTGTCTGAGGAATTCCGCCCAGACATTTCTGAGATTCATTGATGAGGTGACCTGAGGACTCCACTTCAGTTTCACTTATGGGTCGATGACATCCTCGTATCAAGCATAACTCCATTTGAGCACGAAGGGCACCTCCGCCTGTTCTTCGATCGACTCCAGCAAATTGGCATTGTGATCAACCCAAATGTGTTTTTGACGTCAACGACCCGAAGTTCCTCTCACCGGATCACGCCGCAAGGGATCTTACCCATTCTTGAAAAAGGACAAGCCATCCGCCACCTTCCCAAGCCAGCTTTGCGGAAGCTTCAAGAATTTCTAGGATTGGTAAACTTCCACCGCTGGTTTATACCTCGCTGTGCCGGGCTGCTGCAACCACTAACGTAGCTTCTGAAGACCACAAAAGGCCCTCGAACGTTCCTTCCATCGAACGAGCACGCTGACTCGGCCTTAGGTTCAGTCGAAGACGCTCTGGCAAGTGCGACGCTTTTCTCGTGACAGAGAAGGCCCTGTGTTACAGCAGTACCTCGATGACGACTGGAAGCCCCGAGGATATTTTTTCACAAAAATTAAAACCGGCAGAAACCCGGCACAGTACGTACAGCAGAGAGCTACTGGCAATATATTTACTCGCAGGCATTTCCTGTACTTTCTCGAAGGCAGAGGATTTCATGCCCTAACCGACCACAATTGCCGCTCACTTTTTGCATTCAAAGGAAACCACAGCGCCTACTCTTTTTTGATTAATGACCTTGATTAGTACTATCGCGGACAGTATGAGCTGTCCTTTATGTTTCTTTGCCATACCTGCTAAGTTTTGAGAGAGGCCCGAATTGGGAATGGATTGGGAACCTGGGCTCCTATACTTCGTAATATTTGGCGGTTCAAAGATGATAATTGCGAGCACCGCAGACACAGAAAAGACGAGATATCCCAGGCAGCACGCCGACACCGGGCCAGCGTCGGGGGAACATTGCTCACGATATTGGCCCAGTTTCATGTTTTGCGCCACGACCCAGTAATGGACCAATAGCGGTTAACGGTCGTTCTAAGAATGGGCCAGAATTGGCGATATCATTCGAGTTCTGAGCAGAGATGGGCGAATATCGGTTAACATGGCCGCGGCCGCTGCGGTGTCAGCGGACTTGGGCCAAGCCAACGTTGCTAGAGCCGATCAGTTGGGCAACAGCCATAGAGCCTGCTCTGAACAAGTGGCACTGATCTGTACTCGAGAACCGAGCGATCGCAACGCCGCCATTCCTCCCGCAGCGGCCACTCGAGGAACTGCACGTGACGTCTATTTTGGCTTGAATCGGCCATTTTGGCTCGGAAACAGGTAGGGTGTGCCACCCCCGACTCCCAAACGGACGCGCCGCGAATTACTGCCCAAGTAAAGGCCGGTTCTCACATGCAGCGAAGCGCTGATGTAGCGCTCCTCACGTGCCATCAACTACTTATCGTATGCCATGAGCAACAGTTCTGACGGTGCGATACAAAGCTGGTGCAGGCTGCTGTCAGCACGCGCTTAGCGCGAGGTTAGCGCTATGCTTGTAGCGCTCCGCTGCATGTGTGAACGGGCCTTTAGGATGCGCCTATAGTCTTGTTTCATACTTAGCGTGCAACGCTGTCAAAGCTACTGGCGCGAGCGCCTGGCTTCATATATGGTTTTGTTTGCGCGAGAACGCGTGCAAATGATCAACGAGATCAAGTCACACGCTCGCGCCAGTAGCTTTGACAGCGTTGCACACTAAGTATGAAACAGAGTATAGGTCGGGACGCGCTACCTGAAATCACCGCTGAAACATGGTTGTATAAAAACAATAGTAAATGTGCCGCAAACCTTGTAAACTAAAGATTTTAGATAACATCCCGCGCCCCCGTTTTGTACTAATCTCTAATAAAAGTTACTACAGAAAGAGTTTTTTTTCCGTTTGTTTTTACGAAAAAACCTAGTTCCAGCCGCTAATAGCCCGGCGCGGCCCGTGGCAACAGCGGCGGCCGCCGCGATTGGCCGGCGCGATTGAACGATTCAGTATTGTTTTAAAAACGGTCAAGAATCCCTAATGCCGGCCGATAGAGCCGGTTCAGACCCGACAAATTACCGGACAACGGCGCCGGATACTGTATACCAGCGTGGCGTTGGCCGACCCAAGTGATGTTCCGCCGTCATCGGCCACATCACAGTAATACTGGCCCGATCATTACGATCCAGCACCAATATCGGCAGTATCAGAATGATGTTGGCCCGATTTCTCCGATCCGACTCCAATATTGGCGCAATACTCTGTGCTGCCTGGGATGGTGTTTCAGCTCATACTGTCCGTGGGGGTGCGTTGGTTTCATTTATACGTTTATTTGACACATTTATATAAGCCCCTCACTGTTTGATGGTACAGCCCAGAAGGAATAAACATCGAAGGTATTTTGCAGTCAAATGAAAGCTTTGGAATGGCATTATTGAGGAGGAGTGCCGGATTTTTTTCAAAGGCATTATTCGTCGCCCACGTGCTGTAACGTGTAAAATGGCGTCAATCTGCGTAATTAGAGCACCTGTTTAGTTTAACTGTGCTTTGGACTGAGTGCTAAGAATTAGTTACGCAGAAATGAAAGGGGCGATAATTTTAACGCACGAAATATTCGTGCGTATTATTGCTCTAATACGGACATTTCGCTGCTGCAAAAGGCTCTTAAAAATAAAATAAAAAAAGCGGCGATGTGAACCAATCATATCAATGCTTTTTTTTTTTTGTTTAAAGTCAAAAAGAAAAGTAAGAAAGGAAGAAATAAGGGCGGGGTGTTGGACGAATACTCTGCAGATACTTTTTGGTACATCGGCAGTTCTATGTCAGCAATAGGAGTAAGGAACCGTGCTGGTCGGAGCGAGACTTCGAACGCGAACCTCCTATCTGCGATGTCTGCGATGTCGATGTCGTCCTAACTGAAAAAAATTCCCTTTCCCGTCCGAAGCGGTCAGGGAAGTGCTTACTCTCAGTCAAGACAGTATTCACTGGCGGCCATACCCGTGTGCGCTGCTGCTGAACGCGTGCTGACGGCGAGCTTCCGCAGTCCTTTTGGAGCGTGCATTTAGCACCATCAAGGTTGCCGGTCTTAGCAGGCTATTAATGTGAGCTAGTTCTAAGCATGCGCTCTGAACATCGCCCTCAAATATGGCCGTCCAGTGAATACCTCCTATACTCTATTTCACCTCATGATGTACCGCAGGAAAGGCTACAAGCGCGAGCTGGTATCTCTATGAAGCACATCTCGGCGGCACAAGCTCTCGTGCACTAAGGGCACAGCTGCCAAGGCTATGAGCTCGCGCTTCTAGCCTTCGCTGCGGTACAAGTATAAGGCAAAACGGAATATTGGCGATATGCGCGATCAAAAGTGTCGCTGTGGTGGGTCTTCCAGGATTGGCCTGATGCTGACTACGACGTCAGGAAAGGTTTCCTCATCGACAGAGATGAGAGGATTGTAAGAACTTTAATCTTGACGGTGTTGGCAGTGCTGCTTTGAGAGCGTAATGATTTCGAGCTTCCAGCATGCTAATTACAAACGCCGTCGAACTTGTTGTTCGCAAGGCAATGACGTCACGAAAGGGAAGCATGGGAGGGCGCCACCAAAACATCTCGCCGCTAACAGACAATGCGTTGAAAAAGTTTATGGTGCCTGCCTGGAACGCGTCTCTGGTCTGTTTACGGCGTCGATCCTCGAGTGGTTCCTCGATTTCCGCCTGATAAGGTCATAGCAGTGTCTTGCCGTCGCCGTCCGCGCCCCCTGATGGAGTCCCAGCAGCGGTGGTGGAGGTGAGAGGCGGCTCTTCCGCTCCAGATCTCACTCCAGTATGCCAGTCCACGGACGCTTCGACAGCCAGGAGTTGGGACGCCGCCACGAGAGCAACAGTCGCGTCCATTCGTACTTCCCCCCCCCCCCCCCCCCCCGGGACTTCTAGAACCTTCCGCCAGGACCGCGACGTCCGACAGCATGACATGTCATTGGAACGTGTCATTTTCAATGAATTTACTCGAACGAGATAAAAAAAAATATTATTAATTTGAACAATTAAAGCTCGAGTATTTGAGCTCGCCCCTTACAAAGTGAACAGTCACGGAAGCATCATCATCATCACCACACTGGCTTCCGTGACATCATTTGTTGCCTCTTCGGGAGCACCTATTGATTACGGCTGGGAGAGGACACTCAACACGCCAGTCGAAGTCAAGACGCATTTCGGGCACCGTAGTTGAAAGCGACCTGCACGTGAGACGACTACGTACGTCTGTTTGTCGCCACGTGATCGAGCTCCCGCCCACCCTTGCACGCAAAGACGAGGTCACGTGATGAAGAGAAGGCGGTTCGTTGGTGTTTGGCGAGCGCGTAGCCCCCGTCGCACTGTCAGCTTAGAAGGGATGAACGGAGTATGAGAACATATTCACACCCCGAGGGCGAAAAGACTCTTCTCGGGTAATACGAGATTTATTATTATTATATATATATATTTTTTTGTTTACTGTTGGTACGCAGGATGCCGCCCTGGAGTCCTCGTAAATAATATAGACGGAATAAAGTATTTTCCCGGCGGCGTCGGCGACATTTTTTCTCGTTTTTAAAAGTGCGGCATCGCTGTATCGATCCGTATCCCCCCTTTCCATTATTTAATCACCGGAGGTATTCGCAAGCCGGCCGGCGAGCTGGAAGTTTCCAACTCCCTCGTACATATTGCACACCCGTGTGGTGAATTTCCAACGAAGGGGAGCTTTACAAAGTACGGGCTATTTTTCCTCGCCCGATAGTCTTCGATGTAATATAGCGCTGCACTAATAGCGTCTATAATAGGTCGTATCGTCTATCTCGCTGCCCTCAGTGTCAATGCTCGTTTTATATTTCGACATCTCAAAAAACAACCCTGAAAAAAAAAAATAACAGTATGGTTCGTTAACAGCCTGGTGTATAAAAAAATTAATTTTACGCAAAAAAAAAAAAAAAAAAAAAAAAACCCTTTTAGAGCAATATTTTCGGCGCGAGACGCGATTTAGTCGCCAGTCACCTCCTTCCACTTGTTTTCTCTCTCTGCATTTCGGGCGCGTGGAGGAGAAGTGGATCAGCTTCGCCTTCACGAACCGAAATGGTCGTTCCGGAATCACCCGTGACGTCATGGACTTCGCGCACAGAACCTCAAATAAGTCCCTGGCCGTCAGTATTGCTCTAAAAGAAAAAATTGTTTTCGCGTAAAATTTAGTTTTATTAACACGCGTGCCCCCCCCCCCCCCCCCCCCCCCCAAAAAAAAAAAAAAAAAGACAGCTTAAACATTTTTTTTTTTCTTTTTAGAGGACCTTTAAATTGACGGAGCGTTGTTTAACCCGATATCATTTCTTCCAACACCACATCATGGAACCATTTCATTCAACACGGCTTTATCGGACGCGCCTTCCTTGGACGTGGCTTTCTCGCATGCGGCCTCACTGGGAACAGTTTAAGCGAACATAGTTTTATCAAACACTGATTCACATCACAGAACACCGTGTTATTCAACACGGCTTTATCAAACACATTTTGTTTGTTCATTTTTTATCGAACACGATTTTTTGGATCGAGTATCCAATAAAATTGTGTTCGATAAATTCTGTGCCCATATTGCCAAACTGCGTCAAAGTTAATTTCAGGAACACTGACAGCACGTCTTCGTGACCTGCTCAGGCTTTAGTTTGGGCGAGTTTTAGTGCCTCAGTGTTTTCCGTTGAGGGTGATGACATTCTTGGCAGTACCCGATGCCGACAGCACGCGCTCGCAGGTAAAATATAAAGAAGCCGCAGAAAACAAATAGTCATTGTAGCACAGTTAAAGGGAAACTGAAGCGATTTTGTATTTGCGGAAAAACACTTCAATGGCCTTCATTCTGCCTCCAGGATCACGAATATCGAGATTATTATTTTTTTTTTTTTTCACGCACGGAGGCTGCAGAAATTCGTTTTTAAAGTACCGCCGAAGCCCCTCCTTTCCGGGGTGGGACGTCACACTAGGAGTTTTCGGAATCTCTGCTCTCGCGCATCTTGTCAAAGCTATGCACGCGCACTCTTTCTATTGTCCAAAAGGTCAGAAAGAGACGTCACGATTGGTATCAGTGCGGAAAAATACGTGCTCTCCTCGCGCGTTCCGACTTCAAGCAGCAAGCAAAAAAGGAAGTGCTTGAAACCGACCACGACGAACATGAACGCTGGATCCACGAACACCCGGGAAAAGCTACAAAGGCAACGATGCCACCGACCAAGCGAGCTCGGCAGAATATAGGCCTAGCAGGCTCTCCGACCTGCTCCGGCGCAGCATTGCTCCGAAGGTCCTTGGCCAAGACCGTCTGCCCATGACCGGCTGGCGTGCTGAATGGAATATGCCCGCGCGACCCATGTGGACCCTTCCCGGATGAGTCGTTTGATCCCTGAACTAAATTTCAGAGGTCAATCCCTTCCCCTTGTCATCTCGATCTCCTTCTTTCCTGAGGCAGTGGTGTCGAACGCTGTCGCCGAAAAGGGACTCTCCTTGATTCTATCTCCTTGTTTTGTGTGATATAGAGCTGAAATAAACGCCATACGGATTACCTTCGCAACACGGTATGTACACTTTGTTATTAGTGTGCCATTTTTATTCTGACTCGACGCTACGTCACTGTCGAGCTATAACAGTTCGTGAGAACTACGCGATGTCGGTCCAACCTTTCTTTGCCGAGTGTCACGTCAGTATCGAGTTGCAATCGTAAAAGATCGGTCCCGAAGCGCTTATCATGACGCGGTCTAACCAAGGGAATCCAGGGGCCCTATGTTGCGCTTTTTGGACTCCCCCAGCGACTATAGGAGAAGGAAGAGACGTCAACGACACAGCAGACGCAGATGGGATGTTGACAGAAGAAAACGAAATGAACATCCAATCTGCATTTGCTGTTTCGTTAACGTCACTTCCTTCTCCCTAGTCTCCTGGGAGTCCAAAAAGCGCAACGACCCTACACTTCGGTCAAACGCGCGCGTCCGCTCCGAGGCTGAACAGGCATTTCCGTGCCTCTTGCTGACACTCTCGTAGTTCAACCGTATCTGTTCTAACGTCGGCTCGCTCCTGCATTTCCGAGGCCGCGAAAACCGCCGCGGCGGTTTGTTTCTATCTACGTCGCTTTGCAAACGATTGGCACGGGGCTTTTACCAACGATGACAGTTGTGTTGACTTCGTAGCGATTGAGTTCGTACCAGTCAACGAAGCGTTTAAATCGTGTTAGCGCCGACACATCACTGCACGTACACGAACCCCAGCCAAGCGCCTGTGTTTTTGTTAGTAAAAATCCACGTGCTCCGAACTATGCCGAGCTCTCCGATTGGTTGATCGTGTTGCCGAAGACGCCGTCGCCATAGCAACAGCACCGGAATGTATATTTTTGCCGTACAAGAACGTCGCTTTCCTCCTCTCACTGAAGAACGCGTTCGTGAATACCGAATTCTCCTCTTCTTGCGATGTTCTGAACTTACGAACTTCTTAGCTAAGTTGTCGTAAACTAAGAAGCTCTTCGTGAACCTGGCCTCAGAGTCACGGGATAAAAATACGCCAGAATTCACCTCTAACTCGTGTTTTTCGAGAAGTGTTTCAGCTTCCCTTTAATAGGGAGTTTTAGCGAGTCGTTTCCACGCGAACGATTCGCGCTCGAATGCTTCGGCAACGCCAACTGCGCATGCGCGCGCGAGTCGGTCGGGGCGTTGGGAGGCTCTTCTCCTTCGTATCTCCCATTCCGGCCGCTGGAGTCGTCACCGCAACGCAGCCAACACCGTTCACAACTCAAGTATATTAAAAAAAAAAAAAAAAAAAAAAAGATTGCGGTTGGTTTGACGACCGACTCCGCCGACCCAGCCGAGCGTTAGGCTTCGCACAACGGGAGGCGATTTGCCATCCTGTTAGTCTGCTTCATTCGAGAGGTTGAACCAAATCATTTCGAGGACTGCCCACAATGGTCAGCGATCGTGAATGCTGTAAACTGCGCATGTTAATGTTGCGATCTGCGGGCAGACTAGCTGCCGTGGTGACCGCGAGCAGACGAAATGGTTTGGTTCGACGGCAGACAACGTGAACGATCGTTCAAGTTCGGGATGACGGAGACACACCACATACCTTTACGGTCGTTCAGACACTTTTTACTCTATCTATAGCTGCGCAGTTCTTGAAATTCCGACCTGCCAATGTTACGTCGGCCGTCTTGTTTACATCAGTCGTACGCCGAAAACACGAGCCGCCGCGGATTTACACGTTGCAAAATGTTGCACATGTTTAGTAGAAGATGGTGCCACCCATCAAACAAAATCATCATCATCGTCTGCACGGTTGCGCCAGTTTCACGATTTGCTAAAATATGCCAAATTTCATGTACGGTTTCACGGAACGTACCGGCTGCACCGTCCGTGATTTCGGAACCGTTGGCTCAAAAAACGACTCGCTAAAACTATCTAATGTCAAATGCTCGTGCCAAAAAACAATCTTTCACGCGTTGCAAAAAAAAAAAAAAAAAAAAAAAAAGTTGACGAGCGCAGCGGCCAAAGAGAGCCCCGTCGGCGCGCGCCAGTCAATGGAACCGAAACATCGTGGAAACTAGGTGCCGTTTTCGCGCTTCAAACTGATGACGTCAGCTCGCTCCAGGAGACAGTTAATGCTTTCGCAATAATAATTAAATATCATCACACTAAGAAGTCTCTGGCAGGACTTGGTTCCCGTTGAGTGCGCTTCTTCCTGCCCAGCGTGCACTGCGGCGAAGCGACACCCGCGCAGCGGATAGCGCCCGGGCCTTGCAGGCGCGTGCACAAACGCGTTTCGAGGTAAGAGCACGAGATTCCGCAAGCAGCGGTTGCGTACGCTATACCCCAACTCTCTATAGACAATTGCAAGCATGGCGCCCCGACTGGGGTTCCATGAGCGCAAGTACGTGCAGCTTGCGCGTGAACATATAGCTTTGGCAAGCTTGAAATTGCGCGGGCTTGTCCGGACGAGCGGAGTCGTGGCGGCGGCCTGTGGCATGGCTTTCAATCGTCTATATACACGACGCGGAGAGCAAGTCGTCTGCTTCTTGCGCAGCAGTGGCGGTGATGTCAGAGTGACGCCGAGCTCTAATTAACTGATTGAAAAAGAAAAAAAAAAAATGGGTAGACCTCAAAGCCTCTAGCACTGAGATCTACCCACTATTTTTTCAGTCGGCCAATCAGAGCTCGGCTTCGTTCTGACGTCACCGCCGCTCCCGCGCAAGAAGCAGACGACTTGCTCTACGCATTGCAAGCTGAGCATCAGGCCGCCGCCATTACTCTCTTGGTGTGGGTAAGCACACGCTACGGCAAGTCTGCCCAAGGAGGTACCGTCACGCACCCGCTGCACGTGCTAACCCGCGCTGGGTCACCAGCCGGGACGCTCTGCTTGCGATCATAGTACATACAGTATCTCACTTCGCGCCAGGTGTAACGTCCCGGACCGTGACATCTTTCCCGTGACCTCACGTTTCTTCAAAGTCCCTGTCAAACAAACCGAAAACCGGATTCCCCGTGAACAGCCGTTCGCCTAGGAAACCCAAGAGCCGTGGTCCGAAGCAGGCCCGGATGCGCCGGTCGTCGTTCGTGGGCGTTGATCGCGGTGGTGGCGTGTTCCTCGGCGGCAAAGTGTCCGGAGCTCGCGTTGCTTCCGAGTTCCGTCGCCTCCCGCGCACGCCATCCGCGAAACATGCATCGGTGCGGGATCGATGGGAGCCGCTTACATTCGCGTCTCCAACTCGTTGCTCGCCCTCCCGCGGCGGAAACGGGAAGCGATCTAGAGTGAGGGTCCCCCGATTCTCTTGCTCAGCGGGCACGGCGGAACTGCTCGCGATCGTGGCTCGTGAAACGTCATGTCCGAACGCAGACAACACTCTTCACTGTCCCAATGTAGTGCTGCAGGCGCTATGGTGTTGTACCGTACTAGAGAGTTTTAGTATTCTGTATAGAAGGAAATGGAAGCACTGTGCGTCTGCGTTAGAGTTGCGTGCTCCAGGTTGCGCATGCGCGTTATCGCCATACGCCAATCCAAGACCGCAATGTTGGGCTCCGCGCACGCGCAGTGTGGAATACGCGAAGCTAACGCAAACACACAGCGCTTGCCTTCGCTCGTATACGCGATACGAAAACTCACTACTGCTTCACCGGCTTCCAACGCCAACGAAACGTGCTGCAGTGAGCAGACGTCCAAGCAGGTAGGCGTTCCTTCGAACTGGAAAGGCTGAGATTGGCAAAACGACGGCGCGTAAAAATGAAACTAACTACATGTTATAAAAAAGTTAATAACTAAAAAAAAAATCATTCTATTTTTTTGCCGGGGGGGGGGGGGGGGGGGGGGTGGGCTGTGCATTTTGTCTGCAAGGATATTGGCGGCGATTTCGGAGTTTCGCCGATTGTCAAATGTCGCGACTTTGTTAGCACCATATGTTTTACCCACAATTAATGTCATTTTACATGGATTTCTCACATTAGCTAGAATGTTTTCATTGATTTTAGACTATTTTTATTTATTGCTTTTTAATTAAAACGCTGCAATTGACACCAGGGATGGTAAATAGCATACTTTTGATTATCATACTTGTCCGTGCATTCGAATGTGGATCATAAGTAGGGTTCGGAGTTTTCGGTTGAAACCGATAAAAGTACACCGTATTCAATTTCGGAAATTCATTTTAACCGAAAAAGGTCAGTTTGTAGGTTTGGCGTTTTCGGTTTAAACCGATAAAAACCGCTAAAAGTACGTCTAATCCGTTTTCTAAAAATCGGTTTTAACCGATAAGGTCACTTTTTTTGGGCCGCGTCGAGGTGGGTGGGGGAGGGGGGGGGGGGGGGGGCGAGAGAGGGGGGGGGGGGGCTTTACAAGGTTCAACATTGTGTGACGCCTTCGTAATTGCCCTCTTCCGAGGTTCAACATGCAACAAAAGAGGTCTTGGATTGGCCTTCGCGGGACATCTGTGTCCTTTCTGTGATCGCGGGATTAGTGTGTCAAATTCCCGGTGCAAAAAAAAAAAAAGTTTGGATGTAGGCTAGTATAAGGTTTTTCGCTTCGTGCACTTCAGAGGACATCGAGGGAAGCCGTTAATACCTTTCTCAACACCCTCTCTCGAACTTTCCTGTGGTTGAGAACACAGAAATGTCACAGCTACAAGTATCACCTGATCCGGTGTCCGATTGTGTTTCTTTAATATTCACCGAAAAAAAAAAAGAAGAAACGATAATCTTTTTTGGGAATAAATATACAGCGAAAAAAAAAAAAAAAACGAAAATTGAATTTTACAATAAACACTAAAAAAGGTACGCCGAATTTTGAAAAAATAAAAACCGAAAACGCGGAACCCTAATCATAAGCAACAAATTATATTAGAATTTAAGATATTATTATTATTATTATTATTATTAATATTATTATTATTAACACAAAGTGCTGCAATGTATGCCCCCATTAAACGCCACGATAATAGAAATACACCATTTAACCACAATAGTCTTTCCAGAAAGGTATCATTTTGTTTTCTTTTTATCGTACGAAAAACACTGACATCATCATCAAGATAGCCAAACAGTCAAACGCTTGGACGACTCATGCCACGCCCAAAAGATCGCCCTGGTTAAGAAAGAGCCCAATGCATTATAGATAAGATTCCTCGCGGGGTTTGCGCGGCCCATACATTGGCGAAACAAAGAACTTTACAGCGAGAATCCGTCAACATAAAAACGACGAGCGCAAGCTTGATCACGAGAATAGCGCGGTCGCTGAGCACTGCGACGTCGAGGACCATTGTATTGACTTTGACGACGCATGCATCATTGACGTGGAGAAAAATCCCCGAATAGCCGACCTTCTCTTGTCTAACCGAGATGCCGGGACACTGAAGCGGTCGTCGACGAGTCTCCACAAGGGCCTATGCCGGGGAGAAGGACACACTAACACCTAAAATGTCGATAACCTGCACTGCTGTGGTAATGATGAAGTTGAGTGAACGGAATAATAGGGAACAAAAACTTATACACGCCATAGAAGAAAAAAGAAAGAAAAAGAAACTGCTCCTCAACGGCCATAGCTTCAGGGACGTAGTCGCCCCTGAAGAAAAGGCCGAATTGGCCTTGAAACATAGGGGCTTGGTTGGCGTTCGAATTTTGTTTGTCTTGGCGGCCTGAGGCAAAGCGCCGGCCCACGGATCCTGATGTCGGCGGGTTCGAACTCCGACCGAGGTGCCCGCAGTCTGACGGCGGCCGATGTCTGCGAAGGCGCTGTGCAACCGAAGTTCCAGTTTCACGTGAAAGTCCCCAGGTGGTCGAGAATCCTCAGTCTTCCGCTGGGGCGTGCCAGGTGCCCCTTGCTGGTTTGGCATGTACAAACCCAGACACGTACAAGTTACTAAAAAAAGTAATTAAGTTAGTGAGTATTGACGTCAAAAGTAATTTGAGTAGAAATTACCCCAATAGAAAGTAATTGAGAAAATTACTAATTACCGAAAAAAGTAGCGACTTACTTTGAGGTTACTTTGAGGTTACATTTATAGGCTTTTTAATGGTAAAAAAGAAAGTACGGAGGTTTTTTATGAGTTAGCGAAATTGTGCTAGCCAAATATGAATCGGCTTGTTTTTTTCACAGAAATGCTTTAAAGGGGGGGTGCAACGATTTCCGGACTTCGGTCAAAGATTTCTGGAAGTTGCCCTCTGACACTTCTGGAGTAAAGAACAGAAAACCGATTTCGCCTGCGTGTCCTAGTTGTTGCGTAAACCCCTCAACTCACTCCCAGCCTTCAGGGTCACACCTGGTCCCCCTCCTAGTGACGTCATTCGGAATGCCGTGTAGGTTCCCGTGTGCTATTTCGGAGGACGCTTCCTCTCCCTCTCTCTACTGACATTAGCGGGCGTTATGCTGCAGCTTAGAGCCGGCGAGGTCACGTAATCTTTTCGCCGTAGTTTCTTCGGCTGCCACTTGGGGCTGCAGGTGGGGGAAAAAGCTCGAGTTTTGTGTTGCGATTATGCAGCGGAATCGCGACATTTTTAATGAAGGAGGTGTTTTCTCTATCCTCCGGGACACGATAAACAACGTAAAAATGACGAGATGCAAATTCTTTTAATCGTAAAATCGTTGCACCGCCCCTTTAAGTAGCTGCTTCTACTTCTGCGTGCCTAACTGTTTTGTACTTCCTTGTATGTTTGGTCAATGATGTACTGCAAATGTGTTATTTCTACTTTGAGGTTTAGCACTGTTTGAGCTTAATTTTTTAGACAGTGTTTGCTTGTTTACAGTGTTGCGTAAAGTACATCTAAAAAGTACTTTGAGTAAAGTGCGAAGTAAATGAGAGGTTATATACTTCAAGTAAAGTAAAGTAGCATGTACACCGCGTGCAATGTACATGAAGTAACGTATAAAAATACAATATGTTTCAAGGTAAAGTACAAGCCATTTTAACGCGATATTTCATGATGCCGTTTCATTCCCTATACAGTGTATTTTTTAACTGGTATGCATTGCTCCAGGGGTAATCGGAGGTGCATCAGTTTTTATGGAAATGGCAGCAAATATTGTATAAGGTGAAGTTGCCGCAGAGTAGTTGTTTTACTCTCGCTGACTAGCCATCGGCCTTACAGCCGCCATTACTTCACTCAGGGAGATGACCAGATGACGTCTCGGAAGAGCGCGTTTTCACACGACGATACCGCCATTTTTTTGTTTTCAAATGCTGAGAACGTACATTGAAGTTGGTAGTCTTATTTCCTCCAAAATGCAAGTACATGCTCAGAGAATTCAGTTCAAGTAAAGTGCAATTTTTCTAAACAGTAGTACTTTAAGTACCATGTACATAGTGTACTTCCCAACAATGCTTGTTTATTATTTTTTATATAAAAACGTTGGGGGAATTACTGCAGGTTTCTCGACCGATCTTTGAATCTTTGAAGATCTGCATATTCTGAGTTATGGGAGGAAAGGCCACGGCAAAAAGGTAATCTTTTCGTTGCCCTTTAGCACGCGATTCTTCGAGTTCAGCACAAACTGCGGGAGCACCAGATGAGTTTCAGGGCGGGTGCCTCATTTTGTTGCCTCCTTTGAGTGAGGATGCAGTGCGTGCACCTCCTGTAGTGGGCGAGAGTTTCTACGTTAGGGAGAAGCGGAGACCAGCCTTTTCTTCAAATGGGTCAAGTCTCCTTGAGCTTCAGGACACAGACAAACGCCAGTCTTCGGCGCTGATCCCACATTTACCCGGCCCCCCTTGCGTCGTGTCTGTTCGCTCCCCGAGGGAGAGGGGAGGGGGGGGAGGGAGGGGGCTTGTGAAAATTTTGGGGGGTTTCGGTCTCTCTAAACCATTCCCCCCCCCCCCCCCCCCCCCCCTCCGCACGCTACATGCTTCCCCCTCTCTCCAAATATCAGCTGATCTTCCAACATCTTATCTCCTTTGTGCAGGAATGTTTGTTCATAGGCAAAACAACCACTAGAATTCGAAAGTAATTTGTAACTTGAGTAGAAGTTACTCACAAAAAGTAATTAAAGTAAATTACTAATTACGGAAATAAAAATGTAATTAAAAGTTACTAAACTGCACAGGAAAGTAGTTAAACTACAGTAACTTGAGTAGAGTAGTTGAACTACGTACAACTCGTACAAACCCCAATCTCGACCTTGACGGAAAGGGAAGGAGAGAGAGAGAGAGAGAGAGATATGAAGAAAGGAATGAAATAAGTAAATATTGAAAGTTCACCAGCTCGCTTGCATCTTTTCTGCAATTTCTATAGACCTTTTTTGCAAGTGCGCCGCCACCTTGAATTGTCGTCACTTCCAGTATGGGCGAAAACATTGTTTTGCCTTTGCCACGCCAATAGAAGGCATTTAGGATATAAGCGTAACCGCCACACTTCCTCGTTTTGCCTCCCCTCTATTCTTTTACTATTAGCAGGTTGAAACGTTTTATTATTTTTTCGTCGCCCATACCGGATACGCCTATTAGGTGGCTGGGGGCGAGAGTACACAGAAAAGGTCTCTAAGTAAATAAAGCTTGTGAAGAGTACTTGATCTGGGGGATTGGTGGCCTTGTGGGCTAACGCGTCTCAGCTCATGGCGTCGAGCGAAAGCTTGTGCTACAGGACCTCCTGTGCTCGATCCTCACCTCTGCCCGTTTCGGTCAGGATGAGTTTCGTACAGGCACGTGTTCGTGTAATCACTGCTGCGCGGTGCACGTTAAAGAACGCAGGTTAGCGGTTGTATTGCACTGGCTAGGTTTCTCATCTACCGATAAGAGACTAGTCAGCCCTGGAGGCGCATAGTATATAGCATCGAGGAGGCTGTCTAACCATACAAGCAATACAACACACAGTACTTCATCTTAGGAGTGGTACCGCTTTCTGGGAGACGCGCTCGAGTTCATGTCGCTTCCGAAATTGCTTTCCTCGCATGTGATACCCGCGTGCAATCACGTGCAGCGTTGCGCAGGAATGTACGCGCTCGCTCACTCACGCAGAAATATGGCCGCGTTCGGCACGACTCCTCCCTCTACAACCACCATACCGCTTTCAAGAGCGTCATCTGTGTGCCGAGTCGTCAGAACGCCGAGTTCTGGTTGGAAGGGTTAGTGGGTATACTACCTAAAGCTGGAGGTGCCTTTGTCTCCACCGCCATAGCCTCCTATATCCTGACAAAGCCTGGCAGATCGGCACGAGAAGCGGCCTTCGAAACGGAAAAGGTGGAGCGGCAGACAACGGATGAGAGGAGAGCTGCGTGACCGGCGCCCCGCTGCGGCGAGGCGCCGAAACACACTGCTCCCGAGCGAACAAGTGCGTTTCGGGTCCTCGCCGCTGCAGACGCTGTGCGCTCACGTCCAGGTTCCCCGAGAAATGGCTCTTTGATGCTCTCTGCTACCAGATCCTCGCGCTCCGAATCCGCGACCGGGCGCTCATGGCTCTGTCGTCGAACTGGCGGGATTTGTGAGTAGAGAGAAGGCGATGCCACTGCACTCGTCGAACGCGTTGAAACGCGAAACGTTGGCGTCCGGCGTTTGGCTCTCGCATTCGAATGCATTCGACGAGTGGAGTGGAGACAAAGGCAAACTAACCTTCGGTCTACCCCCTATTCATTCGAATCCGTGGTCGGGCTGCTGACGTGCCCGCGCTGTCGTCTCCTCTTCCCTCTCACTTTCTCGGCGCATAGGTGTTCGGACGGAATTGCGCCGCATCGTCCGTAGCCTTCGCAGTGCCTTGACGTGACAGTTTTTTTGCGTGCGAAGAGCGGCGGCCGCCGAACGCTTGCATGCGCAACGCTGTCGAAACAAGCACGCTTTGTGGCGTGTTTGTTTCGACAGCGGGGTCAGTGGCCATCGGGTGTCTGGATGAGATGTGTGGGCGATATCAGTACCGCTGCTCGCCCTTACCGCTCATTCACACTGGAAGCGGACCCGCGTTCACAAAGCGGTTGCGAACGCGGTTGCTTAAAGATCCAGTGCAATTGCACACGCACTCGATGACATCAAGTGCGCGTGCAATTATACTGGGTCTTTATACAACCGCGTCCGCAACCGCTTTGCGAACTCGGATCCGCTTCCAGTGTGAATGAGCGGGTAGTGTGCATGGCGCATTGGGGATACATGAACACGCGCCGGCACGATGCTCACGCAAGTTCGCACTACCCATTGCGCCACGGCGGGGTGCGCGGCGACGGCGACGCAAATCCCGACTTTCGGGGAAAAAATGCGTTCTGCAGATTTAAGAGAAAAAGAAACAAAACAGTGCAGGATCACGCCGCATTTACTGTGCGACTGGGATTGGGTCGACCGAGCAGAGGCTTTAGGTTGTCAGTAGTTGGTGTGAGCACATCTAGATGGCGGTGAAACTGCTTGCGTATACGCGTTTGCGTTCTGCTGTGTGCTGTCTTTACGCTATTTGAACTCTCTATTTAGTGGTTCCGGCCTGTGCCTTGGATGCAGCCGCACGCGGCTTCCGATGGCGAAATTCCAAGGGTCGTCTTCGAGCGCGCCAATTTCACTGGGCGATCGGGATCCAGACGGACCTGTTCCACTCGTCGTCTCAATCAGCTTCCACTCCAAATCTCGGTCCGGATGCTAGAAAAGTCGCTCCGCCGATTTGGGCGAACTGAACCGGAAGCTGCAGCCTGGCCAGCCCTCGGCGCCCACGCGTGACTTCCTCTCTCGCCGGGCATCTCGTCGATTTCGCCTCGGAAGAATTCGTAATGGCCGCTTGGCAAGTGCCGCCCGCTTTACTGCTGCTGCTGCTTCTCGATGACAGTTGGTCGTCGAGTTGCTGGAGCAGCGACGACGAGGATTGCTCGATGTCCTTCATGCATTCGACTGCCTTTTCGGACCTCCGCAGAAGAGGCCAAAAATTCAGACGTACTTGGACAACGTTCGCGGATATTCCCATGAAGAGGAAAGCGGTTTACGCCGATGCACATCGCTATTAAAGGGATACTGAACCAAACATTTTAGCGCCCATAATAAGTGGCGCACGTTCTTTCCACGAGCCAGCAGCCGCCGGTGTGCGCGAGCACACGCAACGAAAATGACGTCAAAGACCTCCATTCGCGCTTAAGAGGACAGTGAAATGCATAGGCTTCGGGCCAAAGGAGAATAAAGACAGGCCTTCATCTCTACAAGTGAAATCTACGTGCTTGTTAGACCAATCAATCGCTTACCTTTTACACCAGACACCACTGTGCACATGAAATACTTGTCTTTATTGTCCTTTGGCCCGAAGCCCATACATTTGACTGTCATCTTAACGCGAATGGAGGTCTTTGAAGTCATTTCTGTTGCGTGTGCTCGCGCTCACCGGCGGCTGCTGGCTCGTGGAAAGAACGTGCGCCACTTATTATGGACACTAAATTCCTTGGTTCAGTATCCCTTTAACTCGCTATTAACTCCGCTCGTGCGTTGAACACGTGTTGTTAACGCCGCGACTGCGAAAACATGTGCTGCGAGATCGGGGACCGCGGGAAGCGGATTCCCGGGAAGGTGAATAGGGAGTTTTCGTAGACCGCGTTTCCCCCTCCCCTAAGCCCTCTGCAACGAAGAAGCCGCTACTGCGCCTGCGCGCCGATGGCCTTGACTCTAGAGGTGCGGGTGTCGTAGCGGGTTGCGGAGGCTGTTGCGGGACGGTAAAAACCGTAAACGAAAACTCCCTAGTAGGGAGTGCTAGCGGGTCGTTTCCACACGAACGGTTCGTCCTCAAACGCATCGGCGACGCTACTGTGCATGCGCGTGAGAGAGTCGTTCGGGGCGTGGGAGTCACCGCGCAACGCAGCCAGCGTTGCGTAATGACGTCGGGTAAAAAAAAAAAAAAAAAAAAAAAAAGGTGGTGGTCAGTTTGGCGACTGACTTCGCCGACCCAGCCGAGTCAGCGGGAGGCGATTTCCCATCCTGTTAGTCTGCTTCATTTGAGAGGTTGAACGAAATCATTTCGAGGACTGCTCACAATGGTAAGCGATCGTGAATGCTGTAAACTGCGCATGCTTGTAAATTTTTGCGATCTGCGGGCAGACTAGCTGCCGCGGCGACCGTGAGCAGACGAAATGATTTGGTTCGACGGCACCCAACGTGAACGATCATTCAAGTTTAAGATGACGGAGACACACCACATACCTTTGCGGTCGTTCAGACATTTTCAACTCCATCTAGCTTCGCAGTTCTTGAAATTCCGACCGGCAAATGTTATCTCTGCCGTCTTGTTTCCATCAGTCGTACGCCGGAAACGCGAGCCGCCACGGATTTACATGTTGCAGAATGTTTCGCACGTTTACTAGAAGATGGCGCCACCGGTCAAACACAATCATCATCATCGTTTACACGGTTGCGGCAGTTTCACGAGTCGCTAAAGTATGTCAAATTTCACGTACGCTTTCACGGAACGGACCAGCTTCACCGTTCGTGATATCGGAACCCTGGGCTCGAAAAACGAATCGCTAAAACACCCTAATGACGGGAAGGCATCTGCTGTTCCCGGAGGAGTGGTCATGTTCCCCTGGTGATCCGGAGGCGGAGCGACTCCATTCGGATCGCGTACTCCATCTCGGATCATGGACTACTGATCCCGTCGCGTCCCGAGACGATCCATGGAATTCGCCACGAGATAAAAATACAGGTGACCTTATTTATGGAGCACCGCCCTTTCCTATCCCTTTTTTTTGTGTGTGTGTTTAGTTTCTCCTAACGACACTCTAATACGGTTAGATGCGGTGCCGCGGCTAGAACGTCAGAGAAACGGCCGGGCGCTCAGACGCACATTTGGCGCGAAAACGGCGAAACGTTCCTCTTTTTCTCGCTTTGTACGCTCTATTTGACCTTGGGATGGATCGCATAGGACGCCGCGAGCCGTGTCAAAGCCAATCCAGTGCCGCCTGAGTGTCACGTGACTTTCGGGAGGGGCGGAGCGTGCATTCACGTGATGCGTTCTTGGCGCTGGATTGGCTGAGATGCATCGTAGCATCTTGTGCGCTCCATCGTACAGTGAAACGGGGGGGGGGGGGGGGGAAAGGGGGGGGGGGGGGGTCGTTAATGTTAATTTTGCGTTATCTGGATGCTGCTGCGTTCGCGTGATATCGATCGCCACGCGCTTTGCGAATTAAAATCGGGCAAGCGGTCGGCTTGTATGGGTTTTATGCGTGGTTTTATGGCATGCGGGTGTTCGCCCGCTTTCCACAAATGGCGTCTTTTTGTTTGGTGCGGTTTTGAAGGTTAGCTGCGCGCCGTGGCGGCGCTGCCGGGCCTCCGTCAATACCGAAGGGAAGGCCTGCTCATGACGTCATCGTTCGTGGCTCCCCGATCCGTCCACAAGTGGAATACACGCCGAAATTTTGACGAGAGACGCCGCGAAGTGGTTGAGGCGTCCGTCTTGACCCGTCGCGTGCTAGGGTCTGCCGCTTTGCAGCAAGTGTTTCTTTAGATGAAACAGGGTTCGTAACGCAGTTGTTTGGACAGCGGGGTCGGCCCCAGTGGCAATCAGGCGCCTCGATGAGAAGCTTAGGCGACATCGAGACCGCTGCTCGCCCCATCACGCAGTGGGGATACACTAACGAGGTAGAGAAACTTGGAGCGATAAACTGCCATCCCGGTCACCAGGCAAAAGGGACCCCCACTTGGCTGCCGGCACGTGGGTCGATTTTGACCACTAGAACGTGACCGTACCAGATCATGAGGTTTTTACGCAAAACTCAGCCAAGATTTGTATTGCGATCGCTATAGAAAACATGATAAACTATTTTTTCGATACTGTTAGCCCCAGAGATCAGTGTTTAGCTCCAATAACAACTCAAAATACACCACATCGGCTGACGGCATCTAGCGGCGGCATTGCGAAGCTGCCCGAGTTTTTGTCGTAAAAGCACATTTTGGACTTGCATAACTTATCTGATCGGTATACTGTTATTAAAGATCAATACGCAATTATTTGTGCGCGGTGCTTCATTAAAATCTAGACGTAAAACTATATGGTCCCTTGTCTGGTGGTCAAAAATTCACAACATGGCGGAGGTCAGGTTGGTGTCACTTTCAGCTGCGAGTTTGTCGCTCTATAAGGCCCTCTACCTCGTTGGTTTTTGCAGACTTGAGGGGGTCGCTAAATAGCCTCGACGCGGCGCTACATCTTAATACTTTCAAGTGATGGAAGCCCGAAATGGCGCAGTAGGCAGTTATTGGGATGGTGTCCTTGCAGTGGTTCACCTGCCCAAAGTCTGACCCACTTCTTGGGGAATAAGGCGGCTTTCCTCGGCACTCCCGATATGTCGTCGTCGCAAGAGGATCAATCAAAAGGGCCATTTTTGTTCGAATATATATACGTTATACATTTTTTTTTTTTTTTGAACTAGGAGTTAAGCCTGGAGCACCTTTGCGAAAACCGGGTGCCCAGTTCCCGCAAATTGCCAAAATAATTCATCATCTGCCATTTTTTTTTTTTTTTGCCGCGCCTTTCGCGTCGCCTAATTACGAATAAATAGATCGTTTTGAGTGCGCGAAAATGCAAAAGATTCGTATCTTTCTACTGGTGTCTGTCGGGGTCGTTTAATGGTGTTAGATCGATCACCCTCATCCAAATTGTGGGCGAGCTTAAAGCAACTTGAATACCTTGTTTCGCTAGGTTTCCGAAGGTACTTGGAAGTTGGGACTGTGTGCTTGCGATTAGACAAAGATGGAGAGTACAGTTTCTTTTAGAGACTTTATTCCTGCTCCACCGCTTGCTTTTTGGAATCCACTGTTTGTTTCTTTGTGTGAATCTCTCTCTCTCTTTTTTTTGCGTCCTTAATGTGCTAGAACCGCGCACTAACAGTCGTACTCATGAATGCCCACCTCAACGGTAAGGTAAGTCCGCTTTCTTATAACTTCACCTCGCCCTCTCCTTTGCTCTATCTCTTACTGTTAAACGTCGACTTTGTTCTAAAAACAACGAAAGATTGATTTGACTGCAGTGATTTACGTATAAAACAATATTCCAAGTTCCTTGTCGTGTAGCCTGCAAACGAACTGCGGCGACTGCCGAAGTGCTTGCTGCACGTTCTGCCGCAGACTACACACAGACATTCTCCTTTTAAAATTTATTAACGCACACACACATTGAGTACGGACGTAATATATAGGCGAGTATACAAACCAGGTGTTGGTAGAGTGCGCTTATTGGAAAAGTGCGCGGCGCCAGCGAGCGCTCCGTCGTTAAAGGCTCGAGAGCTTCCGGAGTCCACCACTCGGGGAGTGCTGCTGCCACGGAGGGTGTATAGCCGGGGCGAAAGGAAGGCGAAAGCCATTAGCGTGCCGGGAGTGGCCTTTTAAAGTGGTTTCGTTTCGGTGTGCGCAGCTTCTTAGCACTCTCGGTTGACCGTAGATGCTCCAGCCGCGCTGCGAGGGATCGCCGTGAATAATCGATGGGGCCCCGCGCACTTCCGGCGATCCCTCGCGCTCGCTGGCGCGCACTTAGCTCCCTTCAGCCAACAACAAGGATGATCAAAGCCCGCCAAGAAGAGTCGTCACGGGTGGGCACCGACTCGGCAGTCCTCGGGCCCGAGACCGACGCCGAGTGTCCCTCGAACCGTGGATCGGACACGGGTTCCAGCCTACGGCTAACGCATGATTCGTGTCCCATTTGTGTCTGCGCTTCATCTCGCTGCGATGATGTCAAATCAATGTTTATTTAATGAGATGAAGATTTTAGCCCCGTAATTTGGGGCCGGCTACTTCAATGCTAGTAATGGGGTGATATGATAGGGTTCAATAATTATGAAATCTGGGCATAATGAGTAGCAAAGTAAACTATGAACGTGCTGCGTTAATATCACCAGCAAGTGCACTTTGAGAAGTACGACATGTACAGTAGGCTACAGTGGTACAAAAAATGTGCAATTAAATCCTGCTGTACCAGTAACTCATATTCATTGAACTTAATAGTCGGCTTCTATCTTTGAGTGCTTCAGAAAGGCACGCTTCTGTTTTCTTTAAGTCGGGCCAAGGACCGAGAACTTTGGCGAGAGAAAATGGACGATTGTCGGGCTTCGTTTATTCTAGGGAGTTTGTCCCAAGTAGAGCTGGGCAGAAAGAAAAAAAAGTATTCGGGAATTCAAATACTGAGATACATGTATTTTGAGGCCCTCCAAAATACAGATACGGAGATTCATTTGTCTTTTATGCAACGGAGTATCCCTGAGATACTTGAAAAAAAAAAAAAAAAAAAAAATGCGCGAAAGAGTTTTTTGGAATATAGATACAGATACTTATTGAAATACGTTTGTTTCCTAATGGTGCTAGGTGGGGAGGGTGTAGTTTGTGGCGAATAAAAATGGTGATTTATGCTCTTGCTCCTTTCTTGTGTCATTTTATGCTGTTCCCCTTACCTCCAACTCTTCATTTATCACGAATGCCGCTAAAAAAAACTGTGTCACCCCCGGTGAACCTCATAGTTACCGAACGGTGAAGACTGCCAGCCATGCTTGACAAAAGGCGTCTGCACGAAGTGAATATTGTTTTGTCCTAAGGGCGCATCTCGAACTTTCGTCTAATGCTTCTGTGTCACCCATAATGTGGGGAGATTGGACATTAGAGCCGTATTTTTTTTCTCCACTCAACTCCTTTACAGCGTGCGCACTGCTAAGTTGGAAAGAGTGGGGGGCCTGGTGAGGGGTGGTTATTCTGTTATTCTTGCAAGTAACCTTCTTTACACCACAGTTCTTTTTCTTTATAGTTAGGGTTTGTAATGGATCATGTTAAAGGGCGGGTTCGTATAAATTCCGAACCACCTTGCACCAAACCGATGTTTTTATCTTTTATCTTAAAAAGGACAACAAATATAACGAGATACCTAAGTCTGGCAAAGTGCCGCGATACAAGCGGTACACTCTAAATGTATTTCACTCCTTAGATACAAATACTTTTTTTCCAATGTATCTCGATACAGAGATACAGGTACTCGAAAGTATCTCTCTGCCCAGCCCTGCATAGTCAGGCAGCGCGGTGGGACCGAGCTCCACGCTCGGCGGAACGATCAACCTAGCTCCTCCTCCTCCTCATCATCTGACTCTCTGCGCGTAGGTATGGGCTGGAGCCTGATCACGTGGCGAAAGACAAGACACACGATGACTATAGTCCAGGCAGCACGCTTCTCACTGCACTGCCAGCTGAGGGGAGAACGAGGGGTCCTGCGGTGTACGCACGACGCACCCTCCTGCACAGGTAGACACACATGTATAGAGGCATGCGCCAACACACATCACGACGTAGAGTAATTGTGCGCGTACGTTTCGACGGCGGAAAGTCAGTCGGCTCCAAAGGGCATCTGTTGCGGTCACACGATTGCCGCGTCGTTTGCGCCAAACGGC
Organism: Ixodes scapularis; assembly: GCF_016920785.2. NCBI lineage: Eukaryota > Metazoa > Arthropoda > Arachnida > Ixodida > Ixodidae > Ixodes > Ixodes scapularis. The sequence goes on from NW_024609873.1 coordinate 5,152,142, forward strand.
GGCGCAAAGTGCCTCTTACCCTGCTACATCCTGCCGCATTTAAAAAAAAAAAAAAAAAAAAAAATATATATATATATATATATATATATATATATATATATATATATATATATATATCAAAGGAAATTTGTTTTAATTTTACGCCAAAGGTTGTTTCACTGTACCCATACGGAAACTAATGGCTGAGGCGTCGCTGCACTGCCGGATTGTGTCGGCAAGCTTCCGCAAATTTTCGCACCTTTCGGTTATTGCTTAGAATAACTGGATTTCATATTTGTATCGTACTCGACAGTCTCGTGTAATATTTCTAATCGTTTGTAGCCTCTTTTAATAGTTTCAATTAGTTTCGTTGAAGAGATGCTGATCCGAAATTTTGATTTCGCAAAATGAGGCCGCAGAAGCGTTGAACCGAACGCTATGAACTCCAGAACCTTATTCATACATCGATGTCTCAAACGGATGGCCGTATTTTGGGAAAAGAAGGCCGCGATCAAGCGAGGAATGTGACATCACGATTTTCTCCAAACAGTTGAGAATGAGGGGAAGCGGCCCCGCTTCTCTCCTCCTCGCTTTGGTTCACAAGCTCGACGGGACGGAGCGAGGAGGAGAGGGAATGAGAATCGTGACGTCACTTATGTCTCGTCGGCCGTGCTCAATCGGACATTTTTTTTTTTTTTTTTTCCAAAAATAGTGCCATCCGTTAGAGAGACCGCTGTTTGAGTGGCTCCAAATTTCGGTTCGGTTCAGCGTACCTTTAAGTGCTCTTCTCACTGGGCTTTGGTGCATTGCGGAAAAGCTACGCCCTTGTAGGGGACATCGCGATTCTGTGTGTATATCGCTTCGCCGCAGCGCCACCTCGTGTTAAGGAAGTAAAACTCTACTCTAGGGTGGAATGATGTAAAAACGTGCTTTGGATACTCGAAAAAAAAAAAAAAAAAAGACTACTGATATGACAACGTATACGTCGCAGTAAAATTTTCAAAAATAAAGTGTGATGAGCTTATATGATGGAGTGCGACTTTTTCACAAGGTGCATTAATATCATTGGTCATGGTCGTTTTCTTCTTTTTTTTAATCTGCATTTAAAGTAGGATGTTTCCAACTGGGGTATTGGGAAAGGGTCGATGAATCACCCTGATTGGGTGCAGCTGGGCAGCGCCGTAGGTTGAATTTATATTCCTCCTTATCACGTACAAATAAAACCCAACAGTTTAATTTAAAACTTAATTAACTCTAGCGATGGAATTCAAGCTTGGGAATAGTATTAGCCAGTTGAGCGGTGATTTTAAGGCACATTTATTCTCCACTAGCTGACTTTACTTCATCATAAATCTTAACACGAATGTTGCGATTAATTTGAGAAATTAAATTATCGTCGAAATTTTATGATGCTTTTCAGTGGGTGCTAACGAGTGGCTTCATGAAAACTCAGAAAACAAAATTTCCAGCGGAAATCTAAAAAAATAAAAAATAAAACGAATCTTTAGTTTTAACTGAAAAATATATATTAAATGTTCAACAAATATTTCAATTAAATTTTTTTTTTTTTTTAGCGTAGCATAAGGGTGGTGTGGTTTGAATTTGGCAATTTTTCGTGAATCGTTATGGGCAGAGGCGTTACACCTAAACGCTGATTTTCCCCGCTAAATTTAGGGCAAATTGTGGAGAGATATTCTTTCGAACAATACGGCTAGGAATTGAGTTAGAGGAGGAGATGGAGAGCACGCGGGGAGGCCGGAACGATTAGCTGCTAGACGCAAAAGCTAGCTTTTTTTTTCAGCCTAAACAATACAATCCGTACCGCCCTAATTTGCACTCGTTCTCGGATTGCATAACTGTAACGTTTCGCGCGCCGCGTTGACCGTGTGTCGCCGAAGGTTTCTGCCTTCTCTCCAAATTCCGCCTGGAGCTGAACGCGCTTGTGCCACCAGAGTGGTGGTCTATTTGTCATGCCCTACCGGAATGACTTTTTGGTGTCCCACCCACGCCTGAACGCGTGCTATCGAGCTCACCAATGACCGCAAATTGTATTCTCAGGGTTGTTTTGTTTTCGTGTCCGCAATAACCACTGGGGATCGGGTTGAGCTATACATACAGATGCACGACCAAACGTCCGTTGCGCGACTCGTCGGAGTGATGGCCGAGTCCGACCAGGCGCCGGTCAATCACGGCGTTCCCTGCGTTCACGCGGGGCAGGAAATCAAACTATTATAGGAGGCGCTTTATCGAGCTTGTCCACACAGCGCCATGTTACCAGCACAGCATAACAAAGAAATGGAACCTCGCCTAGCACGGTCTGGGCACGAGCTCTTCGCTCCGACCAGTGCTTTAGTCGCACGAGCAGCGGCCTTCGAATCGTCATCTTCGATTTGCCGGATCAAAAACAAACAAGAAAATTCGGTTTGTTGTCCCCTCAGTTGAAGCGTACCACTAGAGCAGTGTCTGCTCGATCTCCTCCCCAATAACGCGGGGAAGCGAAGGCAACACTTAACGGGGTGGTTGTAAATATTCCTAGGCTAGGTGGCGCTAGCTACCGCCCGATACGAAGGGGTACAGCCACCACCCTCCATCCGTTCAACGTGGGACGTCCAACGATCTATGGGACAGGCCGCCTGGATCGCATCGCGTTCCCGTGCTCAATTAAGCCCCTTGGATGTGTCTGCGTTCGTCTTGCTGCAAGTAGCATCAAATATGCTAGTGCACAAGGCCCGTGTCCTGAACGGCCCTCGGAAGCAAATGGCGGCGCAACACCCGCTCGTCGTGGCACGTGTCTTGCGCGTTTCCACAACAACGCTTGGCTGTACTTGCAAGCGTGGATTGTTTCGAGGGACTTTAGTGCTCGAACAACTCTCGTGACACTGCGCAAGCAGGCCGTAGTGGAGTCTTCACAGCTACTCCGCGCGGAGCGACGTTAGGCCCGAGTTGTGTACTCGGCACGCAACATAGTGGTGGCAAGCCGGCGCATCTTTCGCTCGTTACCCGGCCTTAATTAAAAATCCCACGCGCTTTCTTTTTTTCTGGTGGGGAGAGAGGATTTGAGCAGAAGCCGTCCGCCCTCCTCGACAGTTTCTCTTCTGCCGGGAAGCCCAGCCGCGTCTATTTCGGGATCGGCCCCTTTCCGTTTCCCCACCCCTCTGTCTTCCGCCGATCCCCAATTCCCGCGACGAATTTTCAATCTCGACGATCGCTCCTGGGGAAACGGGGATTTCCTGCGCGCCCCAGGGGGAAGAGGAGGGCTTAGCTGGCGCGCCGCCAAGAGTGGCAATACTGATCGGGAACGCTGCTGCTGATGACATCTCTGACTGCCTCCCGTGTCGGGGTCCCCTTCTGTCGGTGCAGGAACGAGCTTCTCTGTCGGAAAGGGGAAATATATATGCGCCTTCCTTTTGTCGTGTCGCAGTTTCGAGTAGGTGTGTTTCCGAGTTTGATTTCGCGATTTGTGCGTGCGGTGTGCACGCATAAATCGTGGCGGTGTGCGAGGTGAAGGGGGTATACGTTTGTGTCAGTTTGTGATATGTATGTGAACTTGTGAGGATACGTGGCAGTTGTCTAAAGCGTCTGGGTTAACGTGTGAGGGTGTATGAGCGCGAATGCACATAAATTGAGGGAACGTGTGTGTATGTATGTGATAGAGAGATCATGTGACTGTGAGGATACGGGCGAGTTGTGGGTGTGTTTGCTCATAAGGGTGCTTAGGAAAACATGGGAGGGTGTGCGAGTTTGTGAGAATGTGTGAATTGAGGTTTGCGTGAGTTTGTATGATGTATGTGAATTGTGAAAATGCGTGCGAGTTGCAAGATTGTCTTTAAGGGTGTTTGGGTTTGCGCATGAGGGTGCCTGAGTTTGAGGACATGTGAGTTGAGGTGATATGTGCGAGCTTGTGAGATGTATGTGAGCTTGTGGGGATACGTGCGAGTTGTGAGACTGTAGGTAGAGCGTTTTGGAAAACATAATGTTGTATGAATCTGATAATGTTTGCGAATTAAGAGGGGTGTGTGTGTGAGTCTCAGATGTATGTGAGTTTGTGAAGATACGCGCAAGTTGAGAGAGTGCCTATAGGGCACTTTGGAAAACGTGTGAGTTTGTATGAGTCTGAGAATGTTTCTGAATTGAGGAGACGTATGTGTGAGTTTGAGATGTGTGCGAGCTTGTGAGGGTATACGTGCGAGTTGTGAGAGTGCCTGTAGGGCATTTCGGAACAAATGGGAGGGTGTAGGAATCTGATAATGTTTGTGAATTGAGGGGATGTGGTGTGTGAATCTGAGAAATGTATGTGAGGATATGAGGGAGAGGTTGTGAAAGTGTCGTTTGATAGCGTTTGGGGTAAAGTATGACGTGCGCGAGTTTGCGGGAATATGTCAGTTGATGGGATGTGTGTTAGTTTGTGAGTTTGTGAGGACATGCGCGAGTTGTGAGCTCGTCTTAAGAGCAACGCGGAAGTGACGTGAGGGTGCTGCGTTTGTTACTTTTGCAAACGCGCATTGGCAATACCGGGGAAAAATAATATGATCCCAATTCAGTGTTTAGTGTGCGTTCAGTTTCAACCCCCGCCCGTTTGTTTAGGTCTGGATGACCATCGTACCGGCATGTGGAGGCTACGAGCCGTAGCCCATCCATCTCTGTGAAATTATCACGTGACCAGGCGCGTCACTGCACCCTTATCGAAGGCCACGTGACCCTCACAGGCCCTTAGATTGCCTCTGATGGCCCGTCCGCTGCTGCATTAGGTCATGAAACGGACTGCTCTGACTGTCACCTATACAGCGCCAATATGTGGCTCACAAACTTTCCGCTAACAATAAAATTACTTTTTTTTTATTATTTGCATCATCGGAATACAAACACGCTCCGTGAGTTCGTCGATACTTTTTATAAAACGTGAAACGCGCGTGAGCAGCAACCGTCGCTAACGATGTCACGTCATGGCGCGGTTGCTATATGGTTATACCACTCGGTGGGGCGTCGCGACGCGGTTTTCCCTCATTTGTGTTTTACGGGTTACGCCTGATTCAGATGGTGCGATTTTGCTTGCGATTTCGTAGTTGCGACGTCAAGCATCGCAACTTCCACCCTGTTTCTTTTTTCTCTCTCTCTTTTTTTTTGGCCAGACAGGCGACGGTGCATTTTCTAGGGTGTTCGCAAACCAAATCGCACCGTGCGAATCAGGCAAAAAACTTCGTGCCCCACCCCAGTACTCACGCAGCACTTGGACGCGTGACTCACCTCATTAACGTCCTAAATAGCCTTCGTTAATCAAATGCAACGATCGAAAAAGAGCAGAAAAGAAAACCCAACACCCAATCGAGAAGAAAGAAGAAAAAAAAAAGGGGAGGGGGGGGGGACGGGTCGCTCAGAGAGAGAGAGAGAGAGGTGTCCGTTTTAACGCCTTTTTTCGAGGCGATGATAAACGGCTCTCACCGTTGATTGCGGGCCGAGTGTTCTGGCGGTTCGCCCGGCGGTTTTTAATCAACGTTCCGCGCCGAGAAACTCGATCCATTTATCGCTGGAGGGGGGCAGATAAATATCTGCGCTCTCTCGGAGATCAGCATCGTCGCGTCGTCGTCGTTTTCTTTTGTTTTGCGCGGGTTGACCCCCACGGTGTCGAGGGGAGGCTCGCGGCGGGGCCAGCGTATCCCACGTCACCCGCGCTGGCGCCGGTACTTCGTTTCTCGGTTCGACCAAGAGCGAACGCCGTGCTGCCTCCTCCAGCCAATCGGGGCGACGGAGCGAACCACGTGACGGTTCTCTGTGAGGGGAGATTGAGTAGAGTTTGTACAATGATAATCTACAGCAGTGTTTCCATAACTGTGGGTCGCGACAATCGCAAAACAAGTGGCGAACCCGAAGGAAAACGAAAAAAAAAAAAGAAATGAATTCGGCTTTTTTGAGAGGGCTTCGAGTAAAACGAAGTACAAGTCGCAGCTCAACATCGAGCCGGCGCTGAGAGCTGCCGTCGTTTTGTAATGCTCTGCTCCAAAGAACAAGTTCACTTTAGTCACTCAAAAAACCATCCCTATTGCGTTTTTTTTTATGGTTTCTAGCTTAGCTAGCTCTTACTGTCAGGGGTGGAACGGCTGCGCCATTTGCGCCATTTTGCGCCAGACGCATTTGTCTGCGCCATCCTGCGCCATTTTGCGGAAACTGCGCCACAGACTCGCGCCATTATGCACCAAATCGCAAAACGTGCGCCAAAAAATTGTATTTTGTCTTGGTTTCGGTGTCTATCGACTCGATTGGCAACAATGATCGCGTTTAGCTTGGTCGGCCTTGCAATCCTTTTTTTTCTCTTTATTCTCCCTGTGTATCCCGAGTAGGAAGTGTGCGAAAAAAACTCGTGGTTCGGATTCCAAGCGCTACACCATCTGCCTCTGGATTGTTATTCTTCAACCATAAGCGGTTAAACAAGTCGGTCGAGGTAAGGTCGAGTCGTTAAGCGTCAGATTGCCTGAGGCTCCGAAGCCCGGGATCCGGACGTCAGTCAGTTGAAAACAAATGAGCAAAAGATTCCTTTGAGCACTTCATCGTTAGAAGTTGGAACCGCATTCCTGCAAGATAAATCGTGATTTGATACATCTGAAACGCGGTCCGATCCGAAACCTTGCCGGCCAGCAGCTCTCACGCGAGCGGTAGATCTGCTCGGCATACGTTAACCTTGCTCCTGCTTATCGCTTCGAATACGATAACTCCGTTAATCGTAGTCTGCTGCTTCGATATCGAGTTGCACAATAGGATAAACTCGAATTTTGTTGCGATATTGAGTTGCGCAATATGAGAAACTCGAAATTTGTTTCCCTGTTCTTCCGCGCAACTGCACGTCCGTTGCTTACGCACGTCACGTGGTTCGCACATAAAATCACTCTGTCGAGGACGTGTGGACTGTGCGATAAGCGGTGCTGGTTTGCATTTTGAGCAGCTGAAAGCCACCCAGAAAATATCAAGGCTCACAAAGTTCCAAGTTTTTCGCATCTGTTACACTGTTATCCCATCTGCCTAGGTCCCTAACCACTCATGTTTATCTGGGCTGCTAAGCGCAACAGAAATTGCTCCCGTGCTTGTCTAAGACACAAGCTGGAGTGCAATGAAAACTGATCTGAGCTGCTCCTAGCCTGCTCCAGAGTGTAGTTTTAGCTGCTCCCAACCTGCTCCAAAACAGCTGTTTTAGCTGCTCCCGTGGCTGCTCCCAAGCACATTTCATGAGTTCCACCCCTGTACTGTATTAACTGTAAAATCACATTTCTTTGTCGATATGCGTATTAGTGTTCATCGGATGAAATGTAAAAGCCTGTGGCAGTGGCATCGTGAAAAGCCGGGAAAGTGGGGCTGCCTGCGACCCAACCATATTTTATATGGTTGGGTCGCAGGCAGTGTTGGCAGTTTTTGCGTTACAATTAGGCGAAGGCATTCCCGGTAACGCGTTCATTTCTTTCCATAACGTAGTAATGTGCTCGTTACATCTTCAAAACAGTAACGGGTAACGTGCTTACGTTACGTATTTCGAGCAACGGGTCACATAATTGCTTTGCCCGTTACGTCTTCCCGTCTTAACAAAAGAAGTTGCACTTCAATTTGTTTCGTTTTTTTCTTAAGTCGCACGAATTCTCGCACTCATCCCGCATAGCTTTAAAATCCTGCCTCCTTTTCCCCACGCCAGCGGTAAAACGTATAGATTCATAAAGAACAAGTAACGCAAAAGTAACGTGCGTTAGTTTTTATCGGTAACGATAACCGTAACGCGTTCCTTTTTTTTCTTTAATTAGAGTTTCAGGGAACCCTTTTTGCACACCCGATATGATACGGTGGGCCTTCCGGTACGAACTGCGCTTGCGCGAGTCTTCTGTGGTATAGCGCATGCGCAGTTCGAACCGGAAGGCCCATCGTACCATATCGGATGTGCAAAAACGGTTCCCTGAAACTCCCTATTTTGACGAAACCTAGGTCGGTAACGCGTCCCCTTTTATTTGCAAGTAACGTATTTCGTTACTTTTTTTTTTTTTCGGTAACGCCTACAACATTAGTCGCGAGACAGGGGTGTTCACACGAGGGAGAAATCCCGGGGATTTCTCCCTCGTGTGAATACGTACCCTACTGAACTAGATTTTTCCACGGCACGCGTATCCTGTGACGAAAATGTCAGCAAAAGCCTCGCGTTTTCGTCTCGTGATGCGCGCGTTTGTCCCTCGTGTGAATACCCCTGTAGCAGAGACTTGGAAGCACCGATCTGAGGAAACGGTCCACCATCTTTTAATGCATTCCGACCGCTTTGGAACGGCGAGGCACGGCGCGGGTGAGCCCGTGTTGCTGGAGAAGTAGCCAAACATCAATTCTAACGTTTGTGTATACACTGCGCGAACCTGTTAGCCGGAACACGATATCGGCGCTTTGCCGCCCTTTAGCTCGAAAGGGCAGGCACCAGCGTATTTTCCGCGTGCTGTATAGTGCCCGAAATGAGCGCTTCTCGCCACGCTTAATCTAGTATTCTGATCACTTTTCGACGCTAAGAGAAACGCTAAAAACAGAGGAAGATCGCTCGTTCGCGCAAACTGTGTCGTGCTGTGTGCACTTAGTTCATTCTCTTACTTTTTTTTGCTATGTTCATTTTGCTCGAGAACACCGGCGTCGCCCATTGAATAAACAGGGAATAAAGTTTACAAGCGATCGAACAACTTCGAATCGTCGTGGCAAAACGAACACGCTTAACCCCTGCGTCCGCCTTCTTTCCGCGGGTTTCTTTTTTTAACTTGTCGTTGCTGTCGTTTTGTTTATGGGTGGGGCAGCTCCTACGATCCGCCGCCTTGTGCCCCCCCTTTCCCTCCTGGGAGAGCGTTCGAACGGTATGCGTTGTCACGTGCATAACTCCGCGACTCGCTGATTGGCTCAGTGGGGCCATAACCTTCGCAGTTTGCCGCGTCTGCCGAAGTGTGGTGCAACGTCAGTAGTGCGCTGCTGCTGCTGCTGCTGCTGCTGCTGCTGTGGCGACACGTACGGCCACCGGCCTGGGTCGGTCGCGAGGTTGCTGGGCGTGGACTGGTGGCGAAACGCGTCTCGCCGCGCGGACGGATCGAATACTTCGTCGTCGTCGTCGCCGCACGCCCGCCTGACCGCGATACGCGCAACTCAACTGTCCCTTTGTTGTCGGCTGGGATCGCGGATGATTTTTGAAGACAGAACGTGTTATATGGCTGGCACCTGACCGTTTCTTGTATGGCACTCTTGTAACGAAAGACCGTCACACGAGTGCTGCGTCAGAATTCGTCTGGACCTCGCGTCCACGCCGATTGGTCAGGAGCTTCACACGAACGTTGACGTATAGTGCTCGCGTCCTCGCTGATTGGTCACGAGTGCCATCAGAACGCTGACGTAGCGCTTGCGTCCTCGCTGATTGGACACGACTGGCATCCGAACGCTGACGTAGTGTCCGTGCGGTGTAATGTCGACACTACAAAATGTCGATTTTAACGGATCCGAATGCCCAGCTTTGCCGAGGGCAGGATGACCGCCCTGGTCGACCGCTACGAAGTCGACACCATCATCGTTGCTAAAAGGAGACGCCCCGTGCAGCTCTGCAAAGCGGCGCACTGGAAACAAATCGCCGCGCCCAGGAAGGTGCGCTTGAACTGCAAGAGTGTCAACAATGGCCACGTAAATACCTGTTCACATGGGAGCGCGGAACCGTGATGGCAGCGCGCTGTTGGACAGCGTCTTGGTAACCGCTTCGGGGGCGATCTTTTCCAACCGATATTATGAGTCGCTGGGCCTCTATAGACAATCGCAAATCGAAGCTGACGTGACACTGGGGACAGGAAGGTTGGACCGGCATTGCGTAGCTGGCAAAAACTGCTCTAACTCGACATGTGTCGCCGTACCGTCGTGACGGAATAATAAAAGGAAGATACTAATGAAAGTGTACGTACCCATGTTGTGGAGGTAATTCATTCGGCGTTTATTTTAGCTCTTAGCACACACACACACAAAAAAAGAAAAGGAGATAGAATCGAGGAGGGTGTCCCTTTTCGACGAGAACGTTCACCACCGCCGCCTCTGAAAACATGGGGGCGACGAGGGGTACAGACTGACCCTCTTACCCGAAAATGGTGGTCAGGCTTCAAACTGCTCGTACGCGAAGGGTCCACAAAGGTCGCGCGGGCGTATTCCATTCAGCAAGTCAGCCGGTCGTGGGCAGACGGTCTTGGCCAGGGACACCAGAGCAGCGTTGTGCCGGTGTGTCTTGCTAGGCCTACCGTTTGGTGAGATCGTTGCCGCTTTAGCTTTCTTCGGGTGTCCGTTGTTCCAGCGTTTCTTCTCCGCGGGGATTAGTTTCAAGTACTTATTTGTTCTTAAAGCGACAGCTTTGTGGGTGACCCATCGCAGAGATTTCGTTCTCGTCTGTTGTCGTCGCCGCGCGAGAAGTACAAAAATCCCTTTTTTGCTCCCCTTGCCGCGAGGAAAGGGAAATCGAGACTTCCCGTGTGCCGCACAAAGGAGCGAAGGGAGCAGCCCTGGCGTCCCGCCAAGAATTGCGCGACGAAGGGAGAATCATTGTGTCGTCTGCTTAAAAGACTTGTTTTTACACATTAGTCGCTGTACGCGAAATTCCCCTTTGCCAGTATCCAGTTGCTACACGTAACTTTGGATGGTTATAGAAACTTCCACCGCGCTCACTCACTTCACGGATCACTATAGTGACAGTCGTCAGTGGCATCCACAATGCCAATCACGACGACAATGAGACTTTACCACGTGGCACCTCCGTTCTCAGGTATACGTGACGGCGCCATTCCACCCGCGTTGCGCGACCGTGCCACAGCTATCGCTTTCGTTCCTTCGCACATTGTGGGCGAAAAATACGACTTCTTTTCCTTGCTGCTTGAAGTCGGGAAGAAGGCGGAGAGCAGGTAGAAAACTGAATGCCCGTGGGTCGTCGCGACGTCGTAAAGGCTCGTTCAGACAGTTGCGTTGGAGTGCGACTGCGTCCACTTGCGTCTTGTAAAGAACGCTTGCGTCCAGCTGTTGCTATGGCGACCTTTACGACGAGCCAATAGGGAGGCCCTGTGCTGCACGACGCATCGTTGTCGACGCGACTCTGTGAACGTGAAGCGTGCGATGTTGTCGGACATGCGGTTTTGATTGGAAAAAGTGCTTTAGACACCTCTGGCCCGCTGTCGTGGCATTCCATGGCAATCTGTGTAAAATTTACGATAATTTCGCTTCGTAAATACGGATTTGTTCTTAGGTCTTTTCGTACGCAACCCTTTTGTCTTAAGATGTTTCGTGAATCTGGCCTCTGGACCACTGTTTCCGGGCTTCCAACGTCCCTGCTTCTTGCCAAGCGCACTTTTTTTTTTCACTTGCTAATGCGTTTTTTTTAGCCTTTTACGAGGAAGTTCCAGCAAGGCACTTCTCTTCCATGTTCACTAAAGTTCCTCGATATGGTACCCCGAAGGGGGAGTAGAGTTGCGCAATTGTTTTCCCCGAGCCGCCCCGCCGCCATTTGCCGAGATTGATCACGTGAGGCGCGAAGCATCCATCGCCGTGCAGGAAAGTCACCGCTACGGTCGCTCCGCCGACGTTGCACGCGCTTCGGCGTATGTTCCCCTGCTTCCGGCTTCTCCTCTTCCCTTTTTTGTTTTCCATGCGCGGCGTCGCTATTCGCCAAATTTAGTCACGTGACGAACGAAGCATCCAGGGCCGTGCAGGAAAGCCGGCGCTACTGGCCGAGGCTGAATGCTAGGAACTCTAATCTTCTCTAAAGCGCTCGCTCGTATCGCGCGTCTCGCTCGCGTTCCCGCAACAATGCTCGTAGGTACTTGTTAGAAACGCGAATCGTCAATTGTATCAAGGGACCCTTTCCGTATCGGTATGTCTCCTCGCGGGGTTAGCCGAGCGCATCTAGCTCGATGCTGCATCACATGCATCTGGCTACCGCTGCCTCTGCCGCTATCGGCGACCTGCGCGACCTGAAGTGTTGCTGTGATCCACCTTCCGGTCTCACTCTGACGTCTTAACTATAAACCTTTCAAAAAAGGAAATAAAAAGGGGGGGGGGGGGGGGGGGGGAGCTCCTGGCCGGTCTTATTTGAAGTGTTCGTGCGTATGGCGCGTGATTTGCTCGTTCTGCGAAGCGACGAACATGCGCGTGCTGGGCTGAGAAGATCGCACGCTGGGCTGAGGACTTGTGAATCTTAAAATCTCAATCCCCGCACCTGCCCGTTTCGATCTGGATGAGCATCTTACGGGCGTGCGGTCGTGTATCACTACTGCGTGGTGCACGTTAAAGACCCCAGGCTAGCAGTTGTACTGCACTGGCTAAACTGCTCATCCACAGCTGAGAGACTAGTCGCCTGTTACGGCAGACTGACTTCAGGCTGCAATAGCATACACACAACCCAATTTTTAAATATTGCAATGGTGTATGGAGGGTATTCACTGGACCCAATATTTGAGGACGATGTTTATAGCGCGTGGGTGAGTGAGAAAACGTATTTATTAAAGGAATGGGATGCTCAGAACGAGCTCACTTTAATTGGCTGCTAGGACCGGCAGTCTTAATGGTGCCGAACGCGCGTTGCAAAAGAACTGTAGAAGCCCGCCGTCAGCACGCGCTCAGCAGTCGAGCTCACCGCTCCTGTGGTAATCTAGTAGCGTTGATTCTTACGTCCACTTCATCGAGTCAAGAAAGAGCTATGAGTTGATCGAAGAACCGATTCTCATGCGCCATTGATGTGCGAAAGTGCCCGATAAAATGTTGTTTCGCAGAGATCGCAGAAAATTAAACTGCTTTCTGAGCATCGTCTGCGACTGTCTATCGTATAGTCACAGAACGACGGCAGTCGGGCGCAGTGCGATTACGAGACTGGCGGCGGTGTGAATCTGGCTTGAAGGGTCAAAAGTTGAAACTTTTCATCGGAAGTGAGGAAACTCCAGTCACGTATATGCGGCCGCCCCATCGACTGTGCTTCCCGCGCCGTGCTCGGGTTAAGCGATCGCGTTCTCATCGATATTTCACGTCTTAATTTTCTTTCCTGGCGCGGAGATGGTCGGCGTGAAGCCTGCAGCAGCTGCCAAAACTTCAATTACAAACTTTTCAATAACGAAAAAAGAAAGCGTTTTGTTTTATTTTGTTGTAAATGCGATAGCGTTCTTAGCACTGTCATACAGTGACGTTGTGCACGTTTGTCTGTTGCGGCTCGATAGCTCAATTTAGCTGGAAAACCTGCATTTGTGTATAATTATATACCAATTCAATTTGCCTTTTAAATTAAAGACCGTTTTAACACCCACGACGCAAACATATGATTAAGGAACATTTTAACAACAACCACAACGCAGATATGGCCGGGACAGAATGAGATAGATAACTAGGGCCACTTCAACTTCAACGCTAAACGTGTCTGGAAGAGGCGTTCCTCTCTAAATTTAGTAGGGAATCCTGAATTATGTATAATTGTACACCAGTTCACTAGACCGATCTCACCAAGTGCTCCACACATTCGTGACACCTCCATATTTGTGGTTCACTGGAGGCATGCGACAGTGCACGAGGCAGCTCGTGCCGTTTCGTGCTTTGCTCGTGCCGAACCGCAACGGGGTTGCCACGAGTGCAGAATGACCACAGTTCCCACGATGCATGCCGACAGCGGCGGCGTAGCGAAACTGGCTGGTGAAATCGGTCTATAGACCTTTCCAGTGTTTACAGCGTGCGTGTTCGTCGCTTCGGAAAGCGAGGAAAGCACACGCTTTACGCACGGACACCCAAGATAACACCGGGAACACGCTCTTTTTCTTCTTCCCTTCTTATTCCCGCGGGCGCGTAGCTGACGAAGTAGGCAGCGCGGCCGTGGCCTAACGGTTATCGTGCTTGCCTCCCACGCGAAGAGCCAGCGTTCGATTCCCGGGAGTTACTCGAGCTTTTATTTATTCATACAGTTTAATGTTCTGGTGAATTCGAGAACCTTGTTCGAGGTGCGAATGTTCTAATCGCCGAACCTTCTAGGTCGATTGTTCCAGAAGCCAACGCATGTACTATCGGGGAAAAATGAAATGCGAACAGAGGAGCGCGTGGCTCGCGGTACAGGCTGCGCCGCCTGGAAGTGAACCTAGGGGCGAGGGTGCGTGGCCTACTCCGATGTGTTCACGCCCCTCGATTGGCGCTCCCCCAGCTTCGGCAGTGCGCCTTTCAGTGCGCTGAAAGCTGTCACCACTATCTTTGCCGGTTCGGCGAGTGCGGCGAGCTTCTTTGCACCGCACGCGCTGAGCCAGCAAAGATAGCGGTGATAGCTTTCAGCGCACTAAGAGGCGCACTGCTGAAGCTTGGGGAGAGCAGAGGGAGGGGCGTGAACACATCGAAGTAGGCCACGCACCCTCGCCCCTAGGTTCACTTCCAGGCGGCGCAGCCTGTACCGTGAGCCACGCGCTCCTCTGTTAGCATTTCATTTTTCCCCGATAGTACAGGGTGTCACAAAAGAAAATTTACGCGGTCTTTTTTACCGCAAAAATAAACTAGGCATCGCCAAACGCTCATTCTCCGCCCGAAGGTAGAGCTAGAGGCCACAACCAGATGCCAAAGTTTCAGCCCGATCCGATAACTTAATCAAAAGTTATTAGTGATTTTCTCAAAAGTTCAATGGCAAAATGGAGCCCATTTTTGCCCGTTTTCGGTTTCTGGTGCCACAGAGCCCCATATGTTTGAAAACTCCGTCGGCCGCCATTTTCCCATTGAAATTTTCAGAAAATCACTTATAACTTTTGATTAAGTTATCGGTTCGGGCTGAAACTTTGGCATCTGGTTGTGACCTCTAGCTCTACCTTTGGGCGGAGAATGAGCGTTCGGCGATGCCTAGTTTATTTCTGCGGTAAAAAAAGATGGTGTAAATTTTATTTTGTGACACCCTGTACATAAGGGGCTCCGCGTGGCGATGTGCACTCAGTCTCACCCACCTGCTGTTACGCCGTCATCGACGCCCGCGACGCTTTATTGTTATCTTTCGTTTCATTTTCGTTTTGGGCACAAGTTCGCCCCATTAAGCGTTTAGTTCCTTCAGTTACCGTCGCCTCATCAATTGTCATTCGTGACAATATTTTGGGAGGATTGGCGCCGACCTTCGTGTTGAGACCACGTAAGGTCGGTTTGCCTTTGAGCATTTCTGTTGACTCTCTCTAGCATTTCGGTTGACTTTCCTTTAAACATTGGCCCACTTTTTAATAAAAAAAAGTCGACAGACTTTCTGTCGCCTCCAAGATGCTTTTTCTGTAGCTTTTCCATAAAATCTACACCTTTTGAATTGAAAAGCTACAGCCGTTAAAAAACTTGACTAAAGCTATTTATTACACAAAGTTTTGGAGGCTTACTACGGCTGTCCACTGTGCTCCAAATTGGCTGCTGCAGAATAACGTAAAAGATGACACTCGAATTTTTTTTATATGTAGTTTGGATTTTGTTAGGAAATAGTCTCCCTGCACTATTTGAACGTATTAGATACATTCCCCAAATACACATTAGAAACGAACACGAACACCACGAAGCACTCAACACCAGTATCCCGTTGACTGCTCCAGAACCTTATATAGCTATACATTTTGAAAGTAGTCATTTGACCAGTAACCACCTCAGCACTTAATACAAGTATCCGATCTTCTTCTCGGGAGTTTGTTAAAGGGAAAACAGTATTTCAAAGTTCGTGGACTCTATCTCTTACTAAAAGGCATGGGTACAACTATTAATGATTTGGCGCAGTCGCTAAAACAACATCCACAAAAATAGCTCCTTGAGAAAAAGTTATCTCTTCTCTGCATTGCACCACTCGGGACGAAGCGAGTCAAGGCAGTTGCTCCATTTTAATATCGTCATTTTCCTTGACTAGTTTAATATGGTCATTAAAGTCACTATAGCCACTTACAAAGTGAGAACAGCAGGGCGTGTCTTTTGAACGCCTGGCCTCCAGCACGCGCCCCATGCCTTCCGTCGTGCTTTAAATACGCGCGCGCTTTCGAGGTGGACGAACGCTGAAGCGTTGTCAAGGGTCTCGCGCTGGAGGCGGGACAACTGAAGCTGCTCCCCGTTCTCACCTTGTCAGAGTTTATTAAGAAACTGAGCGACTTTTGACATCTAGTCGAGGGGTACAATGTTCAATAAAAGGTGAACAGAAAGTCTGTAGCTTTCCTATTGACACTGGCTACGGAGAATCAACTGAAAATTTTCAACACTAAGAGAGCGTCTGCAGTCCTTTTGATAACACCGTCAGCAGAAAGTCAGCAGAAAAAAAAATCAACGTAAATTTAATAGAGAGTGCATTGCTTTTGACTGAGGCTGAAGAAAATCATCAGAAAAGTTTCAACACACACACACACACACACACAAAAAAATCTTTATGTTGACCATGCCAACAGGAAGTCATCCAAAAGAAAGTAATCAGAGTGAACAAGAAGTAGACACGTTTTCTTTAAAAAGTCAAAAATCATTTTTATATGGGCGGAATCTTCGGCAGCACCGCAGGAGTTGTGACGCGTCATTCGCTAGATCGTCGATTCGCTCAAATGACCGCTGTTCGCTGAAACGGCATTCTCTAAAACGTCATTCGCTCATCTGATATAAACCGGTCTACAGGGCGGCTGGGGACGATTGTGAACGAGGTCTATAGACCGTTCCGACGACTCCGATAACGATGCCCGTATTCTGCGCCGCTTTGCGCCTGCATCGTATCGTTATCGGAAGGGTCTGGCTTAGTAGATCGTTCCGATGACTCCGATAACGGTACCCGATACTCCGCGTCCACCTTTGAGCATGCATCGTATTATTATCGGAGGTATCGGAACGATCTACTAAAACTCTCCATTGTCTCGCTTTCTATTCTCATCGGTACCGAAATATTTTCCCAGTATTCGGGTCACACACGTGTTCTCTCTAGACTGGGGAATCCCACGCCCGGATCCTGATTTCTCCACCGAAAACTGACACCGAAAAACACCGAATTGGAGGGCGAAAATAAACCCCGAGAAAAAAATGACCCCCGAAATCGAATAATAATGTAAAGCCCGGATATATCGGAACTGGAGTTCCACGTGGAACCGTATCGGCGAATTCCCCCCTCTCCCCGTTCCGAGCTCCTACGTGTTCGTTTGGACTCATCCACGCGCGCAGAAACGCTCACGCGTTCGCATCGCATTCCCGCTCGAACCCACAAAGGGATTCGAACGACGTTACCGAAAGCGAATTTTGAATTAGAAGCCCCGGACAATTGAGAAGGGCGAGCGCCCGTTCTGCACCGGACATCTCTCTCCTCGCTTCTGGACGACATATATCCATTATAGGCAGGGTGATCCCAAACTTCATAGAACAGCACGGCGAGGTTGGGTCTGCGAGGTGTAAGTAATCCTAATTTTGCGAAATACGAGCGATATTTATCTTATACTTCCACATCATGAAGGTGGTGACACGCACATTCATTCTGAGACCTATCATCCTGGAGCTGTAGGGAGCGCGGTTCTCGCACCGCGGCACTACCATCGCTGAAAGTTGCGAATAAATAGACAGGTGCATAGTCAATCAGTCCACCTCCCGACCTGTGGAGCCTGGCACGAGAATCCGCTGGCGCTCGCCGCCGTAATGAAACGCTTTGCAGTTCGAATGACATGGCAAAAACACACTTCATTATTTGGTTGACCGACGTCATTAGAACCTCGTGGCTTTAACTCGGAAGCAACATCGAGCGTCTGGAGCTTGGTCCAGGGAGGTATCATGATTCCTCGAATAGTTGAAATGCGCCTTCGCTAATTCACTCTGGCTTCGGACATTCGGAAGACTAAAGTGTTCCTGTACTTCATCCGTGAGAAGATTCTCTCTGTCGCGAGCTGTCGTCGGACCTGGAGGTTCAACTGGTTCGCCGAACCTTCGACCATTTTACGAAATTCGACAAAGTTCGACTTTTGAATAATGTTGTCCGACATCTACACAAAAAGAAAAATACAGGGTGAAACAAGGAGACGCCTGGCTCTATAAATCGACCGGAAAATTCGGTTTCTTAACTTATCGCGCTACGACTTTGTGCAGCGTTGCCCACAGATGGTGCATTTTTTTTTTTTTTTTTTTTTTTTTTTAAATTTGCTAAGAGCGAATTTACCTGAGGAAAAAGTAAAGAAAGAAAAAGGCTTAGCTCCAATGGAAACGCAGCGACGCCACCGGTCTTCAAAGAGCACGGCGCCGTTTCGCACGGGAGACAAGAGATGACGCAACGAACGCCGCTAACGAACGAGCATACGGCGCCGAGAGCAAGCGTCTTTAGCAGACAATCTTTTCGACTCAAAAGCGGCGCGCGTTCCGCAGGCGGCGACAGTCGCAGAAACATAAACAGGCGCGGTAACAACAAGGAACTGCAGTTCCTTGTCTGCTAAGGACGCCGGCTCTCGGCGTCGTCTGTTCGTTCGTTGGCGGCAGTTGGCGTCGCGACCGCTTGCGCCATCTCTTGTCTCCCGTGCGAAACGGCGCCGTGTTGTTTGCAGACCGGTGGCGTCGCTGCGTTTCCATAGGAGCCAAGCCTTTTTCTTTCTTTACTTTTTCCTCAGGTAAGTTCGCCCTTTGCAAATATTACAAAAAAAAAATGCACCATCTGTGGGCAACGCTGCACAAAGTCGTAGCGCGATAGGTTAAGAAATCGAATTTTCCGGTCGATTTAAAGAGCCTGGCGTCTCCTTGTTTCACCCTGTATATATATATACGGCATACAATTAAAAACAAACACTCCAAATAATCCCTGGAGAAGGGGAACAAGAGGGACAAAGGACAAAACACAAATCTCCAAACACAGCTAGGTGACTGGTGAGAGACCGAAAAAGTCCGCCTGGTCCGGGTATCGAACCCGGGACCTCTCTCACCAGTCACCTAGCTGTGTTTGGAGATTTGTGTTTGTCCTTTGTCCCTCTTGTTCCCCTTCTCCTGGGATTATTTTCGTCATTCTTGTCCAGCTCGCTTGCACCTCTGCATTCAATTGCATTATAATTATAGATATTACAATTTCCGGAAATAATTGTTACTCTTTACGCAGTATGAAAGCAGACATAATATTTTTACGATTTAGCTGATTTGTCGCACTTTGCGTTAGAAATCCGCAGACGTCGAACTTCTAACTGGAACCTCCGTAGGTTATAGATATCTCTAGTTATCCCCGCACTAAATATCTATTTTTTATTTTTTGACTGCGTTTAGACTGTTTATGTCGAGCTGTTGCTATGGCGACCCTTGCGACGAGCCAATGGTAAGGCGCTGTGCTGCACCACGCAACGCAGCGGCAGTCGACGCTATACTCTTAACGAGCCTTTAGAATTGCTTTCTTGGGCTTCAGAATTGGGGAGATTTCAAGAGCTTGCTGAATGGAGACGGGCTGTGAAGCACACCGCGTCTTGCGCGTTTCTTGGCGAGGTCGCGATGAGCAACGTGGAAAAGGAAGGCTAAACTATAAACACTTATGTACAACGTGACAAAACTTTTTTTTTTTTTTTTTCATAAATAAGTTACGCATTGCCGAAAGCGCATTTTTCGCCCAAACGTAGCGCTAGCTGTCCGAAGCAGACGTTAATGTTCATGTACTAACCGCTCTCTTATTCAAAAGTTAAGGGTAATTTTCTTAAAAATTAAATGAAAAAAAAGGGGGTTTATAGAGGTATTCAGGAGCTCTGTCGGGGCATCCATTTTCCCGCTGAAAATTCCAGAAAAACGCTTTTGAATAAAATGACTGTTATCGCTGAAACTTTCGGCACCACACGTACTTTAATATTCAAATAAAAAAAAAAAACTTTTTTTTTTAC
>NW_024609873.1:5172034-5309804 GCF_016920785.2 Ixodes scapularis
ATTAAAAAAATAGCGCAAGGACGCGCTGTTTCTTAATTATGTTTACCCAACTAGCCCATCAGATGATTTTATTGCAATCTAGGTGATGGTCACCGCCCGTTTTAAGCCCCGCCCACAGATCAGTGACCCAGCCCATTACTACTGGATTGGCTTGGCTACTGTGGAAGAACCAGTGTTATCCGTCTTCAAAAAACACCTGCTTAATATATATCTATATATATATATATATATATATATATATATATGGGTGGTTTCATCTCAAATCGTGCAGGCAAAAAGGGTCGAATTTTTAATTTCGATGAAAAAAATATATGTTATGGCGCCGTTTCTAAAACCGCAGTCGACACAAACCGCAAGTTCGTCGGATTTTTCGTTCTCGACTTATGAATTTTTAAAGAGGCCGCGGCGAAAAGCAGTGTTTTTCACACCCGTCGTGGGTCGGATGTTTCGCTTGATCTCCAGCCATGGATTTTCAGTCCACATTATACTATCTTTTTTGAAGCACTCTGTGGACACATTTAAAAGGCTCCAATACCATGAAATAATTTTAGGCCGTTTGCTTTTTTTCTGTAAAAGTGTCAAAAACGCCTCCTCGGTCAATTGTTGACGAACTTTGACAATTAATTACTGGCGATCTATTTGGGTTACATCGATATTTTTTATGTCCACGGAGAGCCCAAAACACGTTCTTTCTATTTATTATAATATTCCTTGGCTGTATAAAATATCCTTTGCGGTACGTTTACGTTAATATCATGAAAAAACCAAAAAGTACCATTTTTGAAATTGATTTTCTCAAAAAACCCATTTTTTATTTTTTTTATTTTTTGTTCAAATGTAGATATGATAGTTGTCTACACAAAAATCAATCCTAGAAAGTGTATATTTTGTTTGTATGTTCTACATTTAAGCATCAATATCGTACAAAAACGTGTTTTTACGGCTCGAAATTGACTTGCGAATTGCGCGTCTTCACAAGCTTGGAAATAGTTTTTTTCTTTTTTTTCAACGTTCCCACATAAAAATGAAATAAAGTATTTCCACCCTGATATATTTATTGAATATTTAAATTTTATTATAGGCGGCAAGCTACATCGGAGGAGTTCCAAAAAGAGAAAGCAACACTTCTTAACAGACCAGCAGGTGTCGTAAATTTTTAACGTGTAGGAGTCGGCAGACGTCTTATTGATTCGGGGCCCTCATTGGCCTGCATGAACGTCCCGCCCTTTCGGAGCCAGCAGATGACCACGACCTTTCGCGCTAGTTGTGTTAGATGGGACGGCCCGTGACAGTAAAGCGAGCAGCGCACCCTGTGTCACGAGGAGTGAAATGGTACGATTGTGTCGTTGACGCGGCGAACACTGACAGCCACCCAGGAGGAGTCTGTCAGAGTATTGCACAAGGGAAAGCAAAGGACTCGTTGCCTGAAAGGATGAGGACACCACAGCCTTACAATGTCGACGGTCAACAACTGTTCTGCCAGCCAAAAACAACGCCGCGTGCGCGCTAGAACCGACGGCGCGGGACAGAAATCCCGCAGACGCACACACGAAGATGGGCCGGTTTCGTTAGGGATGTGGGGAAATTTGAAACCAGCCATCCGTGCATGCGTGAAACGATACCGCCTGTTTGCCCTAGCTTCGAGCGCCCTATCCTTACCTTGAAACGGCCGTGCTCACTCTCTCTCTCCGGGGAGATCCGATAGCACCCAAGGGTTATCTATTAAACTTGAGGAAGAAAACTAGAAGGGAGTGTTTAAGTTTAATTATCCCCACCAGCCCGCTCGTTCTGTCCTTATAAAGGGTTATCTCTTTCGGAAACAGCAAAGCCCGGAGACTGACATTAAGACGAGCGTGTTGGTAAATATACTTGTGTTTGTATTCTGCCCGGAGACTAGTTGGGTCGAAGTCAGCCTCCTTGTCAACTATAACCGTTTGTGAAGAGTGGGCTTCTCCCGAGATGAAACGTTAGCGCCGGCTGACGTGTTCTTTTGAAAAAGGGAAGGGGAAAGAGAAAGTTTGAGTAACTGCAGAAACTACCTCGAAAGCTCCTCTCCCGATATGAAGCTTGAAGCATAGTCTCGGTTACCTTCTCGCGCATCGCCTGCTCGAATCTATTCTTCACTTTCTTTCGTACAGCCACTGTTCCGCACAGCCGTCGTGGATGTGCGTAATTGAGGGAGGAACAGAATCGAGCATCATGTGGACGCCGTCATCATGCCAGATTTCAATGTCGTGGGACCGACTCGTGTGTGTTTCTTCGCCCCGCTGAACTTTGTTTATCGGGTGCAATTTTTTCTGAACGTTTTTTTTTTTTTTTAATGTCTTTTTACTGACTGTTTGTTAGCACTGTTCAGTTGTTGGGTTTATTTCGTCATGGCGTAGCGGTCTGGCGGTGATGTAGAGAGCGTGTTCGCACGCATTTGCTTGCGTCCCGTTTAGGGAATGCCCCGGGGAGTTGGTTTTTGTTCTTGCCATGTGCGGCTGACTTTTCCCGTCTTTATTAAATTATTGATTTTCTTTTTTTTTTTTACCTTTACATGCCGTCGAGTTCTTTGTCTGACTCTCCACCAGGCGTGGACCTATCGCCTTGCCACCGCTCGAACCTAAATACTTTTTTTTTTAACGCAATTTTCGTTAAGATCGGAGTTGGGCAATTTAATTCCTATTTATTTATTTTTATTTCCTACCCCTCTCCGTGACACACTCTTTGTGTATTTCAGACCGTTTCTGTGTCATCACTTTTGTGTATTACGGAAGTGAAAGGACATTCCCTGGTGACCTGTGCGATGTGCGGTGAACCAACCCCAGAGTTTGGTTTCGTAAAGAATTGTATATATTATATCGACGATGTGGTGACTTTCTTTGTCTTAGTAATATGACAGCTAATAGCTAGTCGTGCTAGTTTACTTTGAAAGGTTTATAAATCGAAACAATACAACATCTGTGCCTTTTGGTTATTGAAAGTCTACTAGGCCTGCTGACTTGGTTAGATATGTATCTCATGGTTCCCGCTCTTATCAAGACATACATAAATATTCAATACCACAAAATCCGTTTATAATTGATTACAAAATGCAGAAGAAAATTCAAGAAAACTTTTTCACAATTCATAAAGACGCATGGGTCGCTATGTCTGACTTAGGTCTTGCAAAACAAAGACGTATTTTTCCGATATTGAGGCCTAAATATAAAACATGCAAACAAAATATACACTTTCTAGGCTTGATTTTCGTGTAGACAACTATCATATCTACATTTGAACAAAAAATGAAAAAAATAAAAAATGGGTTTTTTGAGAAAATCAATTTCAAAAATGGTACTTTTTGGTTTTTGCATAATATTAACGTAAACGTACCGCAAAGGATATTTTATAGAGCCAAGGCATTTTATAATAAATATAAAGAGCGTGTTTTGGGCTCTCCGTGGACATAAAAAATATCGGTGTAACCCAAGTAGATCGCCAGTAATTAATTGTCAAAGTTCGTCAACAATTGACCGAGGAGGCGTTTTTGACATTTTTACAGAAAAAAAGCAAAAGGCCTTAAATTATTTCATGGTATTGGAGCCTTTTAAATGTGTCCACAGAGTGCTTCAAAAAAGATAATATAATGTGGACTGAAAATCCATGGCGGGAGATGAAGCGAAACATCCGACCCACGACGGGTGTGAAAAACACTGCTTTTCGCCGCGGCCTCTTTAAAAATTCATAAGTCGAGAAGAAAAAATCCGACGAACTTGCGGTTTGTGTCGGCTGCGGTTTTAGAAACGGCACCATAACATATATTTTTTTCATCGAAATTAAAAATTCGACCCTTTTTGCCTGCACGATTTGAGATGAAACCACCCATATATATTGAAGATTAGAGAAAGACACACATTGGAGGAGAGACGCTTTACCCGCGCGTTTCGCTTACCAAGACCCAAACACAGACAACGCCCCAAAAAGAACTCGTTAACTCCTTGCCTACTAATTGTTTCCTTCAAGGAACAAACAGCAAAATCTTATTTTAAACAGGCAACTCGCATTAAAATAAGGCAACAATATTTCCTTGATTTCCAGGTTTTATTTCTTGCTCTAAATCAGGACTTCTCGTCTGAATCTCACTGACGTGCAGACGCCCAAGTTGATGAAATTATTGCAAGATTCACATCATTTTCATCACTCCTGTCACTGCCCATCAAACTATCGTCTGATAGTTGGCTAAAGTGGACGTCCGTGCCAAAGCCATGTTGTTTCAGCGTGAACGCTCACAAGCGATGACACTTTTGTTTTTGGCCAAATGAAGCATTCTTTCTTTGTCAAACAGAAAAACAAACGAGCAAACTGCTCAAAGTAAATGGAGCAACAGTGGTGGTTTAGCTATCTGCCAGAGAGCGCGCTAAACAGGCGCCGAAACCGAAACGAAAGTCACACTCATGGTCAGGCTTTTTGGTCCGTAAGGGGGAGGCACGAATGACACTCGTTATAAGTAGGCCAGGGATTGAGTAACCTTTTAATAAGATTCAATATTTGTGTAATCAAGTGGAAATAAACCTATTTGATATACTAGCCAAGTATGCATCATATTCACACTCCAGCATTCAGAGTCTCCACCTTCAGAGTCTACACACCGAGAATTGTGTTCACTGCATGCGGTGGAGCTTTTGAATCTTGTACCCCCCAATATTAATAAGTGGGACAAACCAGACTGGCAGACTTGTTGCATGGGGCTGCGCTTCTTCCACCTCTCCTGAACATAGGGTGAATCCGAAAACAAATTCCAGTGATGCGGAAATGTTATTTATTAATTTATTTCCGCCAAGGACCTTTGTAGGTATTTCAGAGAGGATACTTAACACTACAAACATAATAATAACATCATAGCACACTATCATTAATGAGCACAAAACGGGTGCAGCTTACATTCTCAAGAAATAAATATTTCTATAACTTGTTAATTACAAGCATGGACATACCTCTGAGCACATAGATTAATAGTATGTGTTAATGAATTCTTGTATAGGAGGACATTTTATATACATATGATACAATAGATCCTTTGCAAAGTACCATCAAGCAACAATAACTGTCCCCATTTTTTTCGGCGTAAAGCACACGAATGGGCCCTAGTTCACGTCGAATGTTAATGCGGCACTTCAGTCCAGTAGGCGCTGAGCCGAGTTCGCGGTGATTGCTGATATAAAATTCTTATGGAACAAACTGACCGGAATATGAAGGCCTTGGGTAATTAGCATAGTAGCTACTGCACTTTGTTTCATCACAATTTGGCAAACTGCCAAGGCATGCAGTCCCAGTGAGCGAATATGGACGTTGAAGAGAGACATGTGACTACACATCATCAAGGTGCTCTCCTTCTGCAGAGATTTGTCACATGATTTCACTCCATCTTTCTGATTGGCTCGAGGGGGTCGTAGTGGTTTCTCTTTGCCAAGTTGTGGTGAAACAAAGTATAGGCAGCACACACTTTTGAAAAAAGTCCATTGAAGAGACTGAAAGAAGTTGGAGTCAGCATTTTGCAACAAGACATCTTCTTTGGGCAAGAGAAGAAATACAACTGATCTTGACCAGGTAATCTGAACAAGTAAATCATCGACCGACTGATACAACGCACTATTGACGAAAAATTATGCTTCAATATATCCCACAAAAAGGGAAAGATGTGCAGTCAATCTTCTATTTCCGAGTACTATTAAATTTAACGAATTGTTGAAATGTGTGGTTCTATCTCTGGATTTCTAAGGAGTGGGGCTATATTTTTTTTCTAATATTCTAGATGTTAGAATTATGGATTAGGCAACCATTTAAGGGGAGCCTGATCATACACTAAGGTTAGTGTTGACTATTGATACCCATTGGCAAGGTCAAGAGACTACCAATAATAATTTCTAAGGGGCATCGGATGCAGTTGTTTTCGCACTGATCAATCAAAATGTGAAGACTTGTGCTATGAGTTACAGAAGACAAAATTAACTGTTTTATGAACGTTACTTATTAACTTTTTTCCGAATGATTGGCTCAAATGCTTTGTAAAAGTACGCGTACACGTCACTTGAGCAACGCCATCTTTTCACTTAACAAAATAATATAAAAATAACTGCGATCGAATGTAAGCTATGCAATGAAAGCAAGTTATATCAAAATCTCGAGAACTGCCAATTAGTGAGCTTCCTCGCTAAAAGTTGCTCTGATTATTCGGTGACCCAGGGCTGAAACAACTTCCCCAAGGCCCTACACGCGAGTAGCAACGTATACCTTTCACTTCTGTTCTAACACATTCCAACGTTCAAACGAAGCGAGGAAAATTGAGAAAATATTATGCTGAAAGTTATATCGTAGAATCCTAGATTAGTAAAAATCGTAAAGATCGCAGTAACTTCCTCGTTAAAAGTTGCTGCGATTATGCGGTTACCTAATGCTGGAACAACTTACCTAAGCCCTACATGCGACGGATACATTTCGCATCGATTCTCAGTCTAGACATTCCAACGTTAAAACAGAGCTGGAGAATGCGAAACTTTCATGCTAAACGTTCTGTCGATCCTCGAACACATCAGGAAATCCTAGCACCGCTACGGCGATTCGACTGATGCTGTCTCACATGCTGTCTTACATCCAGAGCGATCTTGCTCAAAAAGTGTATAAAGTCTAATTCCTCCAGACCTTCAACCTGCGTCAGAAGGCACAAAGAAGCAAGAAATCATCGGCAAGCAGCGGCACATCACAATTACTGCGCACCGAACAAACTCGCACTAAAGCCCCTCTATCCTGGGAAAAGTGGCGCCATCCATTATTGTAGAAATGGTCGAGGCACGTGCCGCGCGCCACTTCTGGGAAATTCATGGCGTCTGAAATCTAGCTCAGTGCTGCGCTGTGCCGCCATGATCTTCCCAAGGGCTGCACTTTGCACGTGCCTCGTGCATCGACGAACTTTGCGCTACTTTTGAAACATGAAGGGGCTTTAACTCGCACCTACAGTGCTCTCGCACCTACGAGCTCTGGGCGCTGCCATCTTACCGGTTACGTCAAGGCTTTTGTGAGGTCCCGTGACGAGCAGTCACTTTTGCGTACAAAATGGCGGCATTCGGTGGGTGGATGGTGGGTGCATAGAGAACAGAACCCCACAAGCCATGCTCCCTTGACGCCTCGCCTCTTTCCTCATTTTCCTCCTTACTCTCTTCACTTATCAACCTAACATGACCACATCACGTGACCGTCGCTAGCCTTCGTCTAGCCTTCGATCTGATAAAACCTACCGGACGGAGCGCGCGCCAGCCTGCAAAGAATCCTCCTACAATCAACCATCCCTCTCGCACGTGACATGTCACGCGCACCAATCGCCAGAGAGATCTGTGGTCACGCTGGGCACAATATCCTTTAAACTCTTTATTACTAGGCTTCACCAGTATTGCAAAGTGCCCCCTCCTAGTACTTCTAACCTCCTTACACCTGCACCTCCTGCACCGGCGCAGAAAAGTGTAGGGCAGTAATTATAATGCAATTAAATGCAGAGGGGCAAGCGAGCTGGACAATAATGATGAAAATAATCCCTGGAGAAGGGGAACAAGAGGGACAAGGGACACACATAAACATAAACATAAACATAGGGCAGTGTAGTTCGCGTATGTTTATCGAGATACGACCGGAAGTAGAAGTAAATCGAACGAAGCTACTTCCTGCTCGTCATGCGAGGAGACGCCACAGCCTCCGGCATCGTCTGCTATTCCACCACCGTCAAAGCTACTAGATTACCTCAGTTGTGGAACTCCCATGGAAGAGGGTACTCCCCTGCACTCAACTCAGTCCACCCCCCGCAGAGCCGTTTATTGGGAGAGTTTGGCCACACATTGGTTTGAATAGGCGAGCATTTCGGGGCCAACCAGAGGCCGCAAAACAGCCCCTAGCGGCGGTCGTGTGCTATAATTTTGTGACACGACTAATTTAAGCTGTTTTAGCGTCGCTAGAGTGAAAAGGTGTAGCACTCGGTGACTGAAAACTTTGCGCATGTGAGGTTTTCGTCGCGCCAATATTAAAGTGCAGAATAAACGAACATGCGCTCCAAAGCAGGGCCGACTTGCTAGAAACAGCGTCTCAGCTGAGACGGGGAAAGAAGGCACTGCCAAAGCCAGCGCATGAGCCGAGCGGGACTCCGCGTCTCAAGACGCTCGCGCGCCCCAGCCTTTGCACTGTTCTTTTTTTTTTCTTTCAGCCAGTCTCAGCTTAGACGCTTTGCTTAGCGTGGAAACATCTGGCCATTTTGATCCACACGTTTATTTTCATTTTTTGTTCAGAAGCGCGTGAAAGAGCGTGTCCCTGCACGCGTTTGTGGCGCTGATTTTGCTATGGCGACATTTTGTTTTCGTCGATTTCTTCGTATTTTCTCCGTGAGCGCGTGCTGTCGGCATCGGGTACTACAAAGGGTGGCGTACCCTAAACAGAAGGGCACTGAGGCACCGTAAGCCGGCCCAGAGCAAACTGTCACCGATACTCCGTTTGCACAAACATCAGCACTGCAGACAAAGGCATGGGCACGAGCGCGTGGCTTTGGAAAGTGCCTCGTATGCACGAGTTCTCGTACAAACAAAAGCATTTTGCTGAGCAAGGCTCACGCGCCTGTGCCTTTGTCTTTACTGGAGGCATTTGTGAGATGGAGTAGAGAGGCCGAGATTGAACGCTTCTATTTTACGCTTTAGATTTCGTTTGCAATATTGTGACGTCGCGGTCTCCTGATTGGTCAACGCTGTGTCGTACCTTTAGTTTACGCTTTAACCGCGGGGGTAGTTTTCGGCGCTGACGGCAGCCTTTGCTCCGCCCATTGTCCAAACTCTCCTAATATACGGCTGGTGGTTAAACGTTTTTTTTATTGATGAAAGGGTTACGTCAAGGCTTCTTGATAAATATCTTCTAGCCTTGATGGGTTAGGGAATAGGGTGATGAGGGTAGGGGTATGGGAGGAAGTTAAATGATTTGAGGAAGGCCCGCCGAGCATACGTAGCCCAACAGAGAGGTTAATATTTGTTTCCTATTGACGTTGTCACTGGCCGGTCTTGTCCATTCTCGGTAGTTTGTGGGTCTGGCTTCCGCGGGCAGTTCGAGTATGGCAGCTTGTCTTTCCTTGCTGGTGGCCTGACAGTCCCATATAAGGTGCTGGCAGGTAGCAGGTACGCTGCAAGTTTTACAGAGCGGGTCTGGGCCGGGATCGTTCGGTGAAGTAGGCTTATAAAATCGAGCACGCCATACTGGGGTCAGGGCTGTGCATGTCTGGAGCCTTCGGATGCATACCCTCTCCCATCTGGTAAAGCCTGGTGGGATGGGGCAGTCGTCCATGGGCAGCAGGGATGCCAGTCGTTGTTTCCTGGCTATCCGCTCCATCTCTTTCTGTTCCTCTGGGTCCGGTGCCACGGGTTTCTCTTTGACCGAAGAGGAGGCGAGTCCTTGTGAGGGTACATCATCTTGTAGTCTAGCCCTCGCGGCCTCGTTCGCCTCTTCGTTTCCTGGAATTTCCATGTGTCCCGGAATCCATGACAGTTCGAGCCGCCTTCCTTTAAGACGTAGTGCTTTTGCTAAATTCTTGATTTTTCGTGTAATATTGTTCTTGCTGCCTATGTGAAGGCATTCCTTAACCGCTTCCTTCGAGTTGGTGAATATGTACAGGTGTTTGTTGGTGCTTTCTACATGAGCTTCAATTGCTAACTGGATGGCGAGCAGTTCTGCTGTTTTTGTGCTGGGTGTTATTGGTGCGAGCTTACTCTCTTTCTTTGAGGAGCTCTCTGCTAACCAGGCTACGGCCGTTCTCCCGTCATTGTCTCTAGCTGCGTCCGCATATAGGATTTCGACGTCTTCCTGTTCCCTAAGTCTTCCGAGATCTTCGAGGTGTTTTTTTGCTGCAGCTGCGCGACGTTTCCTGTGTCCTTCACCTTGATTCATGGGTATAGGTTTGAGGGAGACGACAGGTTCGTCCTCCCACGGAGGCTGTGATGGTTGGTTGCTTGGAATGCACCACGTCCTTCTGCCTAGTTTTTCTAGTATGATGCGTCCGTGCCATGTCTTCTCCAGCCTGTTGTACTGACTGATCTTCATTTCTTGTGCGATCTCTTGGATGGTGTTGACCTGAGCTGATTTGTGCAGTTCCTTGATGGGTGTTATTTTTGGCAGGCCTGTGATTACCCTCATTGCGGACCTGTTGAGAACCTCGAGTTTCTCTCTTTGCGTCGCAGTGAGCCTAAGATAGTTTATTCCGTACACTGCTCTGGAGACGAGCAGTGCTCGGACTAATCTTCGGAGCAAATCCTCCTGACATCCCCATGATTTGCTGGTAATCCGTTTGAGGAGGTTGAGTCCGTCCTTCCACTGAGCCTTAATTTGCTTCTGCCAGCTTGTAGCTCTACCGTCTTCGTCGAAAGTTAGGCCTAAAACCTTGATTCTGGGTTGTGGTTGTATGGGAGCACCGTTAAGGAATAGCTGGATGTTCTGCTTGCCTCGGGCTCGTTTGCTAGTTATGGTCATATAGGCAGTCTTTTCGGTAGATATCTGCAGTCCCGTTTTTTTCATGAATTTGTCGGTGACGTTTAAGGCTTCTTGAAGTATGGCCTGTTGTTTCGAGGCGGTTCCTTTGATAGTCCATAATGTGACATCATCAGCATATATAGTAAATCCTAGGTCATCGATCTCTTGGAGTTCGAAGGCCAGGTCCGTCATAGCCATGTTAAATAAAGTGGGGGATATTACCACCCCTTGGGGGACCCCGATGTGGTTAGGTTTGGGGGTTCCTTTGGTGCGACCTATGATTACATGAAAGTGCCTGTCCTTCAGGAATGCCTTGATGAAGTTGAGTATGCGTCCATGTAGTCCTCTTCTTTCCGCTGCGCGGATTACTGTGTCGTGAGGTATTGTATCAAAAGCCTTTTTTATGTCGATGGCGACCATCGTTCTGGGCTTTGCATTGGCAGGGTTTTCGCTCATGTCCTTGTGTATAAGCGCCAGGCTGTCTTGAGTCGAGAGGTTGGGACGAAACCCCGTCTGCATAGGGTGCAGTTTCCGGTGTGTTTCGAGGATCCATGTGATTCGAGCTAGGACCATTCTTTCCATAAGCTTGCAGAAGTTCGAAGTGAGAGAAATTGGGCGAAGATTCCGGAGGTCGGATGGAATTTTGCCTGGTTTTGTGATCGGAAGGACAGTGGATGTCTTCCATTCTGTCGGAATGATGCCCTCTTCCCAGATCCTGTTGATCCAGTCTAGAAGGTCGGCGGTGTCCTTCTCAGGCAGGTTTCGTAGCGCCGCAACCGTAACTCGGTCTGGCCCAGGTGCCGTGTTCGCCTTTGCTTTGGCGAGAGCTGCCTGCAGCTCTCCCATGGTGAATGGGAGATCCTCGTCGGTCGGTACTTGGATCTTGCTAGGCTCATAGCAGTCCGCTGGGGGTGCCGTTGTTGGCTGCGGAAAGAATATGTCTCCCGCGAGTTCTGCTACCTCTTCTTCCGTGAGTCCTAGACTGAGGGCTAGGTTGCCGCTGGTACCTACAGATCTAGTTTTACCCGCCATGCATTTGTACGTGCGCCATACTTTCTTCAGGCCCGTTTTCTCGTTGAATGAGTTGCAGTGTGACCTCCATCTATGCCGGCTTAGCTCAAGTGTGTAGCGTCTGGCTCTGGCTGTGGCTAGGTTAAGCTTGATTCGTAGCTGTTTAGAGCTCTTCTTCTTCCGGTAGCGTTGTAGGGCTTGAAGCCGACTTGCCCATAGGTTTAGGAGATGGAGGTCCGGGGTTGGGGCGTCGTCTTTTATGTTATAAGTTTCCATGGCTTGCTCGAGTGCCGTCTGAACCTTCTGGGCTAAGTCTTGGCCGGGGAGGTTGGCGATGACTTTTCGAAAGTTGTCCCATTTAACGAAGTGGGTCTTCCTCCGCGGTGATGTCTGGTTGTGTAGTTCGATGTGAATCGGAACGTGGTCGCTGCCCATGGAGTCTGGCGAGGCGTGCCAGGACATTCGGAGCCCCTTGGAGGCCCATGTTAGGTCCGGCGACGTGTCGGCCTGCGAAGGGTTTTGGGATATCCTTGTCGGCGTGTCTTTGTCGTTAAGAAGTACGAGATTATGAGTCTCGCACAACTTCTTGATGAACCTTCCTCTCCTGTTCGTCGTTTTGTATCCCCACATCGTGTGTCTGGCGTTAAAATCGCCACAAAGAATCGTTGGTGTTTTGTCCGTTAAAAGTTGGTCGAGCCATTTGCAGTCTTTGTCTTCCGTTATAGTTGGTCTGATATAGACATTAAAAACATTCAGGGTCTTGCTACCGATCTTGATCTTGATGCCGATCACCTCTTTATTATTATCGCTGATATTTGACGTGTCGATTTTTGCGTGCTGTACTCCTTTATGAACCAGTGTTGCAGCTATACCATAAGAACGGGGCGTGGCTCCTTTGTGCCTTGTTATGGTGGGCGTTGTGAATGTGACATAGCCCGGAAGTGTTATGTTCTCACAATCTGCCTCTTGCAAGAGAATCATTGCTGGTTTTTCTACTCTCTTGTCTTGAAATCGAAGTTTAAGTTCCGCAGCTTTGGTTTGAAATCCTCTGCAGTTCCATTGCATGATCCAAGGCATATATTTCTTTTTGTCGGTGTGATTGCGTGTCTTCTGATGGGCCATTGAGCTTGCTCAATAAGGTCCCTAACATTTGCTTTATTTCTTTTATCGAAGTTTCTACGGAGGTCATTCTTGCCTCTACCTTGCTTTGCCAGATGGCGAGCTCTACGGTTGCTGAGGGTGTTTCTGCCTGTTTGTTGGATGGCATGCCAAGTACCACCGGTGCGCCAGTATCGGTGAAACATAAGGGAGTGCTCCATGCTCCCTTACTTGGTGTGGTTGGTATCACTGGGGACGGGCCCGGCGCTCCTTTTGTGGGGGCCGGTTTGTTTGTTTTGTTCTCTTGTGGAGGCGTGGCTGTGTGCGTCGTTCGCCTCTTCGGCGGAATCCTGCGCTTGGGACAATCATTGCTGGTGGCCACATGAGAGCCTCCGCAGTTGTGGCATTTGGGTTGTAGCTCGCAGTCGCTGTCCTTGCTGTGGTCGTGTCCACACTTGTCGCAACGGCTAGTTTTATTGGGACAGACATCTGACTTATGTCCGATTTCGTGACAGTTGAAGCAGACTACGGGTCGTGGTCTGTACGATGATACTGGGTAGGATTCGTATAAGAAACGTACGTATTTTGGAATGGACTTGCCTTCAAATGTGATAAGGACGGTCCTGCCGGATCTGCTTATCACTCTGGCCGCAACAATCTTATTTGTTCGACACATGAGGTCTTGCATGAGAGTTTCGGGCGTTTCCTTATTGTCGGAGCCGTGCAGATAGATCACTCCTTTGACTTGATTGCTAGCCATAGCCATGTAAGGAGTGACCTCATACGTCTTGTCATCCTTTTTTATTTCTCCGATGGAGAGCAGCTTACTTGTGATGAGTGGATTCTTTGTGGTTATTGAAATCGTGTTGGATTTCTCGCTCATATGTACCGAGAAGCCATCTTTGTTGCGCACGCCGGTCTTCTCAATAGCGGCACAGATGTCTCTCCCGGTAAACCTATATACTTCGGCCTTACAGGTTGGCTTGAGCACAACTGTCTGCGTGGGTGCAGTGCGTGATGTAGTATTCTGCGCATTGTCTGAGCTGCGGTGCTTGCGCCTACGAGAGGGCTGCCACTCACCGTCGTTGCCTTTGTCTTCATCCATTGGTGTCATATTGTTTCCAACGTCGTCGTCTTTCTCGGGAGAATTTGCCGCTGCTTCGCCTTCGGAAGACGTGCTCGATTTCCTTTGAAGAAATGTTTGAATTTCTTGCTTGTGAGCCATGTACTCTTTTAGCTCTTGCTTGAGAGACATGAATTCCGCTACCTCTTCTTGGTTCTGCAAAAACGCGTTGAAGGTTTCTCGCAATTGCTGAAATTCAAGGTACATCTTCCACTCTGATGGGTCCACGCTCAGTGGTGATTGCGCTGAGCTTTGCATCGCTGCGATGTTTTCAGTTGAGGGTGCCGGGTATGGATTCCTGGCTGCCTGGTTCATTACCTGCGTCTTTGTGAGGACGCGGATCTTGCCATTGAATGCCCTTCTCGGGGTGCAGTTCGGGTTCAGGGAGGCCTGGTCCTCAGCGTCCGCTGGTGAAGCGGGATACCCGGCTACGGTGTCGTCCAGGGTTGACGATGGGGTCCGGGGTGGAACCCCGTGGGGTTCGGATTTCAGCCGAACGAATGCTGGCTGGGGTAGGAAGTTAGGCCTAGTGGAGCGCTCTAATATACGGCTCTAACCCCCCCGTTGTGTGAAGCGCCATCTAGATTTTCGTTCACTAGTACTTTCGATCACGGGAAATGGATTCTTTAATCCGCCCAATAATTGAAAAGTGGAAAGAAAGATTCGCTTCAAAATTTAATTATATTCTGAAGTGCAGATGAATTCAAAACTTCTTTATTAAAAACAAAAATTTAGATGGACGGCATCAAGTTACACAAAATAATAAACGCGTAATTATGATATTAGTTTTGCGCGAAATATTTTTTTTTTGTTAAAAAGGTGTTACTGTAGAAAATGATCACTGATATTGGTGTGGTTTAAATTACGATTTAAATTGTCTTCATTTTTTTCTGCACCCTGAAATCAATGAATTTTCGGTAGATTAATTTCAGGATAGAAGTGCTCGCCGATTATGTGAAAAAGTGCAGTCTTTGCACTTTCTTGCAGCCGGGAAGGTTTCTCTTCGCAAGCCAGCATGCAGCGCGATTAATGTAAGGTGTAAATTTTATTTTCTGGGATATATGGGAAGCGGCGAACTGGTCCTTCTTTAGGTCTGCCTTAGCCCTCATGCCACGTCACCCTCGACGTATCGGCTCAAAAGGCCAAAGTTCCGTCCGTGCGCGCTTCTGCTGCTACAGCTTCGTACGCAAAAAGGCGCTGCAGGCTGCTGAACGCGTCCCACCGTCGAACGCCAGCTCCTCCGCTAGCGGCGCTATGCGCATTTTTCAGAGCGCCCCTATACGCTCCGTGCGGGAACTATAGGGGGCGCTTTGAAAAACGCGCGTAGCGCCGCTAGCGGAGGAGCTGGCGTTCGACAGTGAGGCGCGCTCAGCAGCCTGCGGCGCCTTTTCGCGTGCGAAGCTGTGGCGGAGGAAGCGCGCACGGACGGTACTTTTGCTTTTTGAGCCGATAAGTTGAGGGTGACATTGCACGAGTGCTGGGGCAGATTTAAGAAGGGCATTTAGCTGTTCTCCGCTTCTTATATATTGAGTTTGAGTCGTTATTAGGTGTAATTTCTTTAGTTGCGGTCAAAAAAGGGGCTTGAGCAATTTTCCGAAAAGCAAGACGGCCGCCACCATAATTTCTCTCAGTGGGAAATTAGTTTCGCTCGTCGCTGTAAACGTAGGACTGCTGGGACGATAATATTTGGAGGCGAGTGAGATGTTCACTAGGTTTGTGCACTAAGTGGGCCAAGTTTTATTAAGACAGCAGGTGTGAAAGTTATGGTTTGAACGAATAAAGGAATAAAACTGTCAGTAATATCCAATATTGGACCCAAAATGTTGTGTTATAACCGGGCTGTGCGAAGTTCAGATTTCTACACACAGGTCCTTGGACATGACCGTAACTTGACACAACAGTTATAATACCAAGATAGGTGGCATAGGGAAACCAGGTGGAAATTTGGTTTGGGCGGCGTAACTGAATGGGAAACGGTTTTGACTGCGAAAGGGCGGTCAAGAGAATACCACTCGTCGTGGGAGATGGAGACTTCACAGGTAGGAAGGGACCAGTGCACTGTACTTCCAATTGAAACAACTTTACGAAAGGTGGCTTCAAAGCCGAGAAAACCAAGTTGCCGGCCAACACACGGTTTGGCCGTCGAAGGCTTTTGCGGTCAGCTGTTGTGTAGTAATCTGGTTGTGCGAGGTGCTGATTTTCGGCACACAGGAACTTTGACACCCGTAACTTGACAAAACACTTATTATACCCAAAAGAGGTGGCACAGTTTCACCAGGTAGAAATATTTTTGGGCGGCGTAACTAAATGGGAACCGGTTTTGACCGTCAAAGGCTGTCAAGAGTATACCACTCATCATGGCCGGGAGGTGCACATTTTACAGGTAGGAAGGGACCAGTGGACGGGTACTCCAGTTCGAACAACTTTGCGATAAATGGCTCTAAAGCCGAGAGAAAAATAAATGTTGTCTACAAGACTCGGGGTGTCAGCATTTCCCCATCCAAAAGGAGGCTGATCAAAAAAGAAAGCACACCACTTAAACTTACATACTCAAACATCGATTGTCCAGTGATTCCAAGTTTCATTGTAGTTTTCCTTAGATTCATATTTGTCACTTTTTCTACCGTCCGAATCTTTCTGCATGAAGTACAGACTGCGTGCCATACTGGTCCGGAAATATCATCGACACGTACGATGGGGACGAAACATCTTTGGAGGGCATTCCTTCAACGAAATTCGCACTGCATACTCGCGAGTGTCAGATGGCATTTCAGTTCGAGTTGAGATATGTAGGCGTTACTGGTACGAAAACAAACGCAAGGCGCAATGCGGCAGTTTAGAATATGTCAGCCGTGCCGACACTGTGGCAGACATGATCGGGAGACCAAATTTCTCGCGTCGTAGGGCACGGGTCCATCGTTGTCGCTGTCCCACAATACATCGGCGAGGTGAAGAACTGTGAAACTTCGTCCCCATGAGATACGACGCATAACTATTGGAGCACTTAACGACGCAGCAGTTCATGCTGTCAACCCAGCGCAACCGCACTGCTCCGACTTCAATGCGTACCAATGTATGCGGCGTGGTTTCGTTTCGCCGGGGCTCTCACTGCCTACCTTCGGTAACGGCCGCGCGGCGGCGCGCCGGTCGCGTCGCACGGAGTGTATAGTTCTCGCACAGAGTGTATATGAGAAACACTTGGTAAGAAAGATTGTAAAAATGAAAGGAGGTTTCAAATCTCTGTAATGCGAAACTAGAGTGCAGCTCTTGAGAAAAAGGAGGGGAGGGTACGGAGGGGGCGGGGGGGAGGCATGCCCCCTTCCTCCTCCTCCCTCCTCATTCTCCTTTCTTCCTCCCGCTGAATTCGCTCATGGGTGAAGTGACACGAAGTCATGTGATGTCATTTTCCCCGCTACATTTTCGGGCTGGACAATTGATCGATTAACTTGCCGATTAATGGATTAATGCTTTAATCACGATTAAACTTTTTAACCGCTTAATCGGTAAAATTTTGACGAACCAAAAGAAAGTAAAAATTAAGCGCTTTCATTACGTAGACCTGGACAAATACACTGTATCAAGGGCAAACTTTAGGTCAAATTTTGGCATAAAGTAAACTGGTGAAATTTGTAACTCCAGACAAGTGCAAAAGGCTACACGTGTCCTGGCCGCTTCAACGTTGTT
Source organism: Ixodes scapularis (assembly GCF_016920785.2). Lineage (NCBI taxonomy): Eukaryota > Metazoa > Arthropoda > Arachnida > Ixodida > Ixodidae > Ixodes > Ixodes scapularis. The sequence goes on from NW_024609873.1 coordinate 5,189,457, forward strand.
CGAGTGATCGTTTAGCTCAGCAGAGGCTATTGTGAACAATGAAATGAGGTTGCTCTTGCCGGAGAACATTAACGAACCCATTTTGCTCATGCGCCTGAAGAAAGAACCTGTGAATGTGAGTGTCTTTGAACTATTCTTAACTACACAAAGAGTTTGATTCATACTCCAAGTTTTATATTGTACCTTTTTCACGTATTTAACAGAAGCAAAAAAAACCAAAAAAAAAAACCGCATCTCCACGTGGTGGATGGTGTTGATTGAGGCGAAGCTCTGGTGGTGCTTGTCTGCGTAGACGATGAGCCGCAGCATGCCGAGCCTTTCGTTCGTTTTCATCCATGTCAGAAAAGAGAATGTATATAATAATAATAGGAGTTTATTTTCCAACAAAGTACAGGTTGGAGGGCGGCTTGGAAAAAAAGCTGTTACGACAGCTTGACTGGTCCCAAGCCCCCACGACATCAGTAGCGGCAGAACAGCAAAAAAAAAAAAAAGATGAGAAAAAAATATTAACATTTTTACACGGAAGAATCATTTGCACGTATATTAGAAACCACGTCGAGCTCTATAAGAGGACACTGCCGCAGTGTTTTCGAACGCAAACACATAAAATACACCCACAAGAAAAACATACATTGCACAAAACACTGTCGTATAAGAAATACAACCAAACATTCAAAAACAACAAAACATTCAAAAGCATATTTCAGTCATGGTCGTTCCGGCTAGAGAGCATCATTTCCCGCGACCGCCCACTGATAGGTTATCAAGTTCTATGTAAATTGTAGAAAGCTGATTCAGAATTGTTGGAAGTGTGTGAGCTATGATTTGACGACCGTAATCTGTTCTAGAGAAAGGCACTTGCCAGGGTAACATTATACGTGTTTGATAACTGTATTCTCTTCTTTTTAGATTTGATAACTCTTCAAGTGTCGTATATGCATATTTTGTTCAATTTTATATTTTAAGCATAGGCGATATCTATACAAATCAAAAATTTTCATTACACCAAGTTCATTGAAAAGCAAATCTGCCGAGTATTCCAGTGAAACATTGCAAATACTTTTTAATATCTTTTTTTTTTGCAGTACGAATACCTTTCGAAAATTGGTAAGTGTGGTTGTACCCCATATTAAATGACCATAGTTTATGTGGGAACAAAATAATTATATAGTAACAGTTTTATTCTGTAACAGGCTTGAGCTGAGCTAGTTGGTTCATAGTTCACTTGAGGCCAGCTGAACTCGAAAAAACATACCGTGTCAATGTTCGGCACTGTTCTACGACGTAAACATCGTGGCAAGAAACAAAACAAAACTGGGACGTGAAATCCTAGAGGCACTTGCCATTGAGGAAAAAGGCGATGACTGCGTTAGTGCACCTTCTCTCGTGCTTCACGAGAAAGAAAAAAGATTTCTTCGGGGTTAACATTTTAAGGGGAATTAGGAGAAGAAAAAAAAAATTAAGGTGGGTTAGAAAGCAAAAAAGAGGAAAAGAGAATTGTTCCCTCAAGTGTGGCTTGTAGTAGAAGAGGAGGAAAAAGAAAATGAGTTTTATTCTACGTGGCAAGATATGCTTATTGCGGTATATTAAGCCAGCAACGCTGGATAATTTGGATATAATGAAATTAATATGATCATCCCATGACATAGTCTCCGAGAAAAATGATTTAAATGGTTTTAAATGATGAAACTATGTCTCCGACATAGTTTCATCATTTAAAACCTAAGGTTTTAAGTGATGAAACTAATTCGAGTTTGGTGGAGTTAAAAAAAAAATTGCATTGGCTATATCTACTTGTTTATTGCTTGGGCGGAATAAAATTGCCTTAGTTTTATTTACGTTCACTTTTAAAGCGTTACTTTTACTCCATCTCTCTAGTTGCCTGAGTGCATCACTCGCGTTATCTATGAGTTCGGTGGCGGTATCACCAGTAAACAATAAAGTGATGTCGTCAGCATAAATTATGAACTTCGCTGTTTGGCATATATTTATGACGTCATTTACATAAAGGTTGAATAAAAATGGTCCAAGGATGCTTCCCTGAGGAACGCCTGATCTAATTGATTTTACTTTTGATGAATGACCGTTGATATGTACGCATTGTTTACGATAAGACAAATATGAATTAATAAGGTTTATTATTTATTATTATTATTATTATAAGCGTTGCTGATTGACCACGATATCCATTAATTTCTGACTTCTTAATAAGCAAGTCATGATCGAAATAGTCAAAAGCCTTTGTAAAGTCAATGAACAAGCCAAGCGTTAGTTTTGTTTATTTCCGAAATTTTTAAAATTATATTCCTTTTGTTGAAGAAGAGCAAGTTCAGTTGACCTTTGTTTGCGGAAGCCAAATTGAGATGTGCTGATCAAGCTATGATTATCTGCAAACGCTGTCATTTGAGTTAACAGAAGTTTCTCAAGGCCCTTTGAGAATACTGACAAAATTGAAACGGGTCGGTAGTTTCCCAATTCATTTTTATTACCTTTCTTATATAAAACTGCAACTTTCGCCAATTGCATCCGATTGGGAAACATGCTGTTTAAAAAGCAAAGGTTAAATATATGCGTCAAGCAAGGGCATATAATGTCAATTATGTATTTAACACGCTTTATTTGCAAACCATCACAGTCACAACTTTTACTATTTTTTAATGCATTAAATACGTTTACTACATCTGTGTCTGTAACAGGGCTAAGAAACATGGACGCGCAGTTTCGAGAACTTATAAGCTTGGAAGCATCTAACTCAGGACTTTTTTTGCTTAAACTAACGAAGTGCTCATTGAATAGATTTGCTAACGCTTGGCCTGTCACGTCGTTACCATTGTAGCTTATCTTTTCTATATGGTTTGGGGTATATGTACGATTTAGAACTCTGTTTAGTTTTTTCCATAGGATATCACTTCTGTTAGGACATGCTAAAAGAATATCAGCAAAATATCGTTCCCGGGCGTATCGAATTTCTTTGTTTAATTGGTTTCGATAACGTTTAAAACTTTGAAGTTTTTCGGTCTCTCTTGTTTTTACAAATTTTTGATATGGCATATTTTTTGTACGTATTTTATCGACTATCTCTTTTGTTACCCATGGCTTACGAATCTTTCTGAAGTTCTTCTTGGTTTATATGGAAAACATCTTGTATAGAGCTCTTGTACTTTAGTCAAGAACATTTTATATGCATTATCTGCATCAGTCTCTTGAAGTACATAATTCCAGTCTACTAAAGAAACTTCTCGTCTAAATTTATCCAGGCCATCTGGCGCTATATCCTGAAACTGCGCCGACTGATTGACGTTTTTACTTATATTTGTCTTTACACAGAGAACTATACCCAAGTGGTCGCTTATATCAGTTACTACGATGCCAGATTTAATTTGTGTGGTATGGAACGTGGGTATATACGCATTTGAGCATTTGACCGCAGCGTGACATACGCAGACAAGCATCACCAGAGCTTCGCCCCAATCAACATCATTCACCATGTGGAGATGCGTTTTTTTTTTTTTTGCCCTTCACGAGCACGGGAGCACGTGCTCACGTGCTCACGAGCACGTGAGCTCACGAGCAGGAGCACGTGCACCCGACGGCGGGCGGATATACGGACATGGCTAGCCCCTAAAAAGCTTCGCCCCTAAAAAATTATATATTTTTTTTTTAAATTATATGCCTATACTCTGTTTCACCTTATGTTGTACCGCAGAGAAGGCTACAAGCGCGAGCTCCTTGCTCTATGGCACATCTCGGCGGCACAAGCTCTCGTGCCTTCAAACCAGCTCCCAACGCTATGAGCTCGCGCTTCTAGCCTTCTCTGCGGTACAACATAAGGTGAAACGGAGTATGGAAATAAACGGTGGCGATTAATCGGGTAAAATCTTTTACGACGCCCAGCTCTAGTAAATCTAGCGTGGAAAATGACATGACATGACTTCGTGTTACGTTATCAAAAAATTCATTTTCTCCGCTAGAATTAGCGGAAAAATGGACGTCACGTGATCTCAACACCCATTCAATATCCCGCTAAATTTAGCGGGGCGGTTACGCCAACGGCGACTCTGACGCCGCGAAACTCGGAAAGGGGCGCCTAAGAGCTGCGCTCTAAAACTAAAATACACAGAAGCAAAACAAAGTCAGTTCCGTAACTGAGTTGAACTAATAGGGAGTTTTTGTAGATCGTCTCCGCCGTCCCACAACGGCTCTCCGCAAATCTCTAAGATACCCGGAACTCTACAGTCAAGGCCATCGGCGCGCAGTCGCAGTAGTGGCGTCTTTGTTGCGGAGGGCTTAACGGGGGCGGGGGGGACGGGACGCGGTCTACGAAAACTCTCTAATAACGTTAGGGTACACACAGGGCGATATAAGCGCGCCATGGTGGTGCACCTACAAAGTGAGGCCTCACCATTTCCGTCCGTCCCAACGGCCACGGCTGGATTTCCTCTCTTCCCGGGGATCAACACCACGGCGCGGTTTACCCGCTCTGCATGCAAGCCGCAAAGTAAGCAGCTGTTTCCGCACTATGAGCTTCCGAACGCAAAGTGTGCACGCCTACGCTAGACAGGTGTTTGCACAGCCACCCCCTCTCCACCGCCAACTAAACAAAAAAAAAGGATTTAAAAAAAAAAAAAAACAGCAAGAAATGACCGCATCTCCACGTGGTGAATGATGTTGATTGGGGCGAAGCTCTGGTGGTGCTTGTCTGTGTAGACGCTGAGTCGCAGCATGCCGAGCCTTTCGTTCGTTTTCATCTATGTCAGAAAGAGAATCAAAACGCTTGGTATTATATTCACGGAACGAATGACGTGGGATGACCATGTAAATCACATTTTGATAAAGTTGTCACGGGTCGTTGGCATATTATGCCGTCATCGCTCCATTCTACCAGCAAGTGTTAAATTAATCATCTACAACTCTTTATTTCTCTCGCATGTGCACTACTGTCATCTTGTCTGGGGAAATACTACCAATGTAAATTTAAATAAGATACTTGTGCTCCAGAAAAAAATAGCACGGATTATAAGTAATGTTTTATATGATCACCCTAGCAGATCTCTTTTCGAAAGTTTGAATATATTGAATGTGTATAGTTTATATAATTACCGTTTATGCCTAAGGTACAAGTCCGAAGTCATGAACAATATATGTCATCTTGTCAACCTAGCGTCTCTTACGAGGAGATACCCAATATATTCAACTCGCAACACAGACAACTGGAAAGTGCCAAATTGTAGAACTACTTACGGTGAGCAGATGTTATCGAATATATTACCCAACCTACTTAATTATCTGAATACTCAAAATTTGGAACCCCTAACATCAACACCGAAAAAAATCCAATCCTTTTTTAAGCGTGTAATTTGATGACTTCGATCGAGCAATGTTCTAGTGCCCTGACGTGTGTATAGTTATTATGTCTGTTCGCCATAAGCTCATAATTTATCATAACTTATATAACAGTGCTTAATCATGCTCTCGATATCTCTGAATATGTATGTTTTTGATGCGATAATCATGACTTTTTATTGAACTGTTAGAGTTAAACTTGTTACATTCTGCATGTCACTGAGATGATTCGGTGAACTGAGCCTGTATTTTTTTTTTTTTTTTTTTGTGAGTTGCCGCTGCTGCTGATTGTAGGGAGGGGGCCGAGGACTCGTCAAGTTGCATTTGCGCAGCTTTTTTCCTCTGTCTCCTTCCATCATGTAATGTGATGGAGAAATAAACATTTATTTATTTATTTATTAATGTGTGGTATGGAACGTGGTTATATACGCATTTCAGCATTTGACCGCAGCGGCCTCTCGTATATAAACATTGAGCCAATGCATGCAAAGCTTAACGCGATTATCTACGCATTTGACCGCAGCGCCCTCTCTTGTATAGACGTTGGGCGGCTACATGCAATGTTTCATTCATGATGTCCCCAGCTCTTGAGTTACTACCCCATCTCAGAGCCCCCTGCTCGTCCCGCGGTCGTGGCCGAGGATTCCACTTCCGGCAGCCGTCGCGATCGGACGCGGAATGTCTGGCTCCGATGGAGTGGTTTGAGCGGCCCAGCCGGGACGCGGCATCAGGAACGCTGAAAATAAGGACTATACTGTCATTCTGCCTTCGCTGCCTCCCGGGTCACTCGTGATAAATACGTTTTTTTTAATAATAATAATAATAATAATAATATTGTTTTATTTTGCACCAAAAATACATGATGCGGGAGGCCTACAGAAAAAGCTGTCACATTGACAGCTTGACAAAGCCGAAGGCCCCCACACTGACAGCGTCGGGGCAAGATAAGATAATAATCTATAGAAATAAAAGTGGAAACATTGTGACGAATCTCTTCACACAAAAAGATAAAAATACAAAAGAAAGATAATAAACTATACATATTAGAAATACAAATAAAAATGGACACGCAATGGTGAATCTGCTTACACACAAAATATAATAAACTGTACATCATAGAAATAAAATGTTCATATAGTGACAAGTCGTTTGATTCACAGACGCAAAAAAATATAAAAAAATTAAACAATAGAAGTTCCTGGAAACAAATCACCTCCCCCTCCCCCCCCCCCCCCCCCCCCCCACACACACATTCTTTTTTGTTTTTCAGTATAAGAGATTAAAGCATTCTGAAAAAGCTACGCAGTTCTTTAAAAGAAATATGTTCTGGCTGAATATTTTTATCGTGTAATTTATTTAATAATCTTGGTAATTTGTTTTGTATCATTTCTAAGCCGTATCTTGTTCTGCAGGTGTCTATTTTCCAAGGCTCATTTTTTCGCGTGTTATGTACTGCAAAATGTGGTTTTAGTCTTGCCAAGTTTCTTAAAGGGCAGCTCCGCCGTCAATTTGAGCGTTTTTATCGAAACATATTTTCGGAAAGGGTACTAAAAATTTAGCCTATAGCAGCGGTTAAATCATTAAAAAACTGTTTACATAATTTATAATCGTTAAGATACACTGAAACCGAAACCGAAACTAACTTGCCACTCGACTGGTCCGCCATTTTGATGTGACGTCACATATGGTATAAACACTCGCACGTGTGCAGTTTGAGCCTGGCCAGCCTGGCAGCAGGTCACTGTTTTGTGTTCGTGCCGCGGATGAAAATGGACTCATCAAGCTCGTCTGAATCGAGCAATGATGAGGATATGCGGCTAGATTTTGAGGACGATGACGATAACCCGTTTTCATACGATCCGCCGGCATCGCCTCCGAGGGAAACGCCAGCGGCGGCTGCATTCGTGATCCGCCGCCATGTGGACCCAGATGCCGCTTCCGAAGCGGAAGCGGCATCTGGTTGTTATTTCAGAGCGACATAAAGCACCCTTACCTGCATTGTTCTCCTCTTTGCAAACGCTCGTCGCTCGATCAGCGGCTGTCCGGGTTGTGTGTGCGCGAACACGGTAGGCACGGCACATTTGAGTAGCTTCTTTCTGCGCCCGTCCCCGCCCAACCCGTAAGATTCCCCCAGTCGCACGCTAGCGTCATAGCAATCCGGTGAGAAGTAGTCGGAGCAGATTCGGCTGTTTTTACTTGGGAGCCAGCGTTCACGTCGGACTGCCAGGACCCACTTCTTTCGTGTCGACTTGTCGGTCGGAAAACTGTGAAATGTCACATTGCTGCGTTTCTTCGTGGTGTTATTACACCCTACGGCACAACATCAATTCCCTCCAGCCGCCATTACGCGCTCTTACATAACTGTATAAACCGATAAAATAAGCAAAAACCAGACAGTCCTAGCACCAACAAGCTCCAAAGCAAGCACCCTGACCAACATGTGACGTCACGGCAACGTCAGTGCCATCATGGCAGCCTCCGTGTGCCGCTCTTCCTCAGTGCTGCCAGTAGGGCGGCAGCAAGTGATTTGGGTGTGGATGTGTAAATTTCAAAATTCATTTTCTTCTAAGAAAATTAATATTTTTCTGTGAGATTTCGTACACATGCTCAGGAAGGGCATCCAAATACATGGTGAAAATTTTATAGAAATCGGTGACTAAAAATTACGGCGGAGATGCCCTTTAAAGGCAAACGTTATATCTTGTTTCTTGTTTATATTGCTTACAGAATCGAAAATCATACATTTTTATAGGCATTACATTATATTTTGTAAATAAGGATTGTGTGTGATAATGATTAGGCACCTTTTCTACCATTCTCAGAAACCTTTTTTGTAATATATGTATTTTCAGAAGATTTTCTTGCGTGGACGAAGCCCAGACTAAATGACAATAGTTTAGTCTCCAAGAAAATAGTGAATTATATATTAAGATCATAATGTTACGTGGCAGTATACACCTATTCCGATATGTCACGCCGAGTATCGGCGACAGTTTAATCATCACTGAATTTATATGATTGTCCCAAGACAATGTTTCCTGAAATATGACGCCTAATGTCTAGAAAAAGGGCACAATCTCGACAGGAGCAGATTTTAAGGTAATTGTTTTGTTTATGATTATATTCTTGTTTTTGCCACGAAATATAACTGCTTTTGTCTTTTCAGCATTTATTTTTAAACCATTACCTTTTGTCCAGTCTTCTAGCTTAAGTAGAGTCGAATTCGCAAGGTCAATTATTTCATCGGGTAATTTGCCGGCTAAAAGTATGCTGGTCTCGTCCGCATAATTAATAGATTTGGCACTAGAAGAAGTACTTACGATATCATTTACATACATATTGAAAAGAAAGGGGCCCAAAATGCTGCCCTGTGGTACGCCAGAAGAAACTTGTAGAGGGTCCGATAGAGAGTCACCCAAGCAAACGATTTGGCTACGATGTTGTAAGTAGGAACGAATAAGGGATGCTGCTGTTCCCCGAATACCATATCGCTCTAGTTTTTTTATGAGAAGTTCGTGATTAATATGCTCGAAGGCTTTTGTGAAGTCCATAAACAGACCTAAGACTAGATTTCCTTTTCTAATTCAGAGAGAATGTGCTCTTTCTGCGCAAGTAGAGCAAGCTCTGTACTGAGGTTTTTACGAAAACCATATGGGAGCCAATTAGCAGGTGATGTTTTGTTTCAAATTTATTAAAGCGTTTAAGAATAACTTTTTCGAATGCCTTTGAAAGTACTGGTAGAATTGATACTGGTCTGTAATTTCCCCATGTCATTCCTCTCACCTTTCTTAAAAAGCATTGTGACCCGAGCAACCTGCATTTTTATTGGAAAGACCGCCTGACTAAGGCGAAGATTAAAAATATGCGCTATGCACGGTGCAAGAGAGAAAACAGCATGTTTAAATGGCTTTACCTGCATACTATCAATATCTTCAGCATTACTATTTTTCAAACTTCTAAATATATCGACGACTTCCTCTTCACTTACCGGTTCAAGAAAAATTGAGCTCATTGTGTGGAACATGTCTAAGGTCGGTATTTAACGTCAGTCTATCCACAACGTTTACAAACTAATTGTTAAATCCATCTGTAAGCGGTTTACCGGATACTTCAATACCATTTAGTGTTATCTTATGAAGAGAGTCACGGGAAGTCTTATAATTCAAAACAGAATTAAGTCTTTTCCACATCTGATCAATACACCCAGAAGCAGAACCAAATAAGTTGAAAAAATTATCACGCCTCGCTTTTTCTAAGTCTTTATCTAAGCGGTTTCGATACGACTTGAACTCCTGAAGTGTTCTTGGATTTTTAGTCTTAATAAAAACGTTGAATAGAATGTTTTTCTTTCTTATTCTTGCTGAAAGCTCCGCAGTTACCCATGGCTTTCGTCTTTTTGTATTTTGTTTTATATGTACGAGGGGGGAAACTAGATGCATATATGGGCTTCAAGATATTAAGAAATTTTTCATAAGCGTCGTTTCCATTATTTGATCTAAAAACGGAATCCTAAGAAATCTCAGCAATGTTTTCACAAAATGTGCTGAGATTTTTTCCTTCATTTGTCGGATTAAGCGTGTCAACTCTTTAATTTTTCTACGTGCATGTACTTTTGTGCATACAAATATAGGTAACTGGTCACTTAAGTTATAGGCAAATACTCCCGATTTAGTTCGGTCTGAGCTTATATTTGTAAAAAAAATATCAATTAGAGATGATGAATTGTGTGTTACTCTTGTAGGAAGATTGATCACCTTAAAAAGACCATGGGAATTCAACAAAACATTCATCCTCATTTTTGAAGAGTCATTCGCTAGCATGTTTATATTGACATCTCCTCCGCAAATCAAATCGAAATTATTTTTATTCACATAACAAAAAAAAGTGCTTCCAAGTAATCTAAGAAGGGCGTGATAGCACCGTTCGGGGGGCGATAACAAACAACAAGTGTCGTATTTTGCAACTCGAGTGCCAGAAACTCGTAATCACTTGTAATAGCACAAAACGTTTGTATTAGTGCACAATTCAAAGCCTTTTTCACTAACATACATATGCCACCACCTCGACCGCTACTGCGATTTAAATAAAAAGTATCGTATGAAGGAAGACGGAAAATATTTGTTTCATCCGTGGACCATGTTTCGGTTAACATTATTACGTCAAATTCCTGGCTTAACTGTTCAAAGAAAAAAAAGATATCAGATTCTTTATTTTTCACTGACCTTACGCTCAAATGAAAACATTTGAAAGATTTTAAATACGTTTTACCAACATATTTCTCAAAATTGTGTGGCAGCACGTAGGATTCATTGCGCGTAGTACACCTCATGTTCACTAGTTTTCTTTTTTGTCCCTTTTTAATTACAGTTTCTCAAGGTCGTAAACAGAAGAGATCACCAGTGGTCGTTACCCGTCAATCCTGCGCAAAAGAACCCTTCCGTTGCTGTGCCACACATACTTGAAGTTATTTACCTTTGCCCAGTTTTTTGTCTCAAACAACAAATCACGCGTTCTTTTCGTTAGATTTTCCAGTACGTATGAATCATCACTAGAACTGCGGATTTTATTTTTGTTCTGCCACCAGACATCTCGTTTAGCTTGCGTCGCGAAACGACAGATTACGACCGGTATCTTATCCTTCCGAGACGGCAGACGGTGAATTGCTACTATGTCACTTTCCACAAGTTGTGGAAGTTCGATATGCGCCGCTATTTCGTTTATTTTCCCTAGCAAGTGTTCCCTTGCCGTTTGTTGAATTCCATGACATTCAAGATTTAGCCGTCGGCTCCTCCACTCGAGATTATCGACTTGGCTGCTTAGTTGGGCAGTTTCACCCTCCCGCCTCTCGATCATTTCTACCCTCCGTTTTAGATCCAGGACATCCCGCTCGTTATTTTCCGTTCGTTTAAGGTCATCGAACTTTTCACTCATGAACTGAATGGAATCTTCCATACTCTCAACCGTCTTCTTTAGAGGAACTAGCTGATCCAGCTTGTCGTTGATAGTTTTCAGCCGTATCCGTATATCCTGCACTTCCGGTTCATCGGCTGGTTTTTGAGATAGTTGCGACTGTGACTTAGAACGTCGGCATGTCGCACGACGCCACGCTTTCCGATAACTTTCGCCCTTTGTTTTAACAGTGTTCTCTGTGATCCCTGCGCATTTTCCAGTGTGGTATCCAGATCCACAATCACTGCACGTGATTGGCCGATCTGACATAGCGAAAACTTCATTGCACACAGGACACTGTTCATCCAGAACCATAATCGCACTCAAACCACACTTCGAATCACACTTTGGCAGCAGCAGCAGCAATAGCTAAGAGAGCAATTTTGTGTTGTAAGAAACAGGCGAAACACTGACCTGCAGTGAAGCAAGACACGTCTTAGATTGCTGCTGGTTTCCGCGCCGCCACTGCTGCCAGTGAAGTGTCCGAGCCCGGTTGCGTCTTTATATAACTTGGCCCAGCGACGACAGCGCCAGTGGTAAGGGCGCGGTCGTCGCCCCTACCACTGGCGCTGAAGTTAATAGGTCTAGTCGAGAGCGCCAGCTGAAGGGTTGGCGACAGTCCAGATGACGGCACGTGTGGGATCCAGGTGGGCGACACAGCGATTCGGTAGTCCAGATGATGACAGTGCGGGCTCCCGGTCGCTGACTCAGCTGATGTCGTTACCAGGTGATTCTGTTTGCTTTTCCCTTCCTGCGGTGAAGCAATTAAGACACGTCCTAGATTCCTGCTTCATGGAAAAGAAGAGGCTGATGAACGCCGTGGAGGAGGTGCTACAGTTGAATCTGGTAAAGTTTTAATCAGGATCGGGCGTAACAGTGAAAAGCTTCTTTACCGTGTTAGATCTCTATTTAAAGTCAACAGTCCTTGAATACAATAATCGAAAATACATCCAGAAAGAAGGTGTTTGCATAGGCTCGTCGGTCGCTCCGTTGTTAGCTGAGATATACCTCAACAGTTTGGATAGAGTATTGTTTGACAAGATGATTGAGTTGTCACCTAACCTGGGCTTCATCAGAAGATATGTAGATGATATTTTCGTCTGCACGTTTGAAGAATGAAAATCGGAGTATCTTGAAAAGCTTATTAGGTCAACGGCCCCGGAGTTGCATTTCACAGTAGAAAAACCAGAGGAGAACATGTTGCAGTTTTTGGACTTGCGCATTCAGGTAAAAAATGGCTTATGTTGGGAATATGGTAAGAAGATGTCTAAACCGGTACTTCCCAAACAAAGTTGTCACTCTAAAATTATTAAGGTGGGAGTTGCGAAATCATTACTAATGCACTAAAAAGGTCATGTACCCATTTCATGAGTCAAGCTTTAAAAAGACAATGGGGTAGACTGGAGGACGCGGGGTATGAGGAGACTTTTCTAAAACGGCAACTTTCTATTCAAATCAGAGACAAGCGGGATAAAGCAAATGTGAGGAACCGACGAGTTGCTATACCGTATTTTCACGATATTTCCCATAACATAAAAGCGTCGGCGAAAAAGTTCGGCGTATAAACAGTGTTCACATCTAATTTTAAGTTATGCAAGCTTACACCTTTTGAATCGAAACAGGAGGTTTGCCAGAAGGCACATCGCGAGAAGTCGGTACCGTGTGAGAATTCTGTCGCTTATGAGATTCCTTTGAAGTGTGGATTTAAATACGTAGGTCAGACGTCGAGATGTCTAAATGATAGACTGACGGAACACAAACGAAATGTGAAAAACAACGCGTCCAATTCCGAGTTAGCCAGGCACCTTATAAAGTGTAATAATTGTAAAGCCAACTGGTCTGAAACGGAAGTAATTCACAAAGAACGTAATGATATGAAACGTGTAGTCCAAGAAACGATTCGTATAAAAACGTCTGGCAACTGTATAGGTCAGGCGTCATTGCATTTTCAAACGAGAGAAACATTTTCTCTCGTTTTCTGACCGCAGCGGACGTGTTTTCGAAAGCTCCCGAAGCTAAGTAATCTTTTTGTTTTCTTTTCCTATTTAGCTGTGCATGGAATAGGGACGGTAGTTTTTGGTAGTAGTAGGGACAGGGGGATAGGATAGTTTATAGCTTAGTTTAGATTCTTGTAGGCACGGGAGTATTATCAACGGTGCCACGTGACTGGGCCGCGCGGCTTTGTTTGAATGGTTGGCGGCGTTGTTGGTGGTGTTGCGCGCTAAAGGCAACAGGCACACCGCATTGGGGTTGATCCTCCAGGTTTACAGCCCTACTGTGAAGCATTTTTTGATTATGCTAGTGGTTTTATGAATAGAAAAAAAAACTGTTTAAAGTAGCGATAGGATAGCCGGGATTCAGCAGGCTTTTTAGGTAGAGTCACGAGACCGAACCACCTGCACGTTTGAAATTTTTGGCGGGCTAGTTGGTTGTGAGGGCAGAGGCGTACACAGGCTTTCTTGGTTTGAGTTTTGGTGGGATATTCGTCGTGGGGTCGCGCTGTGTGTCGGTAGACAATGGTGAATTCGCGAAAGAAGAAGGATGCGCAGCCTAAAGTAAAAGAAGGACCCGATGTGGAGTGTGAGGAGTGTGGCCGTTGGTGCTGCATGATGGAGACGGAGTTCAAAACTGTAGCAGAAGCCGAGGAGAGCAGCTTTACCTGCCGGAGTTGCGAGAAGGTAGAACTTGGTTTTAGGAGAATAGGAAGGGAATGGGCGGATACGGTTCAGGAGTTGAAGCGGGAGATAGGGGTAGAGCGGGAGAAGCGATTACAACTCGAGGCGCAGGTGGAAGCGGATTGGAGGAGATGACCAGGCAATGGGAAAGTAAGGTAGATAGCGTGGCGGGAGAGCTGAGGCGAGAACGGGAACAGCGAGCCGAACTTGAGCGACAGGTGGAGGAGTGTAAGGTGGAGTTGGAGGAGCACAAGAAGAAGTGTGAGGAGATGGTGCAGCAACTGACAGGAGTAGTTAATAAGAGAAAGGGGGAGGTGGCAGAGAAGACGGCGGTGGGGACGGCAGACAGGTGTGACGGTGTGTTTGACTGTGTAGGAAAGGAGCCTGCACAGCTGTATAGTGCTGCAGTACAGCAGGGTTCGAGGAAGGCAGCAGAAGTTGAGGCAGAGAAAGCACAGAAAGCTGGAGGGGATGAAGACAGGCAGTCGGGGGTTAAGAAGGTGCTGGTGGTAGGAGACTCAAACATAACAAGGGTTAGGGAGGGGCTGCTGGAGAGGGTGAAAGGGGATGGGAGGGTAAATGTAGTGGCTCAGTCAGGAAAGTGCATGGTAGACGCTATGGCCAAAGCGAAGGAGGAGGTGTGGGAAAACAGGGAGGGAGAGAACCTAGTTGTAATACACGCAGGACTAAATGATGTGTTAAAGGAACGGAGCCAGAACCTCGCCAGGCAGATAGAGTTGGGGTTACGTAAGCTGAGGGAGGTCTCTGAGACTGTGCATGTGCAAATATGCACCGTCCCAGAGGTCTGGGGACAGTCTTTGCAGATAGAGAAGCGGGTGGTGGAAGCAAACCGGGTAATAAGGGGGTTGAGCCGACGATTTGGGTACGGAGTAATGGAAGTCAACAGGGTGGTGTACGAGGCTCGCTCCGGCCCTTTTACATGGGGCATCCACTACAGTGGAATCACTGGGAGCACGGTAGGTGATAGGATTGGACGTCACAGCGTACATTTTTTTGGGGGTCCCGGAGCCCTGAGGGTGCCGGTGTGAATGAGGGCCAAAATGTAGATCCACAGGGGAGGGTTTCGGAGGGTGAGAGGAAGCCTCGCAGGACTAGGAAAAAGAAACAGCTTAACATAGGGTTCATAAACATGCAGGGAGGCAGGAACAGAATAAAGTGGGAGGAGATTCAGGAGCAATTAGAGAGCGAAAACTCTGCAGTGTATGGACTAGCAGAAACACATCTGAGGGATATGGAAGAACCACCATACATACTAGGATATCATTGGATGGGATGCAACCGGGCCAATGGGGAACGCAAGGGAGGGGGATTGGGGGTGTTAGTTAAGGGTCAGGAATGGGAAACGGAACAAGAGGACTGCAGGGAACACATGTGGGTCAAAGGCAATATTGGGGGTCTGGACACAATCTTGGGTTTTGTTTATCTAAAAACGGAGTGATGCAGGGGAGGAAAATGCAGAACGCTTGACATGTGTCGTTAGACACATGTCAAGCGTGAGACGTTAGGGAAATCGGCACTAACAAGGAAATAATTATCTTGGGGGACATGAATGTACATTTGGAAGACTTTGATTGACATACAGATACAACAGGGAGGATGTTAGAGGAGTTCTGCGAAGCTCTTGATCTGGTATTGGTTAATGCTCAGATAAAATGTGATGGAAAAATAACATGGGAAAGAAAGAACTCTCACTCGACTATTGACTACTGTTTAATGTCGCGTAAGATATACAACAGATTAGGAGGCATGGAAATAGGTGAGGAAGGCACAAAAAGTCTGGGGAGCGACCATAAGAGAATCAAGATCAGATTCGGCACAGTAAAATCAGAAACGCAAAATCAAAAACGAGAAGGTAGGAATAACCCAAATGATAAACAACTACAGGAGGTATCTAAGCAAATCGAGAACATAGTATCCAAGCAACCGGTAAGGGAATGGACATACGAAGACTTAATTAGTGTTTTCAAAAGAGAGTTACAGAAATATCGAATCAAACAAGGAGGTAGAAAACTAAAACGTAAGCTCAAACGCTGGTAGGATAAAGAGGTTAAGGCAGCAATATCGAGACACCAGGCGGCATCTAAAGAACACAGATGGGCAAAGAAAAAGGGTGCCACACTGGACGAAGTAGCATCAAAATGGGAGGAATGTCAGGAAAGAAAGCGGGAAGCATCAGCATTAATACAGGCCAAAATTGGGAGGGCAGGGGTCCAGTGGATGATAGAGATAAACCAGAAGGATAGGAATGCGGCAAAAAGGTTCTGGGAACACATCAGTGCGCAGGGAAAAAAGACCGAGGGGTACCAGCAGACACTAACCACACAAGAAGGGACAAAGGTAGAGGGGGAAGAGGCAAGAGAATACATTAGACATACAATCGAAGCAGCATTTTCGGAGTTAGAATCAGATCAGGCCGTAGGGAATTGTAGCGTCTACACAACACAAGAGGAGGATCATAGCGAAGAAGAGGAAATGACCACTGGGGAGTGGGAAAAAGCAGAAGGAAGGGTTCCGGCTGGAACTGCGACAGGTCCAGACGGCATACCAATGAGATTGATAAAAGTGCTAGGCAAAACAAGCAAATTGAAACTAAGGCAGGTGATTGACCAAATACTTATGGGAGGGGAGGTACCCAGTGACTGGAAATTGAGCAGGATGAGATTATTATATAAGGGCAGGGGAGACAAAGACAGTATCAAATCATACCGACCAATCACAGTAACTTCAGTAATATATAGGCTAGCTATGCAAATTGTAAAAAGAAGAATGGAAGAATGGGCAGAAAAAAAGCAGATCCTAGGGGAGCTTCAAAACGGTTTCAGGAAAGATAGACGACTGGATGATAATTCATTCGTAATCACTCAGTGCATAGAGATAGCAGTGATAAGTCAAAGGCCATTATGGGTAGCATTTTTAGACATTAAAGGGGCATATGACAATGTGAATCAGAAAAAAAACCTGGAACCAACTGAAGGGATATGGGCTAGAGGGAACCTTGGTTACGTTTCTAGAACGGGTTTATACGGAGAATAGGCTGGTTATAACATGGGAAGCCGAAACTACAAGACCAGCAGCAATAAAAAGAGGTCTTAGACAGGGTTGCCCATTGTCTCCCCTGCTCTTTATGATATACCTCAGTGAGATGCAAAAAAGTTTAGAACGGTGCAACCTAGGTTTTGACCTGACTTACATGGAGGAAGGACATGAAGTAAATCAAGTATTGCCAGGGTTAATGTATGCAGACGACATTGTACTCGTATCAGAAAGTCGTGAGACAATACAGGAACTGAATAAAATTTGCAGCAGGAAAGGGGACAATTTAGGACTAAAATTTAGTAGGGACAAGTCTTGGATAACAGTTTTCAACGACGAGAAGGGGGAGCCCCTGGAGATGCAGGACACATTAATAGAACACGTAGAAAAGTACAAATATCTGGGAGTATGGTTAAGTGAAGGAAGACGGTATCTAAAAGACCATTAAGATATTGTAATAAAGAAGGGGAAACGAGATTCGGCTATCATGAAACACAGGGCACTATGGAACTATAATAGATATGAAGTTATTAGGGGTGTATGGAAGGGAGTCATGGTACCAGGACTGTCATCTGGGAATGCGGTATTGTGTATCAGGTCAGAAATTCAGGCAGGTTTAGAGATACAGCAAAGGAGTGTGGGTAGGTTTGCATTGGGGGCACATGGGAATACACTAAATGAGGGAGTACAGGGGGATATGGGTTGGGCATCTTTCGAGAGTAGAAAAGCGATCAGCAAAGTAAAATTTGAACAAAGACTAGCTGAAACTGAGGATACACGATGGGCAGCGAAAGTGTACAAATATCTATAATGAAAAGTCTGAACACTAAGTGGACAAACCGAACCCGCAAGCTGAGATTTAAATACATTTAACGAGATGGAGTCGATCAGAGCATATCAGTAGAGAAGGGAGTAAAGGAAACAGAGAGGAAATTGTGGGAAGAGAGAATGCAGGGGAAATCAGCTTTAGCAATATACAGGGCACAAAAACAAGAAATAAAGAAGGAACAGCTGTATGATAATTCAGTGGGGAGCTCTTTGTAGTTTGAGGCTAGAACGGGGGTGCTGCGAACGAAAACGTATAGGGCTAAATTTCAGGAAGTATGCCTGTGTGACGTATGCAACCGCGAAAGGGAAACTATAGAACATGCCATTTTAAAGGGGCCCTGCAATCATATTTAAGCGTCTACCTTTTTTGCGGTTTCCACGTCTCTTGAAGTTCGGGCAAGCCAGCGGGCACGGAGAGAGTAACTAAATATCAGTGCGTCATATTTTAACCGGACGACGCGGAAACCTTCTCCACCGACGAGGGCGACCCGCGGTACCGAAAGCGCGCAAAATGTGACGTCTTTGGTCCTGGGCTTACTACTGGTCAGAGCCGCTAAAAGCTTCTTTTTAGTCGAAATACAAAATATAAGTGTCGCGAACCGTTTCAATTACTTATAAAAGTAGTTTTTGTTCACTATTTTAGATGAGAAAAGAAACAAATGCAGTTTATAAAGTACGGAAACAAGAAATGACCCGTCGACATACCCGCCATCAAGCGGTGGAAAAGGCGGCGCATACTAGAAAGGAGTAGTGGGATCAGGCGCCGACGCGGAAAGGTCCCGGATGTACGCGGCAGCGCTGCGGTCGTATGGGCAGGAGGATCCGACCGGCTCCAAACCTTCCGAAGGCCGTCGGCGAGATGCTTTGTCTTGCGGTTTGGCCGTTTCGCGGTATGGCAACGCGAAGTGGCTCCCACTCTGAACTGATCTTTACCTCGTGTTTGCTGTCGTTTGTGGCCAATGAAGTGTCATGCCGAATTAGTGTTTAATCACGCAGCAAAGGCAACGAGAGCCGCTCTGGCTCAGGGGGTAAAGGTGGGTGAGGAGGAGTGGCAAATCCCGTGCGCCGACACCCGGGGTCCCGAGTGAACGATCGCGAAAGAGAGCGACAGAACATGAGAGAAAGAAAGCAACGTTGCCATGGTAAACACGAAGAGTGAAAACTCTCAGCAATATAAACAGTGATAATTTAACGTTGTAAACAAAATTCTGAGCCTTTCCAACGCTTATAAAAAGCAATAAAGTCATTACGCTGCATTAACTTCCCTTCTGTCGAAATCTCGGAAATCTGGTGGTTGCGCAGTTTCGTATTCCTCAACCGCGCCCACCCGCGCCGCACCGGCGGAGCCGGGTATATGGTTTAGTTTAGCGTTAACGCGAGGCCGTACATCTGCACGCTATGCGAAAAGAAAGCTTCGAAAGGAACGCGAATATCTTTCCACCGGTAAGTTCGTGGATTGTTGAAGTTCACGAAACTGCTCTGATGATGTAACCGTGTTTGGGACCCCGAGGGTCTGCCTGCATGCTCCGCCGCTTGCGGCAGCCAGAATGTATGGGAAAATGGAGGACCTTTTCCTCTAGAGTTAGTATGTATGATCTCTATGCTCTGGCTGCCCGCTGCATACAGCCTGTCCAGAACACGCTTTAGTGGCGCCCTCTCGCGCCGTCGACACGGAATGCGGCAGCTGTGAGCGCTCGCGATGAGCTCACTACCCCCCTCTAGTTCACGGCCGCTCAAGCAACCAAGGACGTCATGAGGTAGGTTATTTTTTGCTTGTTTTTGTAATTTTGATTTGCCTATAACTTTTAAAATAAAGCGAATTTCAAGAAAATAAAAGTTACACTAAGTTACTACGTTCAGTGCGCTCAGGTTTGGTGCAAATTAAAAATTAGTAAAAAAGTGCTTGCAGGGCCCCTTTAAAGTGCACGGGGCTTCGTCCCACCCTCTTGGAGGGGATGACTACGGATTTGGAGCGGGCACTGGGTTTTCCGGACATGGATGGACGAATGGATAGGGAAAGGATTGCGGTAACTAAGAGGAGATTGGAAGATTGGTGGAAGAAATATAAGGAAGGATAAAAAAATACATAAAAATAGGCAATAAATTCAATTTAAAAGAGAGGGGGGCCTGTTATAACAAAATTCATACAAATTTAAAAAAAAAATAGTAGAAGGGATGACGAAATGTTAGGCTAGGTGGCGCAAGCTGCCGCCCGTCACAAAGGGTATAGCCATTACCATCCATCCATCCATCCATGCAGTTCGGAAACAAATGTAAAGCAGTTTTTTTTTTTTTTTTTTTTTTTTGTAGTATTAGCGTTGTTTATATGTGTGTCCTTGGACTTGCTCGAGAAAGTCGCAGTGTTTTTTCATTTGTGGTTTGTGGTAGGAGGGCAATGTCGTTCTGAGTTTTGGAGATGACCCGAGTTCCGGCGGTTAGCAGTGTATAGTATTGTTTCTTTGGACTAAGTGATTTGTTAGAGGAAACGCACCTTTGAAGGTCAAACCCTTTCTTTGTGTTCAGTAGTGATTTCGCCTACGTTCGCCGGGTGGCGGTGGTTATGCTAGAATGTGACCCTTTGTGTGAGTGTCTCACAGCCGAGATCAAGGGAGATAAGAGAAGGTATACCCAAGTGTCATTGTCCTATTGTCATGTTTTTTTTGTTTTTTTTTGTAGAGGCGGCGTTGGAGATGGGGTATATAAAGCGTGTACGAAATAAACTTTGCAGCTGAGTTTGAGACTTTGCCTCCTCTTTTACTACCTTCTGTTGTGTTCTCTTTTCTGCCCCAGTCTCAGGTTTACAATCATGTTCAACTTACACCAGCTCGCCTGCACCCTGACTATTTTTTTTTTTTACTGCAGCCAGTTTTTTTGCAAGGCTGCGGTCCCACGGCGGCCATGACATATGACGCTTTCCGCATGTTTTCGAAATGCGATCGTGGCGTGTTCAAGCTTGCTAAAATTATGTGTTATATATAATTTTGTAGTGTACAACATTATCTTTTATCTGATGTAGGATTTGTTTTCCTAGTGCAAAACGCTAATTCAGAGGCCACCCGCGAACATTGAGCTTTTCGGCAAAACATGGTTTCGTAGTACAGTGGTACAGGGTGCACTATTGGAGCAATTTCTTTCAAATTTTAGAATGTCATAGAAGAAGAGTGTGCTCATTGCAAACGGAGGCTCTTTTTTGTTTTTTTATTTTATTTCGACAGGTATTTACTTTAGAAGGACTAACTTCGCGGAAGCAGATTCTGTCGCGAATTGTTTGGCGCATACTCGGTCATTTTATTTGAAACTTTTTACATCAGCTTGTAATTATGGTCGAAAGAGTTACGCTAAATTTCATTGTAATATGGCTTAAACTTTTTTCGGAATGCTCATGAAAAGTGACAAAAACAGTTAATTTTGGCAAACTTCATTTGGTAGTACAGTGGTACAGCGTTAGGGATTGGCACACATGAATAAAATTGTAAGCCCGCAAAGAAAAACATATTCTGCTTTGCAAAGCGAGGCCCTTTTTCTAAATTTCACTTTTGATTTTCCATAAAAAAAGTTTGAATATAGGCGAAATCACGAATTTGTTGATAGTCAAAACTGAGTATTTTGACCCCTTTTGGCAGACATTTAGGCAGATATTTTTGGTATGAAATGGAGATTACTGTCCCAGGTCCTGATTATTAGCCCACATTTTCGCTAATCGTGCCTAATTATTAAAAAACTCGTAAGAAATACAGAAAATATAAATTGGATGTCTGGTTGCGCCCTCTATGTGGTGGCGGCTGAAATGTGACTACGCGAGGTTCAGGAAACTGCCGAGGATGGCGTTGATTCCAGCTGTAGTTGCCAGCTCCGGAAACTGGTTGTACACTTAATTTCTCGCAAAAAAAGAAAGTGCCTAGAAAATTCGGCCTTGTAGAATGTGCTTAATTATTACATATAATACGGTACTTTTTGCAGATATAGCTTTTAGGGGGATTTTGCGGTCGTTGTTTAAATTGTCAAATTATTTTTTAAAGGGGCCCTGCAATCATATTTAAGCGTCTACCTTTTATGCGGTTTCCACGTCTCTTGGGGTTCGGGCAAGCCAGTGGGCGCGGAAAGAGTGGCTAAATATCCGTGCGCCATATTTTAACCGGACGACGCGGAAACCTCCTCCACCGACGAGGGCGACCCGCGGTACCGAAAGCGCGCAAAATGTGACGTCTTTGGTCCTGGGCTTACTACTGGTCAGAGCAACTAAAACTTCTTTTTGGTCGAAATACAAAATATAAGTGGCGCGAACCGTTTCCATTATTTATAAAAGTAGTTTTTGTTTACTATTATAGATGAAAAAAAGAAAGAAATGCAGTTTATAAAGTACGGAAACAAGAAATGACCTGTCAACATACTCGCCGCCAAGCGGTGGAAAAGGCGGCGCATACTAGAAAGGAGTAGTGGGATAAGGTGCCGACTCGGAAAAATCCCGATGTACGCGGTGGCGCTGCAGTCGTATGGACAGGAGGATCCGACCGGCTCCGAGCGTTCCGAAGGCCTTCGGCGAGAGGCTCTGTCTTGCGGTTTGGCCATTTCGCGGTATGGCAGCGCGAAGTGGCTCTCATTCTGAACTAATCTTTACCCCGTGTTTGCTGTCGTTTGTGGCCAATGAAGTGTCATGCCGAATTAGTGCTTAATCGCGCGGCAAACGCAATGAAAGCCGCTCTGGCTGCCCGCTGCATACAGCCTATCCGGAATATGGTTTAGTGGCGCCCTCTGGCGCCGTCGACACGGAGTGCGGCGGCCGTGAGCGCTCGATGAGCTCACTATTCCTCCTCTAGTTCACGGCCACTCAAGCCAGGACCTACGACGTCATGAAGGAGGTTATTTTTTGCTTGTTTTTGTAATTCTAAATTGCCTATAACT
The DNA here is from genome assembly GCF_016920785.2 of Ixodes scapularis. NCBI lineage: Eukaryota > Metazoa > Arthropoda > Arachnida > Ixodida > Ixodidae > Ixodes > Ixodes scapularis. The sequence goes on from NW_024609873.1 coordinate 5,212,208, forward strand.
TTTAAAATAAAGCGAATTTCGCGAAAAGAAAAGTTTCACTAAGTTACTACGTTCAGTGCGCTCAGGTTCGGTGCAAATTAAAAAAAAACAGTAAAAAGTCCTTGCAGGGCCCCTTTAAAGGCCGACGACCAGACTCGAGATTCTGCAAGGCAGAAGATCCTCCTCACCCTGGGGGAGGAGGAAACAGGCAACGGTGGACAGGGAAGAAAAGGGGAGAGGAGGAAGCGGGGGAAAGGTGGAAAGCGCGAACAGGGGCCCCAAACTCGTGAAACACAAAGTTGGGGCCGAAGTTGAGGGAGCGCACCGATTGGACAATCACGACGATGACTTGGCGCTTTTGTCGCCAACATCCAATCGGTGCGCTCCGCGAACTTTCGGCCTGAACTTTGTGTTTCACGAGTTTAGGGCCCCTGGTCGTCGGTCTTTAAGCCCGGTTCCGCCGGTGCACACTCTATTGAATACAATCGTTCACGCGATCGATATCGACGTTTCAAATCACCAAAATTGCCAGTTCTGTGCCGATACGTGAGCGTGATCCACGTGCTTTTGGTGCGTGTGCGCGTACACGTGTTTGTGGTGTGATCCTTCGGTTGCTGGGAGTTTTCGTGTATTTATTGTACACTGCTTGCCTTCGTGTGCGCATCCCTCTCATTCTCGTAACTATCCCTGCTTTGTATGTGTGCATGACATGAAGTGTATGTCTGTCTTTTTTTTCGTTCGCTGAGTAAGATCCTTCCTGCTGGCTGCAGTTCGTGTTTGCGTCTTGTCTGTGTCGCTTTGATTATTATTCAGGTCGCCTGTCTATGGGGGGCGGTAAGCGGTGGGCGTCGCGCCGGCACAAGACGCCCAACTTTCGACAACGTGGAAAGCCGCGGAGGTTTATCTTTGTTTTGCGCGCTATTGCGACCGGGGAGAATGGCTGTGCGTTTTATAAAGCTTGTTTCTAAACCGGCAGGTCCATCCGAAATGTCGTGTGCTTCAGGGAATGACGCCTGTGAGGCTTTACTTTTTTTTTTTTTTGGCGGTGAGCAGGTGCGATCATTAAAGATTAAATTGAAAACATTATGATAGATAGTTAAATGGCTAAGACAGGTGTTTCGAGTGGTCCGAAGGATGGCTTACGGCAATAGCAATGACGCCTTTGGGGCGGCTAAAATCACTGGATGGAGCAGGGCGAACAGGGGGCTCTGATCAAGACGTGGCTTTGTCGCAAGACGTTCGCATCGTTGCCATATTGTTATACGATCGTACTCGATAGCAAAATGCTAGAATTGCAACACGGAACTCTCACACGCAATCACCGCTAAGTCGCACACTTTGGCCATGGAGACAATTGCGTCGAGTCCGTCAGCTTTAGAAGCGGAAGTTGCGACTGCAATAAAATCCGCTTCTGCGACGAGTGCAGCGTCTCCGACGAACATTGCAGTCGGTATCGCTACGGCAGCTTCGCCGGTGTCAGCTGTTTCAGTCGTGCCTCCAAAACACATTGTCGTTTTCTGACATAAGAAAAAGCAGACAGGCAATTCTTGATGGACAGGCGTTTTATTAGATTTTTCAGACATCGGGCTCGCAGGGCTGAGTGCAAAAAAAAAAAAAAAAGTAACACGCCGGCCGTTCCTGAACTTTGTCAACCTGAACACTACGCGACCTTACCAAAAATACACTGCACTAATAAATAAAAAAAAAATTTTGCCATGAGAGCAGCATGGAGATATTATTTCGAAATAACACGGAACAAGCGACGTGCAAGAATGCTACCACTGACCAACCAACCAACTTACTTCACTGTGAACATTGCCCTTACTCGAACTCGTAGCTAAGAAATAATAAAAAAAGTAAGAAAACCGCACGCACAGTTATAACTTGAACTTGAGCCCACCGATGGAGTGGGAAAAATAAGGAACTTGCGGAACGTTCGAGGACTCACACTCAAAAAGCACTAACGTTGATCGCGTCAACAAACACAAAGCACAGCACTAACCAACTCGCTTTACTCACAGGATGAAAACGTGGAACTTCGTATTATTCGGACACAGGTAGAAAAACAATACACAGCACTTGAACTTGAGCAGACACATTGCTAGCATTGCTTGGTTAATGCTAGCCCTAACCGACTTCACTGCACTCACAGGATGGAAACGTGAAACTTTGTATCATTCGGACACGCTTCGAAAAACAACACGCACCGCTTGAACTTAGAAAGACATAATGAACACTTCAGCGCACACACTGATCACGGGACATAAAAAAGGCCGATTGTCGAGGCCCCGTGAACGCTGAAAAATCACCGTAGGCAAGATAAACCCGCGAGCGGTTGCGTGCTGCGATGTCGCCTGACGGATGGATGAGCCTTGTTTTCTACACTTCGTTTCAGCTTCGGTCCGAGCGCGGCCGATGTTATGAGCCGAAGGGCCAATCAAACGGCGAAAGAGGCACAACGTCATGGCGTGCTCTCTGCAGCTGATAGGACCAGCCGGTATTCGCCGTCTCTCTGTGCGGGCTGCTCCGCCGGCTAGCCTTATCAAGCGCCAAGAGCACGCCATGACGCTGCGTTTTTTGCGGTGCCTGATTGGCCTTTGGGCTCATAACAGCGGCCACGCTCGGACGTAAGGTGTAACGAGGCAGAGACGTGCAGGTTTTGCATGGCGACTAGAATGCCGCAGCCACGACCAAAGGCCGGCTCACACAGTAGCGACCAGATGCGATACGTGTGACTGCGATTTCATGAGAGCAGATCAGACGCCAAGTATTTTTAGGGGTGTTCTTTTTTATACATATACAGGCTCTGCGTTCACTGCACGCGCACGCGCAGTAAGCGCAGCACTCGTGTGTGTATAAAAAAGAACACTTCTAAATGCATTGGGCGTCTCATGAGCTCGCATGAAGTCAGTCACACGTATCGCAGCTGGTAGCTACTGTGCAAACCAGCCTTGACACTTCATCGAGATGGCGGTACTTCGAGCTTTTCGCAGCCTCACAGCAGGGTGATGTGCAGTAAGCCCACGACGGCGTCCATGCCAACCGCGCTCCAGTGGACCAAGTCCTGCCGTCCTCTGCCAGCATACCGCCTGATAGAAATGTTTGTCATATTTTGATCAAACTGTGCAAGCCTCTTATGATTCCATGATTTCAGTAAAGCTAGAACAACTTACCTACCGTACATGTCAAATCGCGCTTTCGTCCGCCGCACCACGAAAGGTCGATGGATCTCCACTGGCATAGTGACACCTAGAACGATCGGTAGAGTAACGAAATTAGTGGCAAATTGTCGAACCGGCGAAGTTCCGCACTTACTGCTTCCGCAGTGAGCGATCCAGTGGTTCACCCTGTTGTTTGTTTGCCAGCTTCTTCCGCGACGATGATGCAGCGCAATGGGAGGCAGCGTCAGTATCACCACCTTCTCCGCATGAAGTGTAAGCCATCCGAGTAGGATGGCCAGGTCAGAGATCAGCCTGCACGCGTCACATTCGCCCCGCAAATCGTTGGTCCCGATCATCAGGATTACGCGCGGGCGATAGGCACCTCCATCACCACATCAAGCAGCTGGCTTGCTGTGGCCCCGCTCACCAACGTAGAGCTCACTGCGACAGAAAAGGACGTTCAAAACAAAGATATGTCATGATATGGAAGGAAAAAAACAAAAAACAACAGATACACACACAGAGGAGGACGGCATACATGCGTTAGGCAAGCCTACGAATTATGAATCCCGGAGAAAAGGTCACCGGAGTAAAGCTCACCGGAAACCCGGCGGATGCGGAGAAAAGCTCACCAGAATTTTGATAGGTGCGGAGAAAAGCTCACCCATGATTCTGCGAACCGATCTAACAATTTTTCTTCCCAGCCTGTCGCTCCGTGAATGTACGTTCAGAATTGGGTGCACACATTTCATTGACGCCGTTCAATCAAGGCCATTTCATCGAACGTCCTTTCATCAAAGCCGTTTCATATAACGTCGGTTTATCGAACGGTATGGTTTCTGGCCGAATTGTTTCTCGCCTTTGCAAATAGTTTTTTTTTTTTTTTTTTGCATAAAAACTTACAACATTCTGCTCCGTTTTCTTCTCTTTTTTTTTTTTTTTTTTTGCTTTGTTTTGTGATAACCAATGACCTCTTTCGGTGATGTAGACCAAGACGGACTTGTCACTTTTTGGGGGGCTGTCTCCATGTGGAAGTAAGCAGCTTAGAAAAAAAGACGCGTCGAAACTGCAAAACTGTGGACTCTTCTGCTTCTTCATTTTTTTCTTAGAAAGTAAGCCAGTCTTCTGATGAAAACACTGTGAGTGTGCAGGCGAACTGGTAGTAGGTAATCATGGCGTTTTTTAAACCTAAGACTGTAGTGCAAAAAATTAAAAAAAAAATTTGTATAAGAAACGGACACAGAAGGGAACGTCTGGGGTTGAACGAGAACACTTTATTTTAGAAATACTTATACGAATATGAAAACAAAAAAGCGCAGAATGAGCGGAAAGCAAAGTGCGGCATATAAACAGAAACAGAAATCAAAGCCGAGAGTAGGGCCGCGAATATTGAATTTCAAGTATTGATTGTTAGAATTCGTAGGTGACCTTTTCCCCGCACTCGTCAAAAGGCAGATGAGCCTTTCTCCGCATCCATCGGTTTTGACGTGAGCTTTTCTCCGCCGCCCACGAATTATACCTACCAATTTGCTGTCGCCTTAGTCCGGAGCAGTGTTCCGCTAAACGCAACAACATCGAGTCGCCGGTCAGTTGGTAGCCATTTAGCGACGCTGGGCCGTTGGAAAAGATCATGTCTGCGACAGATACAAAGTTTGTAACACTGTGCACGAATTAAAAAAATGCTAAACTCTTACGAAAAACAAATCTTGCTACTCACCTCTCGATTCACGCTCGAGGAAGAAATGGAGAGACCTCTAACTAGAAACTAAATGCGTGGTGGTGGTGGTGGTGCGCCGTTTGGGTTTTACGTCACCTAAGTTAGTCTAGCCCCAATTAGCTGGCATGGGCAGGTGACGAAAAAAAAACACCTTCTTTTGTTATGTTTTAGATACAACTACAGTCGGTCGATCAAGCCAATGTCCCGCAGGAAGCGCAGCACCGCCTTGAACACTTTCTGGCACTTCCTTCGAGGTCCATCTGGGAAGAGGATATCGACTGTTGCTCCCGGATTATTCATGCCGATTTGTTCATACAGCACAGTTCGTTGAGCTTCGTATGCCGGGCAGACGCGTAGAATGTGGTGCACAGTCTCTTCGTCGTCGCATTGCGAGCATTCTGACATCCGCCGTTTTCCCATCTTGACCAGAAAAGCCTTCGTGCTGGCCGTGTTTGTGCGCAGGCGTCGCACCAGGGTTTCTGCCGCCCGTGACAATCCAGATAGGGCTGCTTTTGGCAGCGCCGGCTCGTTACTTGCATTTAGAAGGTACCAGCGGACGTCAAGCGCAGCCTGTTGCGGATTTGCCGGTGACGGGACAGCCGGGATTTCCAAGTGAGCAGCTGCGGCCAGCCTGTCTGCCTGTTCATTCCCTTCGATCCCCGCATGCCCTGGAATCCACTGGAGCCACGCTGTGGATCCGTGTGCCTCCAACGATGCTAGCGACTTTCTTACGGCGGTCGTTGCTGGGTCCCCGCACTCTGCATTCGCAATCTTCTGAAGGGCGCATCTCGAGTCGGTGAGCACCACCATTCCCTATGGTGGCAACAGGGTGGCAGCTTGGAGGGCTTTATCGATGGCAACCAGTTCGGCCACCGTGGAGGATGTGGGTGCTTGAAGTCTCCCGCCCCACTCCCAGCCTTTCTCTGGTATGCAGTAGGCCGCAGTGCTGGAGGTTCTTGCTTTGTTTACGGACCCGTCCGTGTATATTCGAAGCTTTCCCCTATGATGTTCCTCCAAGTGTGCTTCAACTGCTGCTCTGATAGCGATGCCTGGCCTATCTTTCTTGGAACGCAGGTGCTTGATTCTTACGTCACTGGACACCTTGATTACGTCCCATGGAGCCATCCTTGCTTCGTCCGTCCTCGTCGGTAGTGGGTCCGTGACATTGTGGAACTCTTCTACCGCCTCGCTCCATAGCGATTTCATCCGGGCCTGGACTCGGTGTAGGAACCATCTGCCCGGGTGGGTCATAGATAATCGCGCCAGCTGGTGAAGTCTCCTTCCTTTGGCATGACTTGCGAGCGACTCTGTCCCCGCCTCCAGAAGGACCGCGTCGTTCCTGGCAGCGTTGGGAATCCCCAGTGCTGTTCGCAGTCCATGCCGATGTCGCTGTTCCATCCTCTCCAGGTCCGTCCGAGATGGGGCCATGTATGGGAGGCTATACATTACCCTTGACGTTACAAGCGCCGTGTGGGCAGCTGTGATGGTCCGCTCCGTGCATCCCCACGCGGTTCCAGTCATACGGCGAACAGCATTCATGGCAGGCCTGCATGTTTCCGATGTCGCTTTTACTGCTTGTGCCCATCTCAACCTGCTCGTGATGATGATTCCCAGGAACCTCTGCTTGGTGACCTTTGTGACGTTCTCCCCCGCTAACACGATGCCTGGCGGCTGAAACCTTCTTCCATTCCCCCGTACCGACATCCAGACGGTCTTGCTCTTTGAGAGGGACAACCCCGATTCAGCCAAAAACTCGTCTACTGCTTGCGTGGCGTCTTGTATGCTCCGGTGTATCTGTGTTGTGTCTATTTCTGCCACCCAGAGGCACACATCGTCTGCATAGATAGACACTTGTACCGGGAGTGCGGTTGGTGGGATGGCGTTCGGTAGTGTAGCCATCACGATGTTAAAGAGCACCGGGCTCAACACGCTTCCCTGTGGCAACCCTCTGTGCAGAACCCTTGGCGAGGACACTGTACCTTCGGACCTGATCTGAATATTTCGCCCGGTTAAAAAATTTGCCAGGAATGTTTGAATTTTAGCGGTCAGGCCGATCTCAGTCATTCTCTTAAGGACTGTAGGGAGCGGCACGCTGTCGTAAGCTCGTTCCTAAATGCATCCATCGTATTTTGTTTATATAGGTGAAGGGAAGGGGAAAGGGCGAGAAGGTGAAAAGTCGAGAACAAAGAAACACCTCCCAAGCTTTCGAGTGCTTCTAAACACACAGACGGCAGCCCTAGAGGCTGTTAGGAAATAGACAATACTACACAAGACAGGAACCCAATACGTCCATCTATTCTTTTTGTGTGCATGTTTTTCCTTCTAACTAATAGGAATATTATACTTTCTCCGAAAAAGGTCGAGAGATTGCGCGCAGTACTGTGAAAGCCACTTGTGGGAGGGGTAGGAAAGTCGCTTTTGTAGAAATGTTGAGTGATGGGCTAATCTTCGAGGGGCACACTAGCGACCAGGATACGACGTGGCGACACACAAAAGGGGACCCTCTTCTAATCTTCCCCCTCATCTTCACCTGTTTGTGTAAAGGTGCGTTCACAGCGGCGATGCGATCTAGTTGCGCGATAACCTTTATTGCAAAAGCGACCATTGCGGGCAAAAAGCGACGCGATTTGAGCAGTCGCTTGCTGACCCGACTTTTTGCGATGCGATCTCGTCGCGGATCGGCTGAGCTAGTCAACGGCGTTCGGAGCGAGAGTTTTCGAAAAACGACTCGCCAACGAAGGCGTTGGACTCGCTCGTCGCGCACGCCGGTGGGACCATCTAATCTTTTTGAGATGCCATCTAGTCGCGTAGCACGACTGCTTACATCGCCGGTGGGAATGCGCTCACCCCTGTACCTTTGGCAACACTGCGCGCTGATAGTGCGGTGGAAGCCGCACGCTCCTTAGACCACTCAACCGAAGCCTTGCGACACGTGATCACCCCCTCTCCGCATACTCACGCGGAGAGAGAGAGGTCAGGTGATAAAAGGCAGGCAAGTGATTGGTCCGGCGAACACGTAGCTCGCATCGGGATGCGGAGCGCGACTCGTAAAACGCGTTCTAGTAGAACGTTTTGGGCACCGGCTCCGAGTGTTGTGTAATCGCAGGACAACGCGAAACACGTGTGCTCAAGTTTATGCGCCCGGATCTAGCATCTGATACAGTGTCGACTAGGACGTTTATTTTAACCGTGACTTTCTACAAAAAATTAAAAAAAGCCGTGGTCTTTTTTTGTTTTGCGCCCCGAATGAAAGCTGACCGCGTTCTGACGATGATTCAAGCGACCAGCTGTGTCCCCCGGCTCCCCGGACCCTTTTTCCTCATTTTCCTCCAGTTCGGTGTCATTTTTCATTTATAGACCTTTTCATTTTAGTAGTTGCCTCACCGGCGGATAGAGGGCGCTGACACACTCGGCGCCATTAGGTTGCTTCAATTTGGTTAACTTCGGTTTCAACGTGAACGCGGCTATATATTGCTGTTTTACGTTGTTTTTGCTTAATTTTGTAATACGATTATTTTTCTTGTAGCACACAACCTATGAAACAGTGGTATTGAGTTACTTTGAGGAATTTTAGCCTAAATTGCGGGCTTTTTTTACCAACTCCTTCGATGTATCTGATTATGGTCGGTTGCGAGACGGCTGACTGATGTACAGGAAAGATTACCATTGTCTACAGCTGTACCCGATGACACCAGCTTCCAGAAAAACAAACTAATGAAGAGAATAACACGTGAATATAAAGAAGCATATTGGCAGCTTCATTAGCAATGTGCTGAATCGGCCAGAACAGATGAAATCGCGAGTTTACTACTCACTGTTTGGTTTTCGTGGACACCTAACCATTAACGAACTTCACAGAAAAAAAAAAAACGTATCGTGTAATGACGCAGATAATTGATATAAACAAGTAGTATCGTCTCGGCCTCTTTCTTTTTTTTTAATTCAGTAGTCGAGCATGCTTTTGACCGGCCGAGTAGGAAATTCCTTAAATTATCAACCCTGCTAAAATACTCATAAGCAGCATTTCGCCATATTGGCCCAATGAAATAAATTATTGTTATATGAACATTTGCTTACTCAAGATATGATATAAGTGACAGGCCCGTCAAATTAAATCTGGCAGTTGTCTTCCGAAACATTGGCCAAATAAAATTAAATGGCGCAGGAGGAGAAGCACCTCGGAAAGTTTGGCCGAATGCTAGCGCTAGGCACCACTTCACGGACCTGTGTGAACAAATGTTTATTTGTTTGAACAGATTCGCTTTGTAAATTTCGGCGTCACCAGCTACCAAAAGTAAACCTCTATTCGCCATCGAGAATCCTGAACTTAAGTGATTGTTATACAGATTTTTTTTCGGCGTTAAATATTGCGGATTTCAGATACTGGCAAAAGTTAAACAGCGTACGAAAAAAAAAAAGAAAAGAAAAAGCGTCGAAAGAACACAAACAGCGTTTTGGATTTGCAAATAGTAACGACGTTATTTCTTTGTGCACGCTATTCTAAAACTCGCTACTGTTAAGCGTCTGGTGCAGTTTGTTACATGGGAAGTCCAAACCTTTGTGTTAAAATAAATTAAGTGGATGGGACTGGTTATCTGAATATAATCAATAAATCACTTAAATGACTGCCGATATGGGAACGAGCATAATATACAATACACCGACCAACCGAATGTTTACGTCGCAAAAACAAATATACATATGTAGGTGTGATATGATGAACAATCAAATCACCTGATGTTGACCTAGCCTCAGATAAAATACAAGTTAAACGTTCGTTGTCTATCTGCTCCGCGAGTTTCCTCACATAATGAAGAGAAGCTGTTTTCGATAAATTATGAATACAAAAAGCGATACTTCCAGGAAATAAAGATAGTCTCCTTGCGCTTTCTTACTGAGAATGTTCCCCCACTATTAGTAAACAAACCTCAGTTGTCATAAAAACCTTTGAACCTTCGTGATGTCTTGGTCGTCAAGTAGACGTAACGGACTACAGTTTCCGAAGTAAGGCAAGAAAGCGCGGTGAAACGCGACGAAAAGCACGAATACAACGCATCCGCCAAGGCTTGGAGGGGAAAACGGAGCAGCAAGTTGAAGCAACCTAATGGCTGCCACGTCACGTGGTTCCAGTATGGCAGCGCCCATGTGGAAGAGGATGAAAAGGTCTATAGACGTGATGGCCGTAGGTTTGCAGCCGGAGGAATATTTGTTCGATGCAGGACGGCCCATTCGTCACATGACGATTCATCACAGGCCGACTAGTAACAGGCCCGCTCCTTACAGCGGAACATGCGTCAAGGAGAATTCGTCACAAGGGCAACGCAATAGTTCGTCCTCGAGAAAATGCTTTTTTTTTTTGTTTGTTTTATGAGTGGGGGTAGTGGGGGGGGGGGGGGGGGGGGGTCAACCTGGCAAAGCCCCTACAAGGTCAGCATTGCTAATCGATCGATGGTGAACAAGCTGAAAGAAACGTAGCTCCGGGTTCAGTTCTGATCGAGGAATGCTGCGGTTACCTTAGCACGATTATTTTCGAACGCGTACTTCGTTCTGAAAGATGGAGGTAATCGCAACGGTGAGAAGGAACAGTGCACTGTGTTTTCGGAGTTGTCTCAAAAGATCGCAACCCAAAGCAGAAATAACGTCTCATACAGCCAGTCTTGTACGCGTTACTGAAAAAAAAAATTACCGATTACAATTACAATCATTTTATTGAAAAATCTGACTGATTACGAAGATTCTCCCTCTAAGGGACGTGCCTCCGTCGCTGCACCCGACGATTTAATGTTTCAAGAAATCGTCAAGTTTGTGTTTTCTGTTTTTTTAGGTCTCGTACCTTCAGAAGCTACATAAAAAAAAAAAAAAATGAAAGAAATAATGGGAGACAAAAAGTTTTTTTCTTATTAGTTCCGCTACTCCGTTGAAAAACGAAGCCTAATAAATTAAAATTAGTATTATAACACTGCTCTCCTCGCCTATTATTTATACAGGTCAACCAGGCGGTGTTCAATGAAACAGCTCCGATGAAATGTCCGGACCCAGTAATATTTTACAGCCACTGGTGATCGGAGGTCCCAACACATCTGGCAAATTGAATGTAACGTTACCACTATTCGCGACTCCAGCGACCTATAGGGGGCGCCACCACCAAACAAACATGGCGGCTGAGTCCAGGTCGCGTCGGCTCGGCCGGGCCGCCTGAACAGGTGGCGCATTCAATTTAACACATTTTCTTTTGTTTAATGCCCAATTTTATAGGTATTTGAACTGAGACGGTTAAGCGTAGCCGGTGCACATAAACTTGCAGAGCATAATTTTGTTTTCCCGGTGTTTTTTGTTCTTTTCATGTCAAACTTTCGTTTTGGAGATTTCGTTCAAAACCGAAACTAGGGGCTCTGGAGAGACGGTAATATACTAATCAGTTTTGATCACCTAAGGAAAGCGGCAATGACTGCAAAATTCTTCCACCAACAGTAATTTTCAGCCAACTCGCATGCCTCGACCATGCGACTTATCTGTCCGCGAAATCGAGCTTTTGTGCGTATCCGCGTTTATTTAAGCCTTTTTTCATTTTCTTTTTTTAATTTTCCTCGGGTAAATGCGCTCTTTGCAAATTTTATAGAAAAAAATGCACCACCTGTGGGCAACGTTGCACAAAATCGTAGCGCGATAGGTCAAGAAACCGAATTTTGCGGTCGATTTAAAGACCCTGGCCGCTACTTGAGACACCCGGTATATAAAAACAGCGCAATGTGGAGTGCAAGTCGTCTGCTTTTTGCGCAGGAGTTGCGGTATGTCAGTACTACGCCGAGCTCTGACTGGCTATAGTGGGTACACCCTAATGCTAGATGCCTTGAAGCTACCCACTATTTTGTTCAATCACCCAATAAGAGCTCGGCGTACTGGCATCATTGCAACATCTGTGCGAGTAGCAGAACTTGTCTCCGCATTGGGCAAGGACGAAGATCAAGGAAAAGACGGGACTCAACGCAGCGCAGAGTGCCGTCCCTTCATGTTCTTCGTCCTTTTCTAGCTCCGTGAAAAGGCTGTTTTCACCGACGTCATTTCGTCTACTATTTTGTTGTTAAAGAATAGTCTTGCGCGTGCAGAAGGCGAACATCCGAATATTCTCATCGCACCCACCAATTGGCAGTGCACAAAAAGAAAAGTTTCATCATGCTGACATCTAACAACAAAATGGCAAATTGACGTCACGTGAAAACGCCCTATACAGCCCCGGTTTCCAGTATTAGCACCTTTGTGAAGGTGATGTACTACCAAACTAATATAACAAAGACAAGTCGGCTTATTAAAAAACCAAAACGTAAAAAAAAATGTTTTTATGGGTGGTTACCCGGTAACCGAAATGATGAAAACCGAAACCCTAAAACGCCAAAATGAAACAGATTTGAAGAAAAAACGGTAATCGTACCGTTATCTTTACCGGTTTTAGTTCCTGCTTGATACCTCACTCACCTCATTCGTTTGAACGTGCGTTTGTCATCGATATTTGAGTGTTGTACAGAGCCAAAAAATAAGCCCGCAATATTTTCCCCGAAAAGAAAACCAAGACAAATTATGTGTTATTTCGGCCACCATTTTGCCGTTATTAGCCATACTCGGGGACAACTTTTTTGGCCATTTCCAAAGAAGTGAAGACCTCGCGAGAATTATCGACGCGCTGGATCGACGCTAAATGCTTCTGTCGTGTGCTAGGTCAACAACACAGCCTGCAGGAAAATTACGAAAATTAAGGAAGCGCTTCTTAAGCGAAGGAGCCTGTTAACCCGCCGGCACCCCACTAAGCAGCTGATACTCGTATTTCAATTCAGGTTTTAGTAGCAATCGAGAAGTCATTTTGACGAGCAGGTTATGTATCGTATGACGTACTATGTCCCACTAAAGCGATATTAGTACATTCTTCGGGTTGAAATATGAGCTTAGTTAACTAGCTATTAGGTGAACTGCTGAATAAAAGTGTATTTGACTGACAGAGAGATACTAAGTTAAACTTAGCCACATGGTTCTATACCGGTAGCACGGAGACGAATCCGGACAAACTGAAGAGAATCTTCATTAGAGATTCACGCAGAACTTATCTGCATTAAACTTGACTTCGAATCCTGAACGGATAAAATGAGAATTTTTGTGGCCGGTCAACCTGAGCAATGAAGACGTATATTGCTGCTGGCTTAATTCGACGGGGGTATAATAGAAATATTGGAGGCGCGATAGATCATAATGCCGTGACAGCTTCTAACGTTGCGAGACGCGTCCGCCACCTTTTGAAAACAGATAATTTCCCTCATTCGTCATTTGCAGCGAGCAGGTTTTCCTGAATCAAGTAATTGCGAAATCAGCCCAACTCCTTGAGAGTGGTCCAGAGGCTTTTTCGGCGAAAAGCAGCCAAGATGAATAGCCAACGCACTCACCGGCGTGGTTGGCTCAAACTTGAAGCTAATCGAACACAACCAAACTCAAGAAAGCAGCTATCGAACCTTCCCATTCTCTTGACTGCAACATTGGTGTTCCCTCCTGTGAAATGCCTCGTCTGTCGTCCTCCCACTGTTCTACATCCTTATAAAGAAACCCCTTATCAGTTACCAAGTAGTCGTCACTTTGAATGTGATTCGAGACAGACAAGACATCAAAATGTTTTTCCGCGATTCCTCCCCATCCAAGAAATCGAAAACACGTGATGGAAGGAAACAGTCTACTGAGGCTTCACCACACTAATGAACACTCAGGCAAACTTAAGAAATATTCGGACCTTCGTGAAATTACATTGTTCGCCACCGCGCCGACAACACGTGTCCGCGAAAGCCACCAGAGACGCGGAGGGGCGCGGATCGACCTGGACCGGCTGGTTCCCGGTTTTCCCGCTTGATAGCGTCCGTTTTGCTGGAGTCGCGAATACAGAGGGAACAACATCGCTTCCGTTATTAATATTATTATTATTATCACGGTTATAGCTAATACAAACACTCTAAATTCACTGCGTTAGACGGCACCATCTTGTAGGTTTTTGTTTTTATTGTGCCCACCTGATTTCTTTTACACTAGTCCTTGCTGGTGTTTCATCGTAATTCGGGCATTGAAAGAATTTTTGCTGCCGATCCTACCATTTTTTGTTACCCTTTCGCAGCAAAGGGATATTGTGCTGGCATTACACACGAAATAAGAATGTAGCCACACCGTCCCAATCTCAAACTACAGCACAATGGCCTGACACAGCTGTAGTGCAGTAGTACGATGAGCAGGTTTGTATTTTCAAAAACCCCAAGAAGCTATCCGGTGGTAAAAATAAAAGAACCGCCCATGGCCAGTGCGTACAAGAAAAGGCAGTGGTGACAGGAAGCGCAGGGCGTCTCTTTCGTACGGCCGGCACCCAGGGCGCACTGATATGCACCCTGTTGCTCTCACGAAGTCGGGAGACGTTGACGCATTATCGAAAGTGTACCCTTTTTCACACATAGGCGTTCAACGCTGGAGAATGTGGGTGCGTGGTTTTTCGGAAAGCGCTTTCTACCATTTCTACGCGCGAGGGCTCCTGCAACCCAAGCATTGTGAACAGTTACGCACTCGCGCCCGTGTCTTTACCAGCCCTGCACACAAGTTGTACAACTTCTAAAAAGCATAGTTCAAAATTGGCGGTCCTAGTTTTCCATACCGCAGCAAAACCCCATCCCGCTCAGATCACTTGGCAGCTGGACACGTTGGGGCAGGGGGCCTTCAGTTGGGGATTATCCGGTACATTGTCCTCTGAACAATGAACGGACGCGCGACGCGCCAGAGGGTGGACACGTGAAAGGAGGTGTGTAAGAGCGGAGAGGGAAACTCAAGGTCGCAAGCGACGGGAAAAAGGGTTTCGAAATTGGCGGGCAGGTTCCGCAGCATTTCCTCACACGGACAGCCAACGCCGCCCTGGTGGTTCAACTAATGTCTTGTTCAAGATGGCCGCCGGGGTACCGCACCTTTTTACTAATTTTTAATTTGCACCGAACCTGAGCGCACTGAACGTAGTAACTTAGTGAAACTTTGCTTTTCTCGAAATTCCCTTTATTTTAAAAGTTATAGGCAAATTAAAATTACAAAAACAAGCAAAAAATAACCTCCCTCATGACGTCCTTGGTTGCTTGAGAGTGGCCGTGAACTAGAGGAAAAGTAGTGAGCTCATCGAGTGTTCACGGCTGCCGCAATCCGAGTCGACGGCGCGAGAGGGCGCCATTGAAGCGTGTTCTGGATAGGCTGTATGCAGCGGGCAGCCAGAGCGGCTCTCATTGCATTTGCTGCGCAATTAAATACTAATTCGGCATGACACTTCATTGGCCACAAACGACAGCAAACACGGGGTAAAGATCAGCTCAGAACGGGAGCCACTTCGCGCTGCCATACCGCCAAAGGGCTAAATCGCCAGCCAAGCCCGCGCCGAGAGCCTTGGGAACGCTCAGAACGGGTCGGATCCTCGAGCCGGTAGACGACCGCAGCGCCGCCGCGTACATCCGGGACCTTTCCGTGTCGGCGCATGATCCCACTATTCCTTTCTAGTATGCGCCGCTTTTTCCACCGTTTGGTGGCGGGTATGTCGACGGATCATTTCTTGTTTCCGTACTTTATGAACTGCATTCGTTTCTTTTTTTATCTAAAATACGGAACAAAAACTACTTTTATAAATAATTGAAGCGGTTTCCGCCACTTATTTTTTGCATTTCGACTAAAAAGAAGGTTTTAGCGACTCTGACCAGTAGTAAGCCCAGGACCAAAGACGTCACATTTTGCGCGCTTTCGGTACCGCGGGTCGCCCTCGTCGGTGGACGAGGTTTCCTCGTCGTCCGGTTAAAATATGACGCACTGATATTTAGTTACTCTCTCCGTGCCCGCTGGCTTGCCCGAACCCCAAGAGACGCGGAAACCGCAAAAAAGGTGGACGCTTAAATATGATTGCAGGGCCCCTTTAAAGGGCAACTCCGCTTCATTTTTGATATTTAGAAAACTATGTAGCCCTCTTCAGTATCATATAGGAAGACCCCACGTCAAATATTACGATCTAATTCCGTTTATTTATTTAATAAACTGGCCAGCAAACCTTCAAGCCAGCCAAGTCGCCGAAATCTGCCAACTCTAGCGTGCGGCGCGAGGCGCAATCATCAGCGCAGTCAATGCCATGGAGTTGGAGCGGCCAACGTTGAGCCACTACGTCAGAGGCATGACCACGTCATTCTCACGTTTTGCTTGTTTTTACTTCTCAGAGCAAAATTTAACGATGACGTCATGCGTTTCTCCTCCCGGTGTTGGCTGACCGGGCGTTCACGTGATCACCGTAACACGGATGCGCTACTTTGCGCTGCCCTGCGCGCTTATCGGTCTGTTTCTCCGCTCCCCTTCTCTTTCGTCTTCTCCCCTTCCCCCTCTCGCCCAGGCCATCACCGTCCACGCCACGCAAAGCGACCTTCCCGCGTCCATTTAAAAAAAAAAAAAAAAAAAAAAACCTGCCCGCGTCGCGTGCCCTGTTTCTCGCTCCCTTCCGAACGTCACAAGACCACGTGGTTCGACGTGACGTGCCATGCCTTTGACGACCCAAGAGCGATGTTGCCTGACGCAACCGAAGTTTCGGTTTCGGTATCTGCTGATGTTTAAATTAGGATTACACAAATAATATTCCACATTTCGCGAATCCGAAGACGTAGAGTTGTCTAGTAGTGCTTTGTGAATGTGAATCACATGGAAGCCTGAATTTTTTGGAATTGAGCGGAGTTGCCCTTTAAGGCGCGTCCGTACAGCGCCGAAGACTTTCGCGACGCACTGGCTCACCTAGGACTACTCCCCGAGGTCGTCGCCCTCGGGGTGCATCAAATGAATCATATCTGGTCAGTCACCTTCAAGACCACCGAGAGGTCCAAGAAACTACTGGCGGAGTCCGAGCTTGTCGTCAAGGGGCGGCGGTGCATCGTAGACCCGGGGAACCGGGACGTACGCCTTAAGATCCACTGACTGCTCTTCAACGTCGCTGACAACGATGTGAGGGCAGCCCTGGCGTCTTACGGCAGGGTCCTGGAGGTATCTAGGGAGCGGTAGCGCATCGACGGTTGCCTCAGCGTCAGCACTATGACGCGGTCGGCGGTGCTGCGGCTGAAAAGGGTCGTCACTCCCGACGACATTCCGCACCAGTTGCGCGTCGCCGGTGAACTCGTCGTCGTCCCGGGCAGGGCACCGCTTTGCCTGCGGTGAGAACGGACGGGGCACATCCGCAAGAAGTGCCGCGTTCCCAAGTGCAGCGTCTGCCGGCGGTTCGGCCACGACGGCACCCAGTACGTCAGGACCTACGCGGCGGCCACAGCGCCCGTGGGAGTTGAGGAGAGGTCCGAGCTTCCATCCGAGGGCGACGCGACCCAGACCGCGGACAACGTGGCACGGGGGGGGGGGGGGGGGGGGGGGGGGGGGCGGGGACGGCACGCCAGGCTGTGCTTTCGGACGGTGTGTCCGTCGAAGCGACGAAACCTGGTGACGAGGCAGCTGCCGCGCGACGACACCATCCCTGAACCGGCAGACGACGCACCCATGGAAGTCCTGGACCCCTCGGCAGGCGGTCTGGCCACGAAATGCACGAGGGACGTAGTGGGCGTGGACCATACGCGACGAGCCAGGAAGAACCACCTTCCAAGGCGGCGCCCCTCAAGAGGAAACGGCTTGACATCAAGTCGAACGTTTTCGCAGACGAACGAAGGGTGGCAAAGCCACCCCCCTGACCTGGCGTGCCTGGGCCTTTTTCGATCATCTGAGTCCGCGTGTTGGACGGTCAGGCCCTCGGAACCCGAGGTACGCCATCATGCGGTCTTTCTCTCCCTGGAATGGCAATAAACCTCGAGGCGGCCTTACGCGTGGCGACGGTTAATGGGGAATTGTAGTAGACCGTTTCCGCAGCCCGCTAAGCACCCGGATAGCGCTCCGTAATCCGCCACAAGACCTTGAACTATGCAGACAAGGCTGGCGGCGCGCATGCGCAGCTGCGGCGTTTTCTTCACGGATATCGTAGCGGAGGAGAAAAACGGTCTACTACAATTCCCTAATGTTGTTAATTTATTTATTTATTTATTTATTTATTTATTGATACTGCAATCCCTGAAAGGGATTTTAGCAGGTGGGTATACACTTGATTGTCAAGACATGCAGGCATACAAAATAGCAAACAAGTCGCAGAAACAAAAGAACAAATATTTTTCAGAGGGACAAAACTAATTTAGAAGGGATTCAAATAAAGACAATGATGGCTGCATAACGACACTCTCAGAAAGGCTATTCCAATCAGTTTACCGTTCGCGGAAAAAAAGATTACTTGAAGCAATTATTATGCGATCGAAAAGGAGTTATTGTTAGCGCATGCCTCTGTCGAGTAGCGTAGCCTGATGAGAAGTTTATTAAATGAGACAGATCTATCCTATAATGTCCATTTATTAATTGGTACAAAAATTTTAGTCGAGAATGCTGATTTCTGAGAGATAACGACTTTAACTTAGCTCTGGTTAAAAGTTCAGTTATAGAGGTACGTCCAAAGCTATTGTAAATGTAGCGAACTGCCTTCTTCTGCACACGATCCAGCTTGTTAATGTTTAGTTTGATGAAGGGATCCCAAATGATAGCCGGGTAATCTAATGTAGGCAACACTATGGCTTTGTAGGTTAGAAGACGCAAGGAAGGGGTAGAAAGTCTTAGAGTCCTTCTAAGAAAGAATAACTTTCGAAGATCATTTGATGTTACGTAATCAAGCTGTTTTGTCCAAGTAAGATTATGAGTGATCCATAGTCCAAGGTATTTATATTGTGTTACTTCAGATAAAAGAATATTATTAGTATTGTAAACAAATTTCAAAGGATTTCTTTTGTGAGTAATTCTCATAAAAACAGTTTTTTCATAGTTAACAGTCATTTGCCACTGCGTACACCATTCCGTGATTTTTTGAAAAGCTCTATTCAACAAAAGCTGATCGGAAGTACTAGCTATTTCTGAGTAAATTATACAATCATCAGCGTGTAACCTGATTTTTACCGGAACATCGTCTACTATATCATTAATAAACAACAAGAAAAGGAGAGGTCCGACCACAGAGCCCTAGCTGGGGAACGCCAGAGTCAACCGAAAGTCGTTCAGAGCAATATTCCCCATAAACTACAAATTGTCGACGATTTGAAAGGTATGCTGAAATCCATTTAACTAACTGTGTGTTCTTACATATTTTTTCCAATTTGTATAGTAACTTTTTGTGCGAGACCTTATCGAATGCCTTAGAAAAATCCATAAAAACAGCATCAATTTGTTTTATATTGTTTATTGCCCACGAGAAATCGTGAACAGTTTCAATTAATTGAGTACATGTTGAAAAAGCTTTTCGAAATCCATGCTGATTTTTAGTCAAGATATTGTGTTCGTCTAGGAATTTTGATAAATGATTATATATTATATGTTCAAGAAGTTTACAGGTAGTTGAAGTCAATGAAATTGGACGGTAATTTTGAATGCAGCGCTTGTTTCCGTTCTTATGAAGTGGTTTGACTCTGGCCGTTCTCCAGTCGTCTGGAACCTGACCTTCCGACAGCGATCGTGAAAACAAAACAAACAAATATTTTGAGACCCATTCAGCATACCTGGATAAAAATGCATTGGGGATACCATCAGGCCCAGGGGATTTTTTTACATCCAATTTCAAAAGCATATTCAATATACCACATTCACTAATTACAATATCAGGCATAGGCGGATAGTCCGTCAAAATTTGGTAACACATCATCGTCTTGAGTAAACACCGATTTAAATGTTTATTAAATGCGTTTGAAATTATTTTTTTGTCATGGGTTAAGCTACCACCAATTTCGAAAACATCACAATCTCTAGAATGTGGAGATATTAATCGCCAAAATTTCTCCGGTGAAGTAGATATGAAGTTTGGCAAAGATTCACCGAAATAACGACTTTTAGCAACTGTAACTTGGGTTTTAAGTTGCAAAGAAAGATCAAGAAATTTTTCAGTCAGTTCGCACGAGTCGGCGCTTGTTTTCATTTTCTTTTTCAATCGTTTCAATTGTGTTTTTAACTGTAAGGCCTTTCTAGAAATCCAGGGGTTCTTTTTATTCTGCTTTTTTACAATTACTGGCACAAAACGGTCAATACATTCACTTACAATAACTTTAAACAAATTCCAAAGATCATTTACATCACCAGTACTGTTTACGAAATCGTCTAAATTAAATGAAAGCATGTCTATAATAGAGACATCATCTGCACGAGAAAAATTTGGATAATACTTCGACTTGGTTTTCCTACTTACAGAAACATCCTCTAAGGTTAACAATACTGCTTTGTGATCAGAAATACCAGGGATTATTTCACATCTAGATTTAGACGAAATTGTACCGCTTACAAAAACAAGGTCAAGTATAGATGCAGAGTTTCCCTGAATTCTCGTGAAATCCTCGACGACCTGCAGCAAGTCAAATTTAAAGGCCATGTCTAACATTGCTTCACCTAAGTTATTTTGATGTTTCAGTGAAAAATTTGACCAGTCAACGTTTGGCAAATTAAAATCTCCTACCAAAATAACTCGATCGCCAGGCTTCACATGTGTATCGAGATACATTTCTAAATTATCAAGAACAGCCGTAGAAGATGCAGGGGGTCTATAAAATGCTCCAATAATGTATTTACATTTACCATCGTACGCTTTGCAAAAAACACACTCTGTATCAGGTATCTCAGGCATGCTCACTATATTAAGGAAGTTCTTAAAAAAGAATACACACACCACCACCCTTACTACCACGGTCTTTCCTGAGTGCACTGTAGCCAGCAGGGACAAATTCACTGTCATATATCGTAGCATTTAACCAAGTCTCAGTCAGAGGATCATGACAGAGCAAAATTCCTTCCAACTCTGTGGCCTTGTTAAGGACGCTTCTACAATTGACATTCAACAAGCGCAATGACCGAGAAGCACTTCCACACCGTCATTTATCTGTTTTGTTTATCTTGAAACGTGAACCCTTCCCTTCATCCCATCCAAACAGCACACCGTCCACATTCAGCTTATCATAAACTAGTTTAACTTTTGCTCCGTTTTCTTTCTCTTTAGCCGCACTTTTCCATAATTGCTTTCGAATTTCGCGAACTCTGATTGAGACTCCCTCAGATATTGATACCTTAGTGCCTTTTAATTTATAAGATGACCTTAATATTGCTACTTCTTCCCGGTAATCGATTAACTTGAGGATAGTTGGACGGGGCTTGTTTTCAAATTTTCGGCCAAGCCTATGACATCTCTCAATTCCGGTGATTGTTATTCCTAGTTTTTGTAGAAAAACCTCTTTTACCTTCTCTTCAAGCTCTTCAACTGTCTCAGTATTAGACTCGTCTATACCATAAATTATCAAATTATTTCTTTGGCTTCTGTTTTCTAAATCATCTACCTTAGCATTGAGTGAAGATAATTGTGCGTCAAATCCTGATACCGCTGCTTCCATGTCTTATTTGCTTGGTCACCGCGTTTAAACCGGTTACCTGTCGCTCCAGCCCATCAATTCGTTAAGTTAACGCAGTCATTTTTTTGTTAATTTCATCTTGAGAGGCAAGAACATTTAAAACAGTATCATTCATCTTGCTCTGGCCGGCAAGAAGTTCTAACAAAAGCTCTCTGTCGGTGGGCCCTGGATTTGCCTCCACATCACCACAAACCAACAAATTTCGAACCCAAGAAATAACAGAAGTAGCAAAATTTATCAAGCGTTTTACAGTAAGTTGGCAAGGTTGGCAAGGCAGCAGCACTAAAAAACGGTTATCACTTCGATAACCGCCACAAGGTAAATATTCACTAACCTGTACCAGGAAACAAAATGGGTTGCTGAGCATGCTGCCGGTTGTGCTGCCGCCAAGCCCACTGAGAGAGTCCGGTGTCGTTGGCGCTCTTGTAGCTTTCAGGCGAACCACGTGATGGGACGTCACCGATGTCGACACAAACGAAGACTCGCTGATGAGGGGCACGAAAGGCTCGACGATGACGCAGCGATCGCCCAGAGCAGAAGATTCGGAGCCAAGCCCGTCGTTCCTATCGGGACTTGTCGCTTGAAAGCAGCCATACGATGCCGTTTGGTGTCCGAGTAGCACTGATACGACCTGTACCAGGAAACAAAATGGGTTGCTGAGCATGCTGCCGGTTGTGCTGCCGCCAAGCCCACTGAGAGAGTCCGGTGTCGTTGGCGCTCTTGTAGCTTTCAGGCGAACCACGTGATGGGACGTCACCGATGTCGACACAAACGAAGACTCGCTGATGAGGGGCACGAAAGGCTCGACGATGACGCAGCGATCGCCCAGAGCAGAAGATTCGGAGCCAAGCCCGTCGTTCCTATCGGGACTTGTCGCTTGAAAGCAGCCATACGATGCCGTTTGGTGTCCGAGTAGCACTCATACGACCTGTACCAGGAAACAAAATGGGTTGCTGAGCATGCTGCCGGTTGTGCTGCCGCCAAGCCCACGTTCGCGGTCTGGCAGCCAGGCGTCGGGAATACCAGCTGAGCCGGTTGTTTCCTGAAAACGAACTGGACATTATTGCCGTTCAAGAAACGAAAATTGAAAGCCAGGAGCAGACTGACCGTATGGTGCGGCCTTTTCAGAATTATTTCAACGTTTGCGTGTCGCCTGCTGTGGGGTTGTCCAGCGGATGCTGTTTGTCTATTCGCCGGTGGATCGGAGTTGTAGAAACAGCCGTTCATTCTTGCGCCTCCGGTCGTATTGTTTTGTGCGATTTTTCCTTTTCAAGCATTGTTTGGCGCGTTATTTGTATGTACGCGCCGATATCACGAAAGTGAACGCAAATTATTTTTTGAAAATATCGGCACGTATCTCAATTGCAATCTAGTCATAATTTGTCTTGGGGATTTTAACTGTTTGTAGACCATAATATCGAGCGAATCATGCTCCCATTCGAGATTAAAGTTCATTTTGTTTGAACGATATTGTTTCTGAGTATTTTTTGGAGGACGTTGCGGCCTGCGTGAGTCGGGCCAATAGGAAGCGAGCAAGCCAGCCGTGTCGCGGCGGTCGCCTATTGTTCGCCCCGACCTAGTGGTAGCCGCCGCAGGAGCATCGGGCAGCAAAGGCGACGAACAGCACTGCGGGCAATGTCCCCGTCGTGATTACGAAGGAATTCAAGGCAGTTACGAATTCGGAAAGTCCCTTCGGTAGCCGGTGCCGTCGGCGCAGAATCATCGGGAAGTAATAGCAACGAACACCACAAAGGAGGGTGGGCGATTACGAATCCGGAAAGCTTCTTCTGTAGCCGGTGCAGAATCATCGGGGGGAAGCAATGGCGATGAGCAGCACAGCGGACAGTGTTCCCGGGGTGATTACGACGGGGTTTAAGGCGGTTACGAATCCAGAAAGCTTCTACCGTGGTGCCACTATGACGAAGGGAAAACTCCTTCGTGAATATGGCCGCGTGTACGACGTAAAGGAGGTCCGTTTCTATGGACAAGTGGATGTCACGGAGCGCCGTTCTCCTCTAGCAAAATTAAGCGCGCCCGAAAAAAATGTAGTTGGCGTTGAGTGGACTGCGGTAATTATGTACGTTTATTTCTAAATCAGCCTGACAATAACTGGGCGATTTTTTTTTTCGCGCCGTTCCGCGATTCCCACTATCTTTCTGTAGGCTGATGGAAACATCCAAGGGTAAGCTTAGGTGGGCACCGCATTCTGCTTCTCGATTCCGGTGAAGTGTTTGCTGCATACTTTAGAGTTTGCCGTCGGTGTCGATGCTGTTCCATCGTCGCTAGAATAGAAAAAAAGTTAATTGTATTATACGTCAGCAGCTTAAACAAAGCGCGAACTGGAAGGTAAGGAACGCCACTAACCTGTATGGATGCACAAGTCGCACCCAGGTCGCGCAGTACTCCGCCTCGTAAGGCTGCGAAGGGACGATGTAGTACTTCGTACCGTGCGCGATCTTCGACGTACTGTTTCAGCCGAATACGCAGCAATTGTTGCGGCTTTCTTGGTGCGGGATAGCCATCTCAGAAATTACAGCGCTAACCCACTACAACGCACAACCAACGCAGCGACTGGCAGAAGCTCCCGATGCAACGGACCCGTTTGCCGCTAGGGGCGCCCTGGTCGGGGCTTGAATTAGATCCGCACGGTTCCAATGTTCAGTTCACGCATTTCCAAGGCCGGAGCCATGCGAGGCTGGATAGGGCGCTCGGTCGAACTTTTGCCGCTTTGTAGTGATTACGCGGATAAACATGTATCGTTTAGTGACCGTGCTTTGGTCATGTTTACCCTTGGGAATAAGGTCAAATACCCACGATGGGATTGGGCCCTTTGGAAACTTAATAGCAGTCTTGTTCAGGATGAGCATTTTAGGGCACGTGTGAGCAAATGTTTTGAAAAATTTTATAGAGACGAGCGTACATCATGGGGGGTACGGTGGGATCTTTTTAAAGTTAAAATGGCTGCAATCAAGAGAAGTAGCATACTAAAGTATAAAAAAAGAAAAAAGAGAATAAATTACAACGTCAATTAAACGTCTTTTTTTTTTTTTTTTTGCCTAGAAAGCGTGAATCCTGATGGATTCGAGCGTGAAATAAGAGAGTGTAAAAAGCAACTAGAAATGATTGATACTGAGAAGTAGAGGGGGGGGGGGGGGGGGGGCAATAGTAAGGGCGCGAAGTGATAAGTTATGGATGGGTGAAGCTCCGACAAAGCGCGCACTCGGCGACAAAAACGGTATGCGCAGCGTCATGAAATCAAAGAAATCTGTTGTGGAACCAAAATGACGCGGGATAACGCAAACATTGAACAGGTTATATTATAATGCAATTAAATGCAAAGGTGCAAGCGAGCTGGACAAGAATGACGAAATTAATCCCTGGAGAAGGGGAGCAAGGGGGACAAATGACAAACCAAGAGAGTGTTTGTCCTTTGTCCCCCTTGCTCCCCTTCTCTAGGGATTAATTTCGTCATTGCAAAGGCTTTTGTGGAGCACTATCGTAATCTGCTTGGGCGTATCACACCTGTAGATGACGGTTTTGAAACGAAATTTTTGTTTTTCATGCCTCAGTTAGAACAGGAGGTGTGCGAAAGTCTGGAAGTGCCTATCACTCTCCTGGAAGTCGAGGCAGCCACCCGATGGCCTTAAGGCCGACTTTTATAGATCTTCTAAGGGTGAGGGGTAGCTCCTGCGCTGTACGAGGTGCTGACCGAGGCTTGTAATAAATAACTGTTGCCACCATCCTTTTTAAAAACACACACTGTGCTTATTCCGAAGTGCGATGATTCAGTGCAGCTTTTAGCCGTGAAATCTTACAGGCCGATAACCTTAACGAACGTGGATTACAAAATTTACATGAAGATATTGTCGAAACGACTACAGGGAGTTATTAAAGTACTTGTAGGACCGCATCAAACGTGCGGAATAAAAGGCCGTGCAATCTGTACGAATATGCATGTAGCTAGATGCATTTTAGAATGCTGTGACGCCTTCAACAGCCGAGTTGCTATGCTGCAACTAGACTTCGAGAAGGCGTTCTACCGTGTTTCGCACCAGGTTCTTTTACGTATTCTGGAACACGTCAACGTAGGGTCCATTATTTTAAATGGTGTGAAGATGGCTTATCAAAATTGCACTACATGTTTAGTCGTCAATAAGTGTGTTACCAAAGGCATTGATATACGTTGCTCCGTCAGACAAGGTTGTCCTCTTTCGCCTTTGCTTTTTGCCATTTTTCTAGAACCCTTTTGTTTGAAACTTATTCAGCACGGTAGCATACGTGGTTTTATATTAAATTCCAGTAAAGTAAAAGTGCTGTCCTATGCGGACGATTTAGCGGTTTTCTGCGCGGACCAAGAGAGTGTTCGCGAGGTGGTCAACGTTACCTCTTCTTTTTGTGCAAAAACAGGGAGCGCAGTTAATTGGAATAAAACCATAGGGTTCTGGCATGGTGACTGGGCTTATAAGCCCGAAGTCTTTATGAATGTTAAGTGGGAAAAATTACCAACCAAGTATTTAGGTGTACCATTAGAACATTTTAAAGATAGCACTAACATACCCAGCAATGACGGACATGGTTCACTTGCGCATCTATCTTTGGACGCCGATACCCTGACAAAATTTCAATGGGAAAACTCGTTTTCTATTTATAAAATAACAATGGGCGCACAGTTATCAAAGTTACACCAGTCATGGGTTCGTGATGAGCGTTGACATCACCTCGACACAAAAAAAGAGCAGAAAAAAGAGGGGAAGGTGGTTCCCAATGTGATTAAAATTTTGGTCAGTTTGTATGGGAAATCTCGAGAGAGAGACGAACTTTGCGGTATTAAATTATTCTAGGCAGACCCCCGAAAAAAGTAATCGATGATTGAAGAGCCCGGGACTATGCGCGACTCCTTTAGCCAGGTAGGTTCACGGTAACACCATTCAGAAAGGTTCCTGAACGCATTTTGCAGAACACACCCCCACGAGCCGCACCGGACGACCATACGCAAGGTCATAATCACGTTTTATGCCTTCACCGCCACCTGCGGTCGTGGAGCATTCTACTTCCGGCTTCCGAGCACTACGGTTGGAGAACCATGAGCTCCTCAGGAGCGTCGATAACGGCCCTCGCCGGCCGCGGTTCATCTGTTTCTTCGGCTAACTCGGATTATCGCATTGTTCTGCCTCCTCTGCCATCAGGAGCCATTGTGCTCAACTCTGTGCTGCTGCACGGTGACGTGAGTGCTCGTCCGTACAAGATAGGCGATTTCAGGGCCGAGATGGAACGTCTTGGTGTGATTGGGCACATCGAGGCGCTCGGCGCCTACCAAATGAATCATCTCTGGATGGTGACCTTCAAGACAGAGGAAGCCAAGCTGCGCCTGGTCACCGCCAAGGAACTGGAGGTAAAGGGCAAGCGTTGCATAGTCGTGGACCCGGAAAACGCAGACGTCCGCATGAAACTGCATTGGTTCCCCTTCCACGCGTCAGACGAAACCTTCAGGAGGGCCCAGAGCCCTTTGGGAAGGTTCAGGACCTGACGCGTGAAAAATGGAAGGTGGAAGGATTCACCGGTGTCCAGTCGACGACCAGGCTGGTGCGGCTAAGCCTAAAGGAGGGCGTCACTTTAGAACGCATTCCGCACCAGTTGAGGATTGCTGGTGGCAACGTTCTGGTCGTGATTCCGGGACGTGATCCATTATGTCTACGCTGCAAAGGTACGGGACACATTCGACGAGAGTGTCGTGTACCGCGATGCGACGAATGCCATCGCTTTGGACATGAACGAGACAACTGCGTCCGTACCTACGCTACAGTGACGCAGGAAGTGGTGGCGGATGGAGATGGTGTTCTCAACATGGACGAGGAAGAGACAGAGGAGGCCGCAAGGGACGTCGAAACTGAGGTTTCCGCCACAGTCGGTGCGAAAGAGGCCCCGGTCGATGTACTGAAAGAAGTGCACCCTCCACAGTTGCAGCCCGAGGGGGACGCCATGAAATTCGACCATGCGAAAGCGTCGAGCAGCAGCCCTGTCATATCGAGCGACGTCCAAATGTCTATATCAAAATATATACGTAGAGGCCATCCAAGCTCTGAAATCAAAAGACACGAACCCGGTCAGTTTGAGCGACGACAACTCCGACCTTAGCGACGCCAGTGAAACGTGCACCATGCGGCCAGGGGAAGCATCAGCACGCTCTGAGTTCAAGTGGCACAAGAACACCACACGGAAGGAGCGCTTTAACCCGAAGCCGCGCATCCCGACGGAAGAGCGACGTCGGCTGGCCCCTCCGTAGGTCACTTCTTTTTTGTTTTTCTCTCTGCTCACTACTCATCTCTCGAAAGTGCCCTCGTCGCGTGACTTTACCAGCACCCCCTTTTCCACAATATGCGACCCCTCAAGTTTGCAACCCTCAATTGTGTAAGTCTTCTGGCGAGAAGAAGAAAGCAATGGGTGCTGGACACGATTCTGCACGAGCGGGTTGATGACGCTTTTTTTGCAAGAGACCAAGATTGCCACAGACGGTCAAGTGGAGGAGTTGACGCGCTTTTTTGATCGTCACGTCGTCATCTTCCTGTCTAGGACATTTGGACAGAGCGGAGGAACGGCGATAATGATTCGCAAGAAGAAAAACACCGCAATCTGCACCGAGTGGGAGGGAGACAGGAACGGACGGGTGTGCGCTGTAGAAATGCTGCACTGCGGACAGCTTCACAGTCTTGTATCTGCGTATGCACCTAATGACGCGATTGAGCGACGGGACTTTTTCAAAAATCTTCGCCAGTATCTCGACACACCTTGTCGAACGATCCTCGCTGGTGATTTTAATTGTGTGCTGGCCGAGAGGGATTGCTCGAAGCGGCTGAAAGCGGACGTCAGCCGGCTGGAACTGCGAAAACTGCTCCGCGACTTCGACCTGGTGGATGCTAAGGAGAACGAGAAAACAGCCGACCCAACGTACACGAATTGGCAAGGAAATTGCCATGCTCGACTAGATCGTATTTACCTCTCGGGAAAATTTTCAGCAATGACGCCTGTGTTAGAAGTCCTACCCTTGGCGTTCTCAGACCACGCTCTGGTCACGGTAACGCTGGGCAGACCCGTGCCGCGAACCCGGAAGTCCTCTTGGTGGAGTGGCTGGAAGCTAAACGAAAGCCTCATCGAAGACGAACAACTGCGCACGCAGATAAAGGACCTTCTCGAGGGCAAAACGGGAGGTGCGCCCATGAACGCGGTAACCTGGGAGGAGCTGAAAGAGGACGTCAAGCTCAAAGCGTTCCGGCACAGCCAGGAAAAAGCGGCGCGCGAAAGGGCGGAAAAGCGCCACTTGATGAAGACCCTGGAAATTCTCATCGCAGAGGAAAATCGTTCCCCGGGACTCTTTAGTCAAGATATCCGAGATTGCAAAGGCAATGATTCTGGAGGTTCTCGAGAAGGAGTACCGCGGTGCCATCCCTTAGCGAAAAGTCGTTCAAAATCAGTACACTCGAAGTGTACTGAAGTATACTAAAAGTATACTTTCAGTGCGGTCGTTGAACTGCTCCCGAGCCAGTGGGCTCGGGAGCAGTGACGACGACATGGCTCTCATGCCGCGTTTCTGCATTTCGCAGGAAATCCTGGCGTTTTTTCTGCTCTGGTTTTTACCCTTGGCTTCTGCTTCGACCGGGATCTCGGTTCCGCTGATGTCATCGTCTGAGATCAGCAGCCACGTGTGCCTCTTCAGCAGCATCACCTTGGATCGGCCGTCTCGGATACTCCCAACCTTCGGCACAACGGCGTCAGCAACAGCGACATCAGTTCCCCTCCCCTACTTAAACAGCATGCCGCGCGAACACTACTCCAGTGGGCTCGGGAGCAGTGACGACGACATGGCTCTCATGCCGCGTTTCTGCATTTCGCAGGTGTGTAAACAATTTTCACTCTACGCTAAAAAATGCGACAATCGTTGCCTTCTTTTGCTCCCGAGCCCAGGAGAGCTGAGTGATATTGCTTGTGATTGTTTTTCGATGGTGTTATTGTTGTTGCGCTCCGGCGACGTCGAGACGAATCCGGGCCCTCTTACTCGTTCGGAGGCTGCTCTTGAGGTTGAATCTCTACCTGATGAGCCCTCCGAGCAGATGCCTGTTATTTTTAACCTTTTGAAAGACCTTCAGGCCCGCTCTATTCATTCGGCAAAAAGTCAGGCTGAATTGGTCGCCGACGTAAAGTCAATAAAGGCTGGTCAGAAAAACATAGAAATTAAAATCGGTCACATCCAGCAAAGGTTGGATACCTTAGAAGAAAAAACAAAAAAACTTGACAGTTTAGATCAAGATTTGGCCGGTGTGTTGGGTTCCGTGAAAGTCTTGACCACCCAGCATGACTCTTTACAGTCGCGGCTAGACGAACTGGAGGACAGGTCACGGCGCGACAACCTTATATTTCACGGAATTCCTGATTCTCGTGAATCATGGCAACAATCGGAAGAACAATTGCGGAAATTTCTTGCGGGAACTGTTGACACCCTTTCGGGCGGTGCAATTGAGCGTGCTCATCGTTTAGGGTTCTACTCGGAAAATAAATGTCGCCCCCTCATAGTTAAATTTTCAAGCTACAAAATAAAAGACAGCATACTTTCCGCACGCTCCAAATTGAAAGAAAAGAACATCAATGTTAGCGAGGATTTCTTTCCTGCTACGCGTTACGTTCGGAAAAAACTAATTGAGTTTGCTAAAAATCAGCCAGAAGCACCCCCGTTTCAGCTTCGCTATAACAAACTAGTCATAAATAGGAGACAGTACACGTATGACACTGCAACTGAAAGCGTGATACGATTTGCGTCAGATCATACCCCTGATAACCAACAGCCCAGTCTGCCGACACGTGGTCTGAGATAAGAAAACGCGAGGGGCAGTGGACGAATTTTATCTAATGTTTCGGTACTTTTTTCTAACATTCGGAGCGTTATTAACAAGCGTGATTCCTTAACCTCTGCAGTAGATAGCTGTAGTGCTGACGTAATAGTGCTAACTGAAACCTGGCTGCACTCTCAGTTCCGTGATCATGAAATTTTCCCAGACGCACATCGTTTTTCTGTTTATCGCTGTGACCGCATAACCCGTCAGGGAGGCGGTGTTCTTTTGGCGATATCTAAAGAATTTCCATCTCAGTGTATATATGTCCCCAGTGACTTAGAGATTGTGTGGGCTATCATGGAAGTGGGCCACAAAAGAATTGTCATCGGTGTTTGCTATCGCCCCCCCACTATTTCGTCTAGTTTTGTAAACGATCTACACGATGTAATCAACCTTGTCAGAACTCGCTATCCCACGTTACCTTTATTTTTGTTTGGGGATTTCAATATTCCAAATATAAAATGGGATGGCGAGACACCCAGTATGGCCCCCTTTTCCACCTTAGCTAATGAATTTTTAGAAATGTGCTCTGTCTTTTCATTCACACAACTCGTGAAACAACCTACCAGAACGACCTCATCTGTCGCAAACGTCTTAGATCTCATACTAACACCTCAGCCCGATCTTGTATCTGACATCAGTTATTTACCCGGCCTGAGCGATCATTCCCTGCTATCACTACACATAAACCTGTCGCGACCTAAAACCATTAAAAAAGTGAAAACTATTCGAAACTACAGGAATGCGAACTTTGAAGCCATTAATTCTGAATTATCCGTGTTTCTTGATATTTTTTTGAAGGATTTTGATAAACGTAGCGTACAAAATAACTGGGATATGTTTGTAACCAAGGTTAATGCTCTAACGAATAAGTACATTCCTACTCGCACTATTATCTCTAACAGTAACGCACCGTGGTTTAACGTTCGCATTAAACGTCTATCTGACAAAAAAAAACGACTGTTCAGGTCAGCTAAACTTTCTTCAAACGATGCGCGCTGGGCCGCATATCAGCTTGCTTCCGAGGAATACGTAACAACGATAAGAGAAGCTAAAGCAGAGTATCTTCAAAATACTTTGCCAGTCATGCTAACAACTGACACAAAAAAGTTTTGGCGTGTTATTAACCCAAAAGATAATAACGATATCACCCTCGTCAACAGTGATGGTAATGTCATTCCCTCTAATCAATGTGCCATCGTTCTTAATGATATATTTTCACGCAATTTTTCCGTAACTACAGACGTCCCATTGCCTAATGTAAACTCATGTGATTACCTTGCAATGTTTCCTGTTATTATTGATCCCAGTGGTGTTGAAAGCGTAATTAGATCACTCAAACAATCTTCTGCCCCTGGTTGCGATTTAATTGACCCAAAATTTTTAAAAAGTACCAGTGTTTATTCTTCTATCATTTTATCAAAAGTTTTCCAACAGTCCCTTGACGATGGTTATCTCCCTGCTGAGTGGAAGGTGGGAAAGGTTGTTCCACTCCACAAATCAGGTAACAAGAATTCTCCCCTTAATTATCGACCCATTTCGCTCACAAGCATCCCGTGTAAAATTTTTGAGCACATTCTGTTTTCTAACCTCGCTAACTTTCTTGAATCGAACTCATTTTTCACACCTTCACAACACGGCTTCCGTAAAACTTATTCGTGCGAAACTCAATTGGTATCTTTCACTCATAAACTAAACGCCATTCTTGACCGATCATCACTCGCCGACTGCATATTTTTAGACTTTTCGAAAGCATTTGATAAGGTGTGTCATAAGCTTTTACTTCTTAAATTAAGTCAGCTTAATCTCTATCCCAAACTTCTTATATGGCTCGAATACTTCCTCATTAACCGTTCTCAGTTCGTTTCAGCTAACAGCCTCACATCTCCCCCAAGTGGCGTCCACTCCGGCGTGCCCCAAGGCTCTGTGCTTGGCCCTCTCCTTTTTCTTATCTACATTAATGACCTCTCTTCTTGTGTTTCTTCCCATATTCATTTGTTTGCAGATGACTGTGTAATTTTCCGGGAAATTTTATGTGATAACGACATAACCACTCTTCAATCTGACCTTAACGCCATCTCTGTATGGTGCAAAACATGGTGCATGGAACTAAACATTAACAAATGTAAACTTATGCGTGTCTCTAGAAAAAATATTAACTCGCCCGTCTACTCTCTTAATAATGTGCCTTCGGACGCCGTATCTTCTTATAAATACCTTGGTGTCCACATTTCATCTAACCTAACTTGGAGCGTTCACACCTCGTACGTCATTAATAACGCTAACCGCATGCTGGGTTATCTTCGACGTAACTTTGCTAAAGCACCTTCATCCCTAAAACTACTACTCTACAAGGTCCTTATTCGCTCTAAACTCGAATATTCCGTTTCGGTTTGGGATCCAAGCCACGAAAACTTGATACACTCACTTGAAATGGTTCAAAATAATTCTGTTCGTTTCATATTGTCTAACTATAATAGAACTGCAAGCATCAGTACAATGAAATCTAACCTTGATCTGCCATCCCTAACATCCCGCCGCAAAATCTCTCGTCTTTGTCTCTTTCACAAACTGTTTCTTCATCCCTCCTTGCGCGCCGAACATATTTTACCCCCCCCCCCCCCCCCAATACATCTCATCTAGATTAGATCATGTTCATAAAGTCGGGATTCCGTCGTGTAGAACTAATGCTTTTTTTCAGTCATTCTTTCCTCGCACATCAGTGGAGTGGAATGGCCTTCCCGCCCCGACAGCAACAATCAAAGATCCCCAGCAGTTCAAGAACGCCATAGCTAACATTGTATAAATAAGAGTCAATTTACTGTACTAATAACCACTGCATTTTTTAACTTTATACTTATACATTGTACCCACTCCCCTCTCTAATGCCTTTGGCCCTGAGGGTATCTGAAATAAATAAATAAATAAACTGATTGTATACTTTAAGTGTACTTAAAGTTTACTTCCAGTAAAAATGGCGGTGGACTGAAAGTATACTCGTCCGTACAAAACTAGTACATGGAGTAGAATCGCAGTGCCCACGGTAAAAAGTAGTTCAAAATCAGTATACCGAAAGTGCACTTAAGTATACTAAAGGTCTACTTTCAGTGCTTGCAGTCGGTGTACTCAAATTATAATAATGGGTATATATATATATATATATATATATATATATATATATAGTACGATTTTTAACATCACCACACTAAAAACGCGATAGATAGGCCGATGCCGTTTTCACAGAATATTTGTGGGGCTCGGTGGACATTAGGTGCGTAAATAAACGTCACAGTACGTTGTCTGATTAGCTTTTTTAATTGACAGTGTAATTGACCATGTTGAATTTTCAATTTTAAAGGGGCTATGAATAAACTCTAGCCCAACTGAAACAATTTGCGAAAAGGTGACGAGTTTTGGGTTATTCATAGCTAAAACTCTGCCTTTCGTCGCCTGATTAAAAACAGCGCACTGGACAGAGCGCAGGATGCTATTCTTACGTATTCCCTTCAGTTGAACCGTTGGAAGTATGATGCTGGAGCATCCACCAAAGGCACGCTTTCAAAAGAGTGCAACTTCGTTCATGCTGAATGCGACAGCACTTTATGAGGGTTGTAACTTCACTAGAAAATTAAATAATGCATAGAACTCCAGTATTAGAAGTTCTCGCTAACACAAACAAACATGCCATCACCGATATGCCATGTCAAAACTGCTAATTTCACTCTCCACTTTACCCGCCCCCTGCCGCGCGTGGTTCTTGAATCGAGGAAAAAAGTGCGAAATTTGATAAATAAATATCTTAAAGCCCCTTGCTGTTTCGTGAATAGTTTTGATTGTGTTAGGCTCCAATAACGACTGCCTCTAAAACAGCAATAATAAAAAAAGTAAATTTACGGATTTTAATTACTTAAAAAGATGTTGCCACGGTTATTCACCCATATAATGTCCGCCGAGTCGCACGACACACATGAAGAGTGAATCAACATGACATGAGCCCCCAGTTTTCCTGAAACCAGTTGATTAAAAAATATCACCGGGTATAACTGACGTAATGTGACAAAGGGATGCTTCATTTCTCATTTCCCTGCAGACCACGTGGTCCAAAAGTTCCCCGGGGAAACGACCGGCACTGTCATAGCATACTTACGTCGCAAATGCAACATGGACTTACGCCTAAAAAAAAGCAGAAATAGAAAAATTAGCTACATTGTACGCCACGGAAAGTAGTTTTATCTAACTTGTCAACAATTATTTTAGCTAGTCATTTCTACTATATTTATCAATTGAACAGTCTACTTTTATTGCAAAGATAGCTTTTATTTTCCCTAAGCTATATTTGTTACCTTTATTGAAGAATAAAAGTTTACTGTAAAAAAAACTATTAGCACTATTCGGAAGCTGGGCGATCGAGGGCAATCGCACCAAGTGTTTAATGTTGCTGATGAAAAAGCATGCACATGACTTTGTTTTCAAAGTGCACCGCCACTTGCGTGCTGCCTCATAGGCTAGTAGACAAATTACGTTTGCAGGATAATCCGGTGTTTTTGTAATGCAGGTCTCAGCGTAACTATACGCTGTTTCAGATATCTGCATCCACAGCAATCAAAAGGACAGTAGGCAAAAGAAACCACGGCTAATAATGGGGACATAAGATCCTCCACCTTGCATGGTCGCATGCAGCGCAAATCAACTTCCGAACCGCGTAAGCGAAGTGATGTTATGAATGAAAGCTCGCTCTGAAATTGGCTGGAGAAATCGGCGCCTTTATGCAACAACCTCAAGCTTTCACCGAAAGTGTTTCATGGTGTACATTTATCTTGCAAAACTCTAAGACATCTCAATTCACGTGAAAAGAGATTGACAATTGCAACAACGAACAACACCGTCGATCGAGATTTCCACACTGTAAAAAATCGACGTAAATTTAACCGTCTTTCCCTCGTCAAAGAAGACGGACACGCTCATTGTTTCAAGACACGAGGTTGCCCTCATTATTTATGTGCCGCGAGAGCCGATCCTTCCAGAAAAGCCGAAATAGCAGCGGTGCAAGCATGCGCTGATGAATCAAAATAGCCTTGGCGACAAGGGAGAAATTGCTTGAGATAGTTTCGGTTGTACACTGAAAAAGAAAACCGAAAGTTTAGATAAAACCTAAGATAGACTAAACGTTTTGTTAATTTTTTACGAATATAATAAAGTGACATTATTATTATTAATATATTGATTTGCTTAGTTTTGTCTTTAAAAAAAAAAAGAAGAGACTTTTGAAAACTGCACAAGACCATCGCTATTGCAATCAGCTTCCGTTCGGCCGCCGTTGGAGTTCCGGAGTGTTCGAGCATCGCTTCCTTTTTACGTTTTAGCCGTTTTAGCGGATATTTTAGATAGCTTACTTACGAATACCGTGTTCAATAATAGCAAGCGATTACTGAGAGCTGTGAGACGCAGCGTCGCAAGTGGCGGACAGTCATGGCCGACTGGTGCAAGCGAAGGTGAGGAAGTTCCTTCACAGTTTGAAACAGCGGCGCACTTCGCATGCGAAGTGCGCCGCTGTTTCAAACTGTGTCTTGTACCGTGTGCTTGCTAAGCTATGCTTGACTCTCACTATGCTCTACCCGGTTTTATTTCGTTATTTGAAAAGAGCGTATCTTCAGAATTTATGGCTCTCTCCGCAGAGTGAGAAAGATTCGCGTGCGGCGGAACCGAGGGCCAGCCGAGGGCCTGTCCTGGGCGCCGTCCCTACGACGGTCGCCCGACGACGCTTTTGCGGAGCGTTCAAGTACAGTCTGACGGCAGTTCAAGCAATCACAGGTCATGCTCGTTCTGGACGTGTGGTTCCAACAGTCTCTCGCCAACGATTTATTTCATAAAGCGGGAGCGAGAAAAACGTTACAAGAGCGAGCAGCATGATTTCTTGCCCGTGCTGATGCCTGTGCCGTAGAGACGGACGATCTCTTTGCGTATGCCGAAGCGGCACTCTTTCCAAGTTTGCGATTGTGTGTTGTGAATAAAGTGAGTTTGGATGTCACGTTTTTTAGTGGCGGCAAAAGCCGCTACAAAAGGCAGAGCAGTTAAAAAAAGGAAAAGCATGAAAAAATGTTAAAAGGACCTGAATATTCGATGGAGTTGAAAGTCTACCAACGTACCAACTCGCCCAGTTATGCTTTGTCAAAGAATAATAGCCAATACTAATAAATTAAATAAATGCCAACTTTTAATTGGTTAGAAATTTCTAATTGATGCAGTACAGCCCTACCCTGCTCTAGTGCTTTTATGATATCAGGTAATGTGTAAATATATAGGATAGTTCATAGCAACCATTTATGTCCGACCCATTATATTGAATCTTTTCTCTGAAAGCTCGAAGTTATATAAAAAAAAAGTGCTTATCATAAATTAAGCCGCATCACTGAATGTGGAATAGCGTATGACTTGTATGTGTGTTCACAGCAAAAGAAAAGGAGGTATTAAGAAAATGCCAATCATTTTGTTTGCTCTGTGTTAGAGCTTCTTTCAGGTATCAGGTTTTCAGAAACGATATTGTCCGATTTTCCTCGCCCTTTTGTCAGGATGAAGTTGTTACTATCTTGCCTTCCTCACATAGTGGTCCTTTGAGCGAATTATGTGATGTTATATCATAGAGTGGCATAGGGTAATTTTCTCTTCTCTTTTTACGCAGGATGTAATGGCATACCATCATCAAAAACGAGTGTGTACAGTGAGGCAGGCTCGGAAACTTGAATAAAGTGATAAGTAGGATTTCAATTTCTGTCTTATCAATTACGCGAAGAACACTGATCATAATGTTTGTATGCTAGAGATACATACTTTCATTTGAAAAATGCAGTGCACCTCTTCTTTGTGGCTTTTCTCACACAGTTTCAGAAGACGCCGGTACGTCATTCTCACGAGGAATAGAGCTGCCAAAGATTTCCTCGTTAATTTCCTGACTCATTTTTAAGAGTGCATCTCCCGATGGTGGCGCCTCTGCATTATCATCATCAATTGAGTTGTCAACGGCGTTTCTTAACATTTCACGATAATGGAGCTGTATGAGATGAAATTTCACAGGTTGGAATACAGCCGTTCAAAGAAACACCTTTGAAACGTCAGCTTTTTAAATGCAGGCGCCGATTTTTCTGGTCAATTTGAGACCGTTCTTTCCATTCAGAACGCCCGACATACACGGCGTCCCAGATAACTTGCACCATACTTAAAAAGCACCGGAGGGCTCTGCAGGAGTGAAATCAACTGTCGTTAGCAAGTGTCTTGAGAAAGTGCACAGATTTTTTTTAATGCGCCTGGTTATGTAAATAACTAAGATTAATGAGCTAACCTTTCAAATATTCTTTTAAGGGCCAAGGTATCAATTGTAAAGTTGCAGGGCGCATTGAGAAACACCCAATTAAAGTGGTTGAAACATAATACGTTTTTGTGCTTTTTTCCGGCCTTCAAAGAACGCACATTCGCGGCGCGCTCGCACGCCGTGATCGGTGAAGCGAGTTGTCACGGGGTATTTTTCTGTATTTCGCGGGCGTTTTTTTGAAGGCTAGGAAAAGGAGCATTCAAAGTGCACCTTGTTGAAAATGGTTTAATTGGGTGTTTCTTAATGCGCTCTACAACTTTCCATTTCACACCTCGGCTTTTAAACGAAGATTTCAAAAGTTAGCTTGTTACTCCTAATTAAATAACTAGGCGCACTAAAACAATTTCGTGCACTTTCGCAAGAGACTTTCTAACAGTGTACAGTTGGTTTCACTCCTGCAGAACGCTCCGTTTTTTTTTTTGTTTTTTTTTTAAAGTTTGGTGCAAGTTATCTGGGTCACTCCGCATATATGTACTGGTAGTGTACATTTAGTACACTAAAAGCATACATAAAGTGTACTATACGTGCACTTATAGTATGCTAAAAGTACACTCGAGGTGCGCTTGTGGTATACTACATATGTACTTGGGGTGTACTAAAGGTGTACTATTTTGTTTCATAAAAGTCTGAAACTAGTACGATTTCAGTACATACCCTAAGTTCACTATTAGTATACTTTCAGTATACTGATTTTGAAGGACTTTTCGCTAAGGGATGGTCCGAAGCACAACGCTGTTCCTCGAGAGAGATGAAGAGCCGAGCAAAATTTTCAAGACGAAGGAACGCCAGAGCGCTTCACGCAACAAGATCGGGAAGCTCGAAGTAGGCGACATCGAGGTTACCCGGCAAGAAGAAATCGAAGACGCGTTTTTGCAGGCCTACACCGACCTGTTCACGAGAGTGGAGGACGACGGCGTTCTCCAACGACTGGAGTGGCGCTGCCCAAGATATCCCCAAAGGTTCGAAAACAAATGAACCGGAATATAACGGCATCAGAGGTCGAGGAAGCCATCAAGGAATTAGCTTCGCGCAAATCACCAGGAGTAGATGGGCTCGGTAGCCAGTTCTACAAGACGTTCTCAGCCCAGCTGTGTCCTATCCTACGAGACGTGTACGCCGACGTATACTGAAGCGAGGACTGCTGCCATCATCCATGCGACAGGCGGTAACGGTGCTCATCCAGAAGAAAAACTCGAAGGGTACCCCGAAGGTCGACCATTTCCGGCCCATCCGTCTGCTAACAAAGCGACTATAAAATCCTAGCCAAGATTCTGGCAAAGCGGCTGGAGTGGGGTCTATACGGGACGTCGTCGGAGAGCATCAGGCGTACGGCATCAAGGGACGGACCATCAGCACCAACCTGCACGCGTTGCGAATCGTGTGCGAGGCAGCGCAGGTGTTGAAGCGTCCAGTGGCAGTGCTTCAGGCAGATCTGAGCAAAGCCTTCGACCGGGTTCGCCACTCGTTCCTTTTCCGGCTCATGGAGGAGTGTGGGATCGGGTTGCGACTGCTGCGACATGTGCAGCTGTGCTACCGTGACATCACGACGCGGCTCCTGGTCAACGGCAACAGGACGGCTCCCATTGCAGTTACCCGATCCGTGCGACAAGGCTGCCCGATGTCGCCTATTCTGTTCGCATTGTACCTGGAATCGTTGTGTAGGGCCATTATCGGTGACGCGAGCATTCGTGGGCTGTCCCTATCGTCGGGTGCGCTTAAAATGCTCGCCTACGCAGATGACGTCACGGTGTTGTGCTCGTCAAGGACGCAAGTGCGCGCTGTAACCCAACACATCGCAGACTTTTGCAGTGTCTCGGGTGCGGCGATGAACACAGACAAATCCGTCGGAGCCTGGCTTGGAGACTGGGACTTGAAACCAGAGCAGTTCCTCGGTGTCACCTGGACGACGAGCGTTTCGAACTATCTAGGGCTCAGTTTGACCGCAGAGAAACTGAGTGACCGATGTGGTGGTTTGGACATTAATCGCCTCAGAAGTAAGGTGCTTGACTGGCATGCCAGGGAACTCTCTTTGTTCAATCGCGCATTTATTTGTAACTCTGTTTTTTTTCCGGACCGTTTGGTACGCAGCACAAGTGTTGCCGTGCTCCCAAAGTGACGTGGCGAAGGTGCATCGATTTTTCGCAACGTTTATCTGGGACTCGTGTTTTGAACGTATGAGGCGTGACAACCTATTTGTAAGCCAGAAGAAAGGAGGGTTGGGCCTTGTAAACGTAGAACTTAAGCTGAAAGTACAGCGTTTCCTATTTTTCCGCGATCAAGGCAATCCTCTCGTGATTTCTGCGTTTAAGGAGCTGGGAGGAAGCTTTTTGGGGCAGTGGCTCGAGGGGGACACTGGGGACTTCCGGGCACGTGCTCTGACGTTTTACCAGGAAACAGCAGCGGCGAAGGAATTTTTCCGAGCCCGCTTTTCGGACGAGTACCTGCAGAAAGTTAAAAAGAAATCTCTATACTGGGACACAGTTGATTTGCTCATACCGCCCCCACTCTATCGCAGCTTTCCGGGAAGTGTGGATAAATCGGATGTATTTCGTCGCTTACGTAGATACCCTGTCAGAACGGCAGTCAAGAATTTTTTCCTACGCTTCCATTTCGAAGTACTGCCGGTCAAGACGTGGCTGGTTAAAAAAGGTTCCTTTGAACCGTGGTCAACAAATTGTGCGTTGTGTCCGTTTCCCGAAACACTTGAACATGTGTTTTTGTACTGTACGAATGCGGAGCTTTTTTGGGCAGAGCTTCAAAGCTGTGCTGCAGACAGATCTGTACGTAGAGTGGAAGAGCGCAAAGTTTCTGCTTTTCGGCGACAGTGCACAGAGTAGGGCATGGGAGCTGCTGGCACTCCTAGGTCTATACGCGCTGTGGCGGTCGAGGACGGATCACTTGGAGGTCCGACAGGGATCCAAGCCCGCCTGGCAACACTTCTGCGACGGCTTTCTGTACGTGAGCAGCCTTCTTGAGGCGACGGAACAACAAGGGCTGGAATGTTGGTCGCTATTTGGAACGCGTATGCATAACCGCGCTCTAAAGGCTCAGTGGTAAACAAGGATTCCCAGGCCACTGCGCGAGTGGCCGCATGGGGTGCATGCATCGCTACAGAGAAATGATTGAGCGAGATACATTTTGAATTTGTGTGTGAATCGCGGTCCTCGCCTGTCAAACAGTGCTCACTGACATGATAAGTGTATGGCAACCAATGTGATCATTTTTTTGAAACTTTGTAAATACATACTTTTATTAAAAAAATCTTTCGGAAAAAAAAAAAAAAAAGAAGCGGTCGTGGCGCAGCGGTTATCACGCTGGGCATCTATCGCCGCGTGATAACCGATGCTGTGTTCGAACCCTCTCGAGGCTGACACAAATTATTTTTTTTTTCATGCTTTTATTCTATTTATTATATGCATCGACCCTAGATTCCTACCTATTTTCGCATTTGAGTAGGTCTGGCGCGTCAGTGCTGGATATTTATATCTTTTTGTCTGAATGTTTCGCATGTATTTGTTTACTTTCTTGCAAACCAGCACGAAGTTACTTGTCGCAATTTCAATATGGTGCGTTATTAAGGGTCTTCGGTTTTGCGTTCTATATATCTGAAAAATCGGGCGCTATTCTTATACCTGATAATCCGGGAGAAATCGGGCTTTTTAAAGAGTCATTCAAAAATTCGGGTCTTGACGAGTTACATTTAGAAAATATCAACAATTTAAAATGAAATTCACTATACCGCGTCGGCCTCAGGGCATGATTATTTTTATTAACAGCAAGAACATTATGCAATGTACAAATAATACGCAGAAACAGTTTGATCTCACATGATATTCCTTG
This sequence comes from Ixodes scapularis, assembly GCF_016920785.2. Taxonomy (NCBI): domain Eukaryota; kingdom Metazoa; phylum Arthropoda; class Arachnida; order Ixodida; family Ixodidae; genus Ixodes; species Ixodes scapularis. The sequence continues at coordinate 5,253,676 of NW_024609873.1, forward strand.
TTTTTCACATGGTGTGTCTAAAGACCCGGCTCGGTACCACTTTTAAGCATTTCACCCCCCCCCCCCCCCCCCCCCCCCGCGCTTCCCATCCTTCATTTCCCCACAAATAACCTGAAGTCAAGGTGTCGAGAGAGCACTTAAAACACGTTAGAAAAAAAAAAAAAAAAAGAAGAACTACCTCTTGAAGTAGCGCAGGTTCTTTCATTACCTAAAATTGTAAGCGCGATATTCATTAGCTTGGGTATCGCGCAATAGCGTCACGCCAACAAATCACTTGTTCAGTACTTAGCTTTTTATGGCCTTGATTCCAGTCTCCATGCACCGAATCCTGGAGAGAAGCTCACCGCAAAACCGGCAGATGCGGAGAAAAGCTCACTGGCCTTTGCGCGGATGCGTAAAAAGCTCATCGACTTTTTTTACTTAGCGGATTCTGCGTCAAACGTGGCAATTTAACACAATTTCCATTCGTCACTTCATTAAAAATATGCCCTTTTTTTAATATTCTTGAACTTCATTGGGCGTATTTACTAATTTACTAATTCCTCAAAAATTAGTAATCACCCATTCTGTATATTAATTAAGCCGCAAGTATAAAATAAGAACATCGTACACTGGTAAAAAAAGACAACCATTTACTGTCAGCTGACAGTGCTCCTTCGGTAGCTCTGTCAAATAAAGAGGTTTGTCCTTTCCGAGCTAATATGAATAGCGGTGTGTGAACCGTTTCAACTCCAAATATTTTGTAGTGCCTAATAGATAAGTAGGTGTTGGTTGATGTAATCAGCGTCGGCTACGCTGTTTTTTTTTTAATGTTAATTTCGCTAACAAAACTTTAGTTGCGAGAACAGTCTCGTCCTGTCGTGTTTGTTGTCTTCACTCCGTCGTCGTCGTTTCAGCGGTTTTCATCATGTATAACGTTTACCAACCCGTCCTATTCGCTACCTTACAGAAGACTATTTATTATATAGGTCACGAGTAACAACGCTGAGAGTGGACAGCTCTGAAGGTCATGGGTGGCTCGCCGTAGAAGGGCACTATCGCACAAAGGCAACGTGTGGAAACACCAGCACGAACGGCTAGAAAACGTGCAAGTCCGCATAAGAAAGAAGCCGCGATATCCTACTGATCGGCCTTTGTAGAGGATCGTCAACTACCGTTTCAGTTGCTCGGCATCTCGGTAAGACAAGAGAAGGTCAGCAATGGCGGCTGTAATTTGGCGCGTGTGTAAAGCGTTTATAACTAGGGTGTGTACTTTCCGGTGTTTATTTGTGAGAAAAATCGGCGGATGTTTTTCGGTGTTTATTTATTTTCAAAACACCGGTGTATTTCGGTGGAACGTCTCACGACGAGGGTAAAATCGGTGAATATCGGTGAAAAAAAAGCGATTGATCACAGACAGAGAGTTTCAATTTTATTCACATAGTTCATACACTTCTTCTCTAGGAAGCAACTATTTCTCACACTTGGTTATTATAGTAGATGAAAGCATACTTTCATGCTTGCATCTACACGCAAGGAACGTGCTGCCGTCATGGCAGCACGTTCCTTGTGGTTCGCAACCCGAAATTATGAAAACGCACGCTCCTGTACGACACGAACGTTGGCAGTGTCTTCTAGGAACCACAGCAACCTCTGAATACATGGCTTGCACCGACATCACTTGGCCAGACACAATGAGGAAAAGGCAGGTGAGAGCCTAGCCTCCACTGCGTTAATTTTTCCACAAAAGGGGGCCATGGGAGACACAATAGGGGAAAGGAGTATGAGAGCTTAGCTTCCACTGCGTTTACACGACGCTTTTGACCCCCAGAATGGAGGGCGGACTGACGCCACCTGCAAGCCATGTATAAACGCAGGATCCACGAGATAACACGTTTGACGAACCTCTACGGGGAAAGGGTTTCGCTAGGTCGGAAACTAGCAACGACCGGTGTTTTTCGGCTTTTACCAGGGCGAAAATATCCAACCACCGGTGTTTTTCGGTTTTAACCGATTTTATATTTTCGTCACCGACTGATGTTTATCGGTGTTTTTCGGTTAAAACCGGAAAATACACACCCTATTTATAACCAACTAGCCCGCCAGAATATTTTGGTTTCAGAACACAGCAGTCTTCTTCATTTTTCACGCGACTCCTTCTGTCGCGAGTACCCACTCCGTAAATATGAAACATCTCACGACATCGAACAGTATATAACAATTATCGTTATTCTTATCCAGCTCGTTTGCACCTTCGCATTAATTGCATTATTATCACAAACTGAAAGTGTAGTCTGTTCACCCCTGTTGGTGTTAGAATGGAGGCAGCTGTTAAAACCCGTTTGCTCTACTGACGTCTAACTCCTCGTTAGCTCAGTTGGTAGAGCGCTCCACGAGAAATGGAGAGGGCCCTGACTCGATCCCAAGACCAGGCGGATTTTTTCCAGTCGCGCACCAGTAGACGCGGCACCATGGGCATCCATGGTGCGGGCTGCCGCCTCTCTGCGGTGCCGCCGTGAGATCGCTGTTCGTCCTTTGTCCCCCTTGTTCTCTTTCTCCAGGGATTATTATCGTCATTATTTTTCGAGCTAGCTTGCAGTTTTGCATTAATTGTATTATCGTCATGGCAAGGAAAAGTGCACAAAGGATCGCCAAAAAAAAAAAACAAAGTCACGGAGGGGAAAAAAAAAAAGAAACATATTCAGGTGGAACACCCCAAAGGAACTGGAGGGGAAGGTGATACCTGGTTAGAGTGTATACTAGAAGGAACGAGTGGGACGAGCTACAGGCTCCGCTCGTGCTTTCAGTTGCACCTCAAAATGTGGAAAGCGATCAGGTGGACCCAAGCCACTTCGATCGCAGCGCCACCTTCGTATAGTGTATTAGAAAGGACTGAGTGCGACGACCTTAGCGTTTTTTCGGCGCCGCCGCTTGTGGAACGATCTTGGCGTTGGAACGCAACGCCTTTTTCATAAAAACCGGCTAATCCGAACCGCTTTGCTCGTAGTGCCCGAGAGGGCGCTACGAGCGAAGTGGCTTGGATTAGATGGTTTTTTTTTTTTTTTTTTCACATGCGGAGGTACCTAAATAGCACTCCGGTCGTCCCACTCGGTCCTTCTAGTACACTCTAACGTAGTTGACCCTGGATCGGCTATTGTTATGGGACAGATTCTAGCTTCTCCTGAGAATGGGCCAAAATACACTCTTTTGTAAAGCTTAGGAACAAAATTAAAACAAACAAAAGTAGAAAGAAAAAGAATTGGAAAGTTGTCCTAATTTTCAGGGAAAGATGGAGGCTAGTCAGGGTTTTCCGGGGATTGTCGAATAATTACAACTGGAGGTCAAAAAATTCGGATTTCTTCGGATAAATCCAAATCGGCAATATTTTTACCTGCGAGTGTTTATCGGATTTATTTGAAAACGCGGAACCCTAATTTTAATGAGCAGAACGTAAGGGTGCAAGTGATCTGCTGTATATCTCACATTTTGGCGAAAAACCCGAGACTGATGTATTGACAGACGACGACAAGGAAGGGAAGGAGGACAGCTCGAACACAGCTAAACCTTTGTTGAGGACAGGACCCTTTATATAAGGTTGAAAAAACAAGGAAGGAAAGGGAACCTTTCTTCACACCACCTCTCTCCACAAAAGACACGACATCGGACCTCTAACAATGGGGTCAAACCAACAAAACAACTGACTGCACCAAGGATGACACATCATTAAAAAAAAAAAAAAAGCGCAGAAAAACTAAAGATTGCACTGGACCTTTCACTGCGGATTTCAGCTATAAGACTATACAAAGAAAAAAATATGTTAACATACCACTAGAGATTTAGAAATCGCTTTCATTCCGCATCCAAGGACAAAGAATAATTGGGGTCGTGGGGATATTTATACAGCGTGTAGTTGGTCAGCCATTAAAGTTGCGACGAGGGCCGCTGTAGGTGAGCAATTTAGCCAGTGCAGTACAACCGCTAGCCTGGGGTCTTTAACCTGCACCACGCAGTAGTGATACACGACCGCACACGCCGGTACGATGCTCATCCAGATCGAAACGGGCAGGGGTGGGGCTCGAACCCAGGATCCCTGGGTTCTGTAAAGACAAAGAAGGCCTGTTCACTGCATTCCCATGCTTCGTTATCGCGATTGGCTCTTTCAGGAGGCGCTTGTGATCGTTTCTTTCTGTTACAATTGTGGCTGTCGAGTTCCATAATGGCACGCGATTCCTACATTCCTGAATATTCTTGGATACCTCGGCATATGGATCCTTGTTTTTGACACATCGTTTATGTTCACCTAGTCTATCATTAAAACAGCGCTTCGTTTGACCTATATAGCACGAACCATACATACAATAAATGAAATCCTAATTTTAAGTAGGATTCCATTTTAAGTAGGATTGGGATAAATCTGAAAACGACTCGCCACCAAAAGTTTGGTCAATTCGCGAAAAAAAATCCCACTTTCGAAAACCCAATAAAAATAAAGCAAAAAAAAAAAAAGGGTTTCTATTAGGAACAAGCTGAATGAGAGCAGAGGGTCGGTGGTCCTGAAGAGAGGCCGCTTCAGCATATTTTGAAATATCGCACTATCGACAAAAAGTGTACTGTTTATCTCGTCAAGGCTTGTTTGGAACAACGGGTCACTTCACTTCTGGGACACGACAAAAGCTACTTTTCCGTTTTTCAGTATCGAGCATACTATTTGTGCTTCATAGGGGGTGGAGCGGTTAATTGTGTTTTTTATAACAGTGACCGCTATGAACCTGTAAATTTTATAGAAAGAGGAGAGGGGGGGGGGGGGAGGGGGGGAGTGCATGGATCTGGAGTGTATTTGCTTCCCAGTGTTTGCGTCCAGGTGTTCAGTTTTTGCAAGATTTCATCATCATTTTTTTTTCCTCGAGGGCTCGTGGGGCATCATACAAGAGTGTGTGTGTGTGTGTGTGTGTGGGGGGGGGGGGGGGGGGGGGCGGCAATATAAAAAAAAGTTGAAAGGTAAACATAGGCATAATACTGTAAGCTAGTTAGGGAAGCCAAATAGAAAGGGTGCAATGTATTCAACAAATTTAGTAGTATTATTTTATAGAAACGTTGCTGTGAGGTAGTGAGTTCCAATCCTCGACAGCCAATGGTAGTGCGGAAGTCTGGAAACAGTTCATGCTCGAATTGGACGTAATTTCGTGGGTGATCTGACCAAGGGAAAATACGGTGAAGAGGTAAGTGTAGGGAGTTTTAGAGTAGCGCACGCTAAAGTTTTGCGTGCGCGAAGAATAGCGTCGTCACCACTGCGCATACTCCGAACGCAAACCAGGTTTCGCGCTTTGCGTACGCAATTTTAGCGTACGCTATTTCTCGGAAATAGCGTGCGTACGCAAAGAGTCTTTGCGCTTCTCCAAGGTGGATTCATGATGAAAAGTTGGCTAAAGCCGAGATGAGCAGAGTTAAACAAATGGCGGCTTCCAGGGATTATGTCGGCGGCTGCTTTGGCGGCGTCGTGAGTGCGACGTCGGCGGCATCCTCGCGACTGCGATTTTCAATACGGGACGACATTGCACTCGGTTTGGCAACGATCACCGGCAACTTGATGCTTGTGACGCGCAAACATTTCTCGGCGAAGGTACGATGTGCGAAGGTCAGTACACGAGACCTCTCTTGCCGAGGCGACGCAAGCGGACACGACCGGTCAATCGCTCTCGTCGTATTCTCATGTTTAAACAAATCTAAAATGGTACTCCGGACCAAAAAACTTTTTCTTTTTTTTTCTAAAGTTACAGCATTTCGTGTGTGAAATAAAAATTGCGACTGTATCTTGGTGGCGTCGTAAGCGCCAGATGCTTGGGCTTTTGCGTCGCGACGGAGTAGCGCTATTCTAAAACTCTCTCGCGTCGCGTGCGCTAATACAGGCGCTAAATTTAGCGCTAGCGTGCGCCAAAATTACGTACGTTATTCTAAAACTCTCTAGTAACGATTCTCTATGGTGAGTACTGTGAAAGAAAATTCTGCGAAGGAGTAAGAGGCGTGACACTCGGCGTGGTTGAGAAAGTGAATGGAGGTTAGCCGATTGGCGGTATAGTGAGCCTAATATGCTGGTATATGTTGAGTAGTCATTAGAAATAAAACGAAGGGCTCTGTTTTGAACGGATTCTAAATGATTTGTGAGGAGACCTGAAGGAACTGCCATGAAGACGAGATGAGGCATATTCTAACTTGCATCTCATAAGAGTAGCATACGCTAGTCGTTTTACGGAAGGTGTTGCGAGTTTGAGGTTACGGCGCAAATATCCAAGAATATGGTTGGTAGCGTCAGCAATAACAGGTTATGGAAGCAGTCCATGATATAGGTCAAACGTGAGATGAACACCCAGGTATTTATAATGGCGAATTCCACGTGGCGTTTTGGAGCGTACCGGGATCAGTTGTCCAGATCCGGAATGGAGGATACGATTCGAACGGGGTCGCGCCGCGTACGGATCCCCCGTGAAACATGACCACTGCTCCGGGATCGGAGGATGCCTTCCCGTCATTCACCTGCCCGGGAATTCCCTTTCCGCAGCCGCCGCGGTCGTTTTGATGACGTTTTCGCAATCGCGCGATCGCGCAATCGTTCGACGCACGAGCGGAAGGAATCGCTCAGGAGCTTCTAGCAAAGATTGCCGGAATGCCCGTAGCGCGGCAAAACCTTCTCTTCTCCTTCCTGGAAAGCGAACCGGCTGTCGATCCAAGGGGTAAGCAAGCGGCCTTTACGAGTTCTTCTGAGGTGAGATGGGCGAGATCAGGCGAGATGCCCCGCGAGAAAGGAAGTCGTGTGTGCGCCAAGGGCTGGCCCGGCTGGCTTCCGGTTGAATCCGCCGAAATCGTCGGAGCAACTTTTCTCGGATCCAGATCGAGACCTGGAGCGGGAGCCAATCCAGAACGACCAGTGGAACACGTCCGTCTCGATCCCGATCGCCCCGTGAAATAGGCTCGCTCCAGAAAAGTCGATCCCGGTGCGCTCCAAAACGACCAATGGAATTCGCCATAAGATGAACACACTGTTACTTAAGTGTTACCATAATAATACGAAAATGATGTGCCACTAGAACTGCAGAAAAATTACAGGACCACTGACTTACAGACACATGGTCTTCCTAGAGAATTATATGATCATGGTATGAAACAATGCGTCGGTATATGACACATTCGTCGGTGAACAGGCACGCAGAAGAAGCTATTTTATGTGGAAATCATTAATGTAGATTGGAAACAGAAGGGAGTATGGTTCCTTGGGGGACGATGTTACAGGAAAGGTGGGGGATTTCACGTTGTTAGCGGAGGCATATTGCTCACGGTTAACTAGGAATTCAGAAATTCACGTGACAACAGAGGGGTGAACACTAATATCGTTAAGCTTCGTTAGAAGACGTTGATGAGGAACTTTGTCGAATGATGTGGGGAAGTCAATAATAATAGCGCCAATTTGAACATTCGAATCTAAGCTTGGGTAAATGTCAGTTAGGAAGGTGGTTAGCAATGTTTCACACGAGTAAGATCGACGAAATTTGTGATGATGTTCAAAAAGAGGGTTATGAGAGTCAAGAAAGTGTATTATATTTGAGTAAAGTATATGCTCCAAGAGTTTAGACAGAACACTTGGGAGAGAAATGGGACGGTAATTACTTATGAGTTAGTTGGCGATCACCAGTTTTGTGAACCGGGATTATTTTAGCGACTTCCTAGTCACACGGAACTATGGAAAGCGGTTGGGACTGTGAGAGTACGTCACAGAGGAAAACAGAGGAAATGCTTTTAGTGTTCATTAATACCTTCAAGTTCATTTGGCCATCCCCAGAGCTGGAAAATACCTTTAGGTTATCTATTGCTTTCAATACGCCAGCGTGGCCAATTATGATGGGATTCATCCGAGGATGAGATAATGGGCATGAGTCGGGAACGTTTGATAGGTTTTCGTTAGTAAAGATTGATGTGAAGAAATTGCTAAGATAAAGAGCGCTATCTGCAGCTGAAAGTGGAATGCCCTCGTCATTTATAAATAGGGTGTGTACTTTCCGGTGTTTATTTGTGAGAAAAATCGGCGGATGTTTTTCGGTGTTTATTTATTTTCAAAACACCGGTGTATTTCGGTGGAACGTCTCACGACGAGGCTAAAAACGGTGATTATCGGTGACAAAAAAAGCGATTGATCAAAGACAGAGAGTTCCAATTTTGTTCACATAGTTCATACACTTCTTCTCTAGGAAGCAACTATTTCTCACACTTGGTTATTATAGTAGATGCAAGGATACTTTCATGCTTGCATCTACACGCAAGGAACGTGCGGCCGTCATGGCAGCACGTTCCTTGCGGTTCGCAACCCGCAATTATGAAAACGCACGCTCCTGTACGACACGGACGTTGGCAGTGTCTTCCAGGTACCACAGCAACCTCTGAATACATGGCTTGCACCGACATCACTTGGCCAGACACAATGGGGAAAAAGGCACGTGAGGGCCTACCCTCCACTGTGTTAATTTTTCCACAAAAGGGGGCCATGGGAGACACAATAGGGCAAAGGCGTATGGGAGCTTAGCTTCCTCTGCGTTCACCAGACGCTTTTGACCCCCAGAAAGGAGGGCGGACTGACGCCACCTGCAAGCCATGTATAAACACTGGAAGAATGCAGGATCCACGAGATAACACGTTTGACGAACCTCTACGGGGAAGGGGTTTCGCTAGGTCGGAAACTAGCAACCACCGGTGTTTTTCGGTTTTAACCGATTTTATATTTTCGTCACCGACGGATGTTTATCGGTGTTTTTCGGTTAAAACCGGAAAATGCACACCCTATTTATAAACTACCCAAGAAATGACAGAGCTGGGTTGATCACCTTCCAGTACTTTTTGGGCTCGTTTGTTAAAATGTTGGGGGAGGGATGAGAATAAAATTTTGTTTTAGCATCAGCAATGGTGGTTTTGTACGCCCTAGTACAGACATGATATCCATCCCACGAGACTAAATTATTGACGTGGGACAGTTAGTATTTTCAATGGCAAGAGTGCCTACGGCAAATGCAGCTGCAGACCCATATTATTCGATATAGTTGGTTTATTATGAATTTAGACACGCTTTTGTCCGGATAATATTTATTTTTGTTTTTAATACTGAAAAATAAATATACAAATGTAATTTCAGAAAATCGGAAATTTCAGAATCGAATTTCAGAAAATCGAGAATCTAAACAAAAATAATAATAAAATAAGTAAATAGTAAACTCCGGTGAACTCCGAATTTTCAGCGAAAGATAAGCTCCGAGAAACTCCCTCCGTTTTAACTAAAAATAAACTCCGAAAACACGAAATCCTACTTATGTTATGGGTTTTCTTTGCCCGAAGGACGTTTTCCGGTTTTTCCATGCCAAACATGGAGTACGCTTTCCCGGGACGATTGATGTCCCTGCATTCTTTACTTTTTCCAGAGACTGCATTTTAGGCGAGATAGAATGCTCTACACTCGATCATGTGGTGGGAATCCGGTCTTTCTTGGTGTAAAGAACAAATGTATCCCCGCCGATTGGCACTTCTTTTTTTCCCTAAGAGAGTAATTTGCTCCCGCAAAGCCTTCGATGAGGCACTTCCTTGTAAAACTCACGTGTTGACGCGGCACTCCGTGGCCACACACGTTACAGGCCGTTTCTGCAAAAACGCAGGTCGAAACCCGCGGATATTTGCATCCGATCCGGATTCCCAGCTTCTGGGATCTGCATCCGATCCGCAATACGATAAATATGATTAATTTTTATCCATATCTGTCTGTTGATTGCGGATATCCACAAAGGATTCGCGGCCAATCCGCGGATATGCAGGGCTCTACATATGATTGACCAGCCGATAATCCTGAGAAAATATTTTTTTTTTAATGTTTATATTTTTTTTACACGGAGCGAGTAGAAGTATATATATATATATTTATATAATTTTTTTAGACTCACTGGAGAAGTTTTTGTAACCCCGAAGCGGCAGGTAGCTCGGCGGCGCTATTATTTCCTTCTCGTGAGCACATGGTTTTTTTGCACACGAACGCCGCCGGATTTCGCCGAGAGAAGGCACTAACAGGAAGTACCTAAAAAAGCCCCTTGAAGGTTTCAAAAGTAGCGCAAGGTTCCTCGATGCACGAGGCACGTGCAACGTGCACCCCTTGGGAACATCATGGCGGCACAGCGCAGAACTGAGCTAGATTTCAGACGGCACCACGAAATTCCCAGAAGAAACGCGCGGCACGTGCCTCGAGCATTTCTACAACAATGGATGGCGTCACTCTTCCCAGGATAGACCTTTCCAGAAAAGGGCTGCTGGCCGGTTTCATTCTCAGTGTTCGTGAGTGATTTGCTCGCTTTCCGAAGCGACGCACACGCGCGTGCTGAGCTGTGGAGATCGCACGCTGAGCTGTGGAATTGTAAACATTGGAAAGGTCTATAGAGGGGCTTTATTACCTTGAAGAATGACACGCACGCAAAACAAACGAAACCGAAGCACTATTATCATTGTTCAAAAACAATTTCGATTATTTGCAAATTTTCCGTAGAAGAAAATAAGGAGCGAGATCAGATAAAGGATGGTGCACGGGTGAACCGTTCCGTCATCTTTATTCATCAGTTCACATCCTCTTCCAACTAGGATGCCGCGAACCACCCGAGGTTCGATTTCGAAAGGTTAGATATTTTCGAACCGAACTCATGTTCGATTTCGAAAGGTTTCGATATTTTCGACCGTACGGACATTCGAATTCGAAAAATTCGCAACTTTCAAAAATCGCTGAGTCTCGAATTCGAAAAGTTCGAAGCTTTCACGGTTTCTAAAAGTTCGGGTTCGATTATTTCGAATATTTTTTTACTTGAGGTTCGAGAAATTCGAAGATATCGAACTTTCCTAATTTGAAATTCAAGAGATTCGACTGTTTCGAATTTCTTTGGATCTGAAATTTGAAACATTCGAACGTTTCGAATTTTTATAGACATAAAGTTCTATAAATTCGAAGGTTTCCAATTTCTTTCTACATAAAGTTCGAAAAGTTCGAAGGTTTTGATTCGCCTTTAGCGCCAAACTAAAAAAAAAAAAAAAAAAAAAAAAAAAAAAAAAAAAAAAAAAAATTTAGTTTTGAATTTTTTTTAAGTCCAGGTGAGCAAAGTTCGAACTTCGAAGTCCGGTTTTCATGTTCCGCCACAGTTTCAGTTTCAAATAAAGGCCCGTTCACACACTTGCGACCCAGTAAGACCGAGAGAGACCAGACCGGTTTTTAAGCCTCTTGCGATCTCTTAGGACCAGCTCCGCTGCAGCGCATCCAATTCTAAGAAGTCGCCAAAGGCTTAAAAACCGGTCTGGTCTCTCTCGGTCTTACTGGGTCCCAAGAGTGTGAACGTTGCTTAACGTTCTCGCGCCTCACTAGTTTTCACAAAATCAGGTTTAGAAATGTTCGGGTGTGATATTTAGACTGCGCGAAGTTGGTCAGGTAATTAAATGGGACGACGAGTGTCCCGGATGTGCTGGATTATTTGCCAGTGCAGAGTGACGTGTGCGCCTGGGGGGGGGGGGGGGGGGGGGGGGGGGAGGGTTTAACGTGCATTACCCAGTAGTGATCACACGAACGCACTGTTTAACGATACTCATCCAGTTCGAAACGGCCAGGGGCAGGCAGGTGGTTGAGTTTCAGAAAAACCTTGAAGCGATCTGGCGAACTGCCTCCCTGTCCCCCCTGCACGCTGGTAGTAATCCGCTCGAACGCCGCCCGAGTGACGCTGGCATATAGTAAGTTTAGTTTGTACACGATGCAAAAAAAATCCTGATACTGGGAATGAAATTTGAAAGAAAAAGTGTAAGACAGAAAAAAGGGGACAGGACAACGCTTAAACTCAGCTCACGACAACGTCTCAAACTCAACCCGGCTGAAAACTCAGCTCAGGACAGCGTCTCAAACTCAACTCAGCTGAGTTTGAGACCTTGTCCGGTCCCCTTTTCTATTTCTTCGTGCAGTATTTCTTTCGAATTTCATTCCCAGTATCGGGATTTTGCATCATGATCAACATACACCAGCTCGCCTGCACCTTGACATTTTTTTTTGTTTGTAATTGCTTTGGAGGTTTATCTTCCGAGACGGAAGAAATGGCGAGCAAAAAGCACAGAAGCTAACACAACTTGAGGTCGAGGAGTGTTCTACCATACCAGTAGCGTCGGAAGATGAAAAACGGGGGGGGGGGGGGGGGGGGGGGGCTCCAGTCTTTTTTTCTTTCTCCCCCCCTCCCCCAGATATTTCGAACTGTTAAAGAAAACAATACGGGTAAAGAGGGCAGGGTCGAGCTTATTTTAATGTCGAATTATTTATGCATATGTATAGCTACTGCCACTCTTCACTGCATAAAAGATCGCGTAGATGGTCCATTGTTAGAAACTCGTCAGAAGGCGCTACTCGTGACATGCTCGGTGGTTCGGAAGTTCAAAGCTATGTCTTTTCGACTTAAATAACTGTGCCATTGGTAAAAAATATTAAATAAATAAACATTAGAATAAATGCAAAATATAAAAAGCTGGAAAAAAAAAAAAAACTATCCAGAATCCACCGGAAGTGTTGTATCCTTGCATATTCACAGGGCCAGAACTACGAAACAAGTTTCTTCTATCAAAATGTGTACAGGCTAAAAGAAACATGTCCCAAAAACGTGAAATGAAAAAATAAACATAATATTTATATATATATATATATATATACATATATATTTTTTTTTATGGCGTGCCGATTTAGAACAATATTAGAAATCTTTTTCCCTGAGTTAATTTATTCCTCAATGTGAAAATAACACTATATACATTAATTTCTATTCTGCAGATGGTAGTGACATGTACTGTCTGTGGTGTTAATTTATTAGCGGTACCGAAAAACAATTTCGACGAAAAAAATTACCAAGTTTAGGGCATAATTGCCCAAGATACATGTTTGGATATTTCTTCCAGACTCGTCTTGAAGAATAATAATCATATCTTGAGACTACACTTACCTAGGCAATACATAGATCATTCTTAAAAAGTTTAACATCTTCGGCTATAGCGCGCTTTAATATCTTCGGCTATAGCGCGCTTCAAATATGGCACGAACGACAATTGTCAAAAACCCGTCGTCCTCGCTCCTTCGGGGATCTATTTCTTTAAAGAACACATGGAAAGGAAAAAAAAATTTTTTTTAGACAGCTTAGATGGAAAAAGGATGTCATAAAACGATTTTACAACGAAGAAACAAAATTTTTAGAGCTATATTTACGGCGCTATACGAATTTGTAGTTGGCGCTCGCGGGAGCCGCCGCTGGTCACGTGGTAGGCCCGCGCGCCGCCGCGCTGCGTCGCCGCCGCACGCTGAGCGTTGTGCGAACCCCGCTTCAACGCGTTTCTCCACGCCGCCGTCGCCGCCGCCGCCGCACAAGTTCGTCTGCTTCGGGGCGCCGCCGCCGTCGTCTGGCCGGCGCACAGGTCTATCACGTCTGCTTGCGCTTTTTCAGAAGTTTCCTTTGGGCTCTAAAAGTTACCTATTCGTCTTGTTTTTTTGTTATACTTCAAACAAAGATGAATAAGTTACTTTTAGAGGCCATAGGAAGCTTCCGAAAGAGCGCAAGCACCACGTGATAAAGAAAGACCAGTCACGTGATAAATACAGACCACTTTTCCGCGGTGCCCGTGGGCGCCAACTACAAATTCGTTTTGCGCCGTAAATATAGCTCTAAAATTTTTTTTTCTTCGTTGTAAAATCGTTTTATGGCGTCCTTTTTCCATCTAAGCCGTTTAAAAAAATGTTTTTTTTCCTTTGCATGTGTCCTTTAAAACCAAGCATGCCAAACGATTGAAATAAACGGCACTGTCTTACGCAAGTAATGCGGCACCACATGTAAAAATGCGGGAAAAAAAATTACGAATGTAGTTCACAGCTTGAATCCAAATGAAACTGCCCGCCCGCCTTTCGAAGTTCGACGAACTTCGAACTTTTACACTAAAAGGTCGAAGGTCGTCGAACTTTTGACTTTTCAGCAATCGGAAGTTCGACCATTTTCGATTTCTTTAGATTACTAAGGTCGAAAGTTCGAAAATTATCGAATTTCTTAGCGTAGGAAGTTCGAAAGTTCGAAAAGCTTCGACTTTTTAGTGGAAGAAATCGAACGTTCGAAAATCATCGATTTTTTAGTCTATCAAGTTCGAAAGTTCGACAAGCATCGATTTTGCAGCGTAATTAGTTCGAAACTTTGAAAAGTGTCGAACTTCTTAGTTTAACAAGGTCGAAAATTCGACTTCCGTCGATTTCTCGGTATGGAAAGGTCGAAAATTCGAAATCTTTCGAACCTTTCGATTCGTTTGATTCGATCATCGCACTTTCGGTTCGAAAAAGGTTCGCGGCATCCCTACTTCTAACTCTTCCTGGATGGCCTGAGGGAGCATAAACCTACCATACCTAATAGCATCCTCGATCATCCGCACCGGTGCGCACCGGGGCACTGAGGTGCGCCCCTTCATCTTCGATCAAGTGCACCGGTGCGCACCGTACGTCCTCGATCAACGAAGCGCACCCTCCCGGTGCGGTTTTTCGTTGCCCCAACGCGCACCAAGAAAATCGGCGGTGCGCCGGGGGGCAGTCCCATCAGGCATTGCGGCCAGGAGCGGGAATCGAGAAGATGGCGGGAGTAGCAGACGCGCAGACTATCGAGATCTTGATCGAGATGGCGATCTTGCAAAAACGAACACGCCTCGCAGCTGCACTAGATGATTTCCTCGGGTCTTCTGACGACGAGACGACGAGCTTCTCACCATCGCCGCGATTACTGGCGATTGCTGCGGTGGCAAGGAGCGCCCGAAAAGCACGAACTTCGTGGAAAGCGGCGCGAGGCGTTTCGATGACAGCGAGGTACGGCTATTGCGGCTATTATCTGGTGTTTCGTTTTCTTGAACTAATAATGATGGCCAACATATACATGTGGAATTGTCACCCGCTTCGTGACCCCATCGACAATCACGTCCACGATGTTTATTTCTGTGGGACCGTCAAATCCGCGAGTAAAAAAATAGAAGAAATTGACAGCAGACGGGCACCGTGCGCTGACCTACGCAAAATAAACGAACAAAACGCGAAGTGACGCAAGGTGGAGCTCGCCGCGGTGCACCGGCGCGGCGCAGTTTGTCCTCGATGTTGCACCGGCATCGCGCTGCACGACCGAGGAGCGCTGTGCACTGTGCTGGTTTCAGGGCGATTCCGGTGCGAGTTGATCGAAGATGCTATAAAGCAACGAACAACGAAGGAATATGGCGGCGTACCGAGAGCGCGGCCAGCGCCAGTCAGCGTTATCCGTACTCTCGCCAATCCGAGTTCTCCGCGGTAACGGGCGCGAGCGCCACCGCTGTGAGCGCGCCGGAGTTTGGAGAGAAGATTGCAGACGATAGACTCTGTTGGCGCGGCCGCGTTGTGTGCAACATGGCGTCGGGTTCCGAAGTCGCTGTCGGCGCGCCCGCCGACCACAACAGTGGCGCCCAGAGAACGACGGCATCTGAGAAGTGCGGCTCGGACCCGGCCACAGAGGACTCGTCCGAGAGCGACGGCGACGCCGAACCGGCCAAAGCATTCCACCGCCGGATTTCCACCTCCAAGGCGATCAAAAACGGGGTAAGTGCAAAACCTCGCTCTCGCGATCGCACGCACGCGACCTCCGCCCATCGGTTCGTGCGGCCTCTCTCAAGTTTAAAACTACATTCGCGGGACTTTACAAACCGCAGCAACGGTCCTCGCGGCATTCGGCTTCCACGAAGGCGTAGCGTGTAGCGGAGGCTGCTGTGCAACGTTCACGATTTGGCGCGGGTTCGTTTTTTCAGCTGCGGCATTTGCAGCCCCTTCCGATTGCAGCGGGGGAAACGTGCGTCGCCCAGACCGGCGGCGATATCGCGCGGTAGATCATCGCGCACTCGCTCGTTCGTCTTGCATATCACGCGAATTACACGCCCAAATCAAATGCAACTTAAGTGTCAACTTCTTAGTGAGCGCGTTGGTAATGATGTAGGTTTAGAAAGAGTTATATAAGTAAAAACAGGGGACGGGACAACACCTTGCACCTGTGTCCGTTATTAAAAAGACAACAGCAGCGTGTGTTAGTTACACCTTCGCACACCGTCGCGGAAATAGTCACAGATGCTTGCATCTGTTTTACCGAGCGCACTGCGTCCATCACAAGAGAGAAATACAAATTTATAAAAATAATAATTAAAAAGAAAATAAACCGGCGTAATTGTGGCGTTTAAAGAGCGCTGCAATCATGCACCTGCCGTCAAATCGGAGTGACCTGTCGCACTGTGATGTGAAGGCGCTCGATGAAAGAGCGCATTGGCACCCGGCGCATCGCTCTCGTGAAGTGTCGGT
Organism: Ixodes scapularis; assembly: GCF_016920785.2. NCBI lineage: Eukaryota > Metazoa > Arthropoda > Arachnida > Ixodida > Ixodidae > Ixodes > Ixodes scapularis. The sequence goes on from NW_024609873.1 coordinate 5,270,066, forward strand.
GCAACAAGTGACGCGCGACGGACCGTTACACGGGCCCCTCGCTTGCGTGAGCGCTCTTGGTTTATGCAACTTGCTGGTTCGCTACCGGGCGGGCGGGCGCCTTGGCGTTTTGCCCAGAGTTCCGGGGTGCTCGGTTGCGCCGCCCAACTCCGTCTGGGCCTCTCCTTCGTCGTACGCTGTCGCGTTGTTTGTTGTCCTTTCGTTGTTGTTATTAATCGTCGTTCTTATTTTATTACCGTGGCAGCGCCCCTTCGTCGTTGAACCAAGCTCCCCACTTTGCCGCTGTTGTCGCGCATCTTTTGTTGCTGTTTGCAAGTCGTACGCAGTACGCGGTTGTTTCTGCAAGCGGATCGAGTCCGCTAATAATCATCATCCGGTTCTGGCACAAAGTTGGCATGGCATCGCAGGCGGTCATAATTAGACTCTCTGGGCTTATGCGATAACAGCGCTGGACATGACGCGCAACCAATCTAAATCTTTGTTGTTGTTGTTTTCCCACTCAGTGTGGCCACTTTTAATACAGCATACGCTCGTACAACCTTGTGCTACAAAAATTAAAAACAAAGTATAAAGAAGTGCTATTACCGACACGCCTAAAATTACAATTTGCATCATTGTTTCTCAGTGTGTGTGTGTGTTTTATTTAGTGACTCGAAGACTGCTAATATTCATCACCCATTGAATTCGCGTTGCACCGTTTTTGTGACCGCGGAAACCAGCAAGTCGCGCTTGCAATACCGTGTGTTATGCTATCGCGCAACATATAATTATAAAAAGAACGGAGTGGTCGGTCAACCAGAACTATAGAGACTAATGTCTATAATTATAACGACCGCTTTCGGCAAGGTCCAACGCGAGAGCGTCGAGGTTGTGAATATCTTATATAGTGTGTCTACCATATATGTTTTTTTATTATTTTACTTTGACGAAGCGATATATGGGCTGGAGGTACGAAATCACGAACAAACAAGGTGCTGTAATTTTAACATAGTTCCTCCGAATGACTAGTCGAGAGAGTGAGGCGCAGTCCTTCCTTCCTTTACCGAGACAGAAGTGAAATATGCGACAGGCAAACGCGAAGTCCCTGTTGAGACTGAGTTTATGCCGTTAAATTTCACCTGTCAAGGGGTTCTTGGTAACTATGCCAAGTCGCGTTCATTTTTCCCCATGCGCATGTCTTTTTGCTTCACTGGTGTCTGTTGGGAGCAAGGGGGGAGAGTCCCATTTCTATTCATGTGAGGACATGTCAACATTTGTGTGCGTGTGTGTGTGTATGTGTGTGTGTGTGTGTGTTTGCCGATCGCAGATAAACCCACGATTTCTTTTTTTTTTTTTCCCCGGCCGTCAGGAATTGAAATAAAAATACATCCGCCCACGAGCCGACGGAAGTAAGACATCGTTTATTTTATTTTATTTTTTACCTCGCTACACGCCAATTTAAACGTTACGTTTTTTTTTTGTTTTGTTTTGCTTTTTCAGCTGCTTTTTTTAAAATGCAGTTGTGCGATTGTTAGCAGATTGAGATGCACTGCGTTTGAAGGCGATTTCAATTGTTTTGATTGTTCCTGTCCTCAGCTGACTAAGGACAGCGGCGATTTTTGGTCGTCCCCTAGCTATAGAATAATAGCAGAAAAAAATATCGTTAATAATAAATAAGTGAGCCTGTACTCCGAACCAATAAGCTCGGTAAAAGTTTGTTGCATATGTGTTTTTTCTGCTGCCTCCCTAAAAAAAAAAGGAATAAAAAAAAAACGAAAAGAGAAGCTCGGTTTGCAGGGAGCGAGCGTTAACTTTTTAGCAGACGGCTGTCGGCGCGCTGGCTGATGGCTCGTTCCGGTGTGCGTGTGTAGTGCGTGCTGTTTCGGCCTTGTCGGCGGCGTCTGCTAACCAAGCAAGTCTGCTGCTGCACTTGACGTGCTTTGCGCGCGCCCGAAGAAAATTTTTGACTGATGGCCGCCCGTCGTCTGCTACTCCTGCCGCCACCCCGAATCGGTTGTTGTGACGTGGGGAGTGCGTGCATTAAAGGAAGGCGCAGAAAGTGGCGGGGGCTACATGCCGGAAGTTGCGTATCGCTCGAGGTTCGTCCAGGGGGCCCAGGCAGGGGTCGCTGCTCCATGTCTTTCTCTCACTCCCTCTTTTTCTCTCTAGTGCTCTCGCGGCGGATCCCGGGGATTTTTATTACTCTTCTTTTTGCTTCTGCCCTCTGCTTTATTTCTGGGCCGTGGGCTGCTGAGCGTCGGGCGTTTGTCGTCTGCTTTATGGGGCGCCGTTAACTGATATGCGTCACAACCGGGCATCGGGTTCCAAAGAAACTCCTTGTTGGGTGGGGGTGGTCGTTTCGAACGCATACATGCGCACGATTTGCGCGCAGTTTTTCGTTCTGTTTCTTTTTTGTATTTCCAAAACTTTACAAAATGTGAGATAATTTGCTAAAAGATGTGGTTGGTCGGAAATGTGTACATTCGTGAAGTACGTATTGAACAAGTGTCCCGGGCGAGCGATGATGACCATGACGCCTTGTGTCGGATAAACACCAAACTCTGTAAAAAAAAAAAAAAAAAAAAAAAAAAAAAAAAAAAAAAAAAAACCTGGACAAGTGTTTTTTTTTTTTTTTTTTTTCTTTTTTATCGTTTGTCCCATAACGAAGATTTATTACCGAGGATAACAAGAGAGGTTGCTCTCATCAAACGGACGCACGCCTCTGTCTCTTGAGGTTGAAACATCGAAACCTTTGCGCGGATGAGTGAGGTCAAATGCTTTACAAAGCGAGTACAGGCCACTCCGCTCGTTTGCACTAGACAGAGCGATGGCAGCTCCGAAGTCTCCCCTAGTGGCTTGGCCGCTCCAGGCACCCAGCAGACCGGATTTGGAAAAGGCCACCGCGATGCCATGACCAACACCTCAGTCGTGGATCTCTCGCGAAGCGGTGTGCCGTCCATCTCCCCCTCCAGCCCGCCTCCCGCGTAAAGCCCCTTCATGTTTCAAAAGTAGCGCAAGGTGCGTCGATGCACGTGACACTTGCAACGTGCATCCCTTGGGAAGATCATGGCGGCACAGCGCAGCACTCAGCTAGACTTCAGACGCCATGTTCTTCCCAGAAGCGGCGCACGGCACGTGCTTCGAGCATTTGCACAACAGTGAATGGTGCCACTTTTCCCAGGATAGAGGGGCTTCAGCCTCCCGTAGAGTTCATGTATAGGCTCCCTACGGGAGCCAGAGTTACGCGTTCATGCATGGCACGTGGATACAGCTCCTCACGTGACTGAATTCGGCGAATAGCAGCGCCGCGCGTTCGAGGCGCGCTGCGCGCTCAAAAGCCGGGAAACCTACGCCGGGGCGCGAGCAACGTCTACTTTGCTGCCTGACACTTGATACGGCTCCTCACGTGATCGGATCTCGGCGAATCGCGGCGAGGGCGGCACGCGGCACGTGGAATCAAACGCGCAACTCTGGTTCCCGTAGGGAGCGTATACAGGAACTGTAGCCTCCCGTTGCTTGAAGCGGCATCTAGAGTTTCGTTTCAAAGCTGTGTATTCCATAAATAACGGTGAAGTGCCATCTAGACACTGTACTTCGAAACGTACGCGTATTTGATAAAATACGCCGCAGTCAGCATATCAGCCGTATGCAAACCGGCGGCGCGTCGAACGACGGGAGACTGATGGGCCGTGCCCCAACGCCGACGCAAGCGAAAACCACTCGGCATCTTCGAAGCTGCTTGATAAAATTTCGAGAACCCGCTCTACTTTTACACCCGCTTATCGAAGTTGGTCGCGTGTTGCCCTTGCTACTAGCTGACCTCGCGCTCAGTTCAAAGTTGGTGGAACCTGACCAGAGATTAAGCTCACGCTACGTATATGTACCTCGTAATTCAACAAAAAGGTTATTCTAATGTTGCTCTTACATTAAAAAGAAAAGATGTCCAGAAAAAGTAGCGCGCACGGCGATAACGCGGCCGGCAGCGAAGAAACGAACCCGAGAGATGGCGTTAGTTACCGGCCTGTTAAAAGGGGAAAAACCACGACGGTGCGACACACTCAGCCATCCAAACGTCGCAGAGGTCACACGTGCCATTCTCCTCTTAGGGCGCGCATGCGCGGAACGAGGCGCTCACTAGGTGCGCCGCAGTCTTCGCGATGCCTCGTAAGAAAAAGGAGCGGCCTGAAGAGGAGACATGCTGAACAGTAGACAGCTGCTGAAGGGGAGACGGACGGAGACAACGTGTTCAGTATGACCATGCATGCTCCACTTGCCAAAAAAAAAAAAAAAACACCGAAGGAGAGAGAGCGACGACGTCTGGGATATAGTCATTACAATAAACGCTAGAGGCTAAGGTGGCGCTAGTGTGCTGTTTCATTTTGAAGCAACAGCAACCAGTCTAAATTTAAATTCCGGTAATGCATTCCTATGGGAAAACGCAAATGCGTTTTTTTTTCTTCGCGCTCGATTATAAGAGCGAATATTGCCTAGTGTTGTGACAGAATAAACAGTTTGGAACTTTTACAATGGGATGTACAAAGATACGTGTGGGAGCTTTTTCCTTTAGAATTCATGGCGTCGAGCACTGTGCTAAAGTAGCCCGCTATACAAATCTAGAATACGTGTTGCGGACTGGAATTATAGGGCACGCATTTACGCATATAGCCATGAAGCACACAGAGTGAATCAGCTTGACAAAACACCAAAGGAATATTAAAGGGGTGTGCAACGACATTGGATAGGAATATTTCTTACTTTACACCAGTGTCCTGGCACTAGTGGGACCCAAGAATACTCGAACGCAACACCACTGACCAAGAAGCGTCTCCGTCGCGGCGGAATTCAAAGGATGAAAGGGGAGCTTTTCTTTCAGTCTTTCCTTCCAAAGCCGCCTTTTGCTCCTTCGCAAAATTTAATGGCGGAGCTGTGGGGACAATGGAAAAACTACGATTCCCGGGAACGCGTCATCGAGCTTTGTGGTGACGATATTCGAACGCTGCTCTCAGAGTGGACGCAAAGACTGCGTACGCTTTCGATCTGGGCTCATGGAAATCGATGCCTCGACATGTATTCGGGTAGTGGCCTGTGTCCAATCGCTGCAACGACGACAATAGCCGAGCCATAACAATGTCTGGAACTCAGCGCGTGCCCTGTGCCTTGCCGATCCCAGCGTGTGGCTATGATCAACACTGGCGGCATATAAGCGGCTCCAGATCACGTGGCCGCTTGTTCTGGCTGCGAGTTGAGGGAGTGAACGGTGCTCGTTTTTCTTTCATTTTTTTTTCTGGAACTTCTATTGCGTGGGGTGAAAAACGAACCCGTGTTTCGTAAGTCATTAACGTCAGGGATCCTTTTAAGCGGTATTTTCGGAAAGTACAAAAATTGTTGCATCGCGCCTTTAATATATGTCAAATCAAACAATCCAAATAGACGACAAAAACGAAGAACACGTACCGGATTAGTAAGAAACTGTGTATTAATAATCAAAATAAAACAGTAACCGAGTGTTAGTGTTGTTTTTCTTTTTGCTTTTTAATTGTTCTTTTTGCTTGAATTGATAGCTTGTATTGACATATCATTAAGTACAACATAGACCTGGGCCTCAATATTTGCTAACTTAAACATTGCTGAGTAACCAAAAAGTTACACTTTTATAATGTGAATAAGGCTACATAGTACCCGTTACGAGTAAAGAAACTACGCTGATTTCTATTATTCCCTGGCGAAGAGAAAAAATATCAGGTACGTTTTCCCATAAGAATACGCAGGAAGGCTGGAAAAGTAGACTGGTTGCTGTCTGCTTCAATTTGCAAGCGAAAGTCCCGTAGACACTAGCGCCAGCTGAGCCTCTAGCGTTTATTCTAATGACTCTACGATAGAGAAGCAAGCCTTCGTAGAAGACAAGCAGTGATATCGTATTTTGACGTAGTGCTCAGCAAAGGATCGCAGAAGCAAAATCACAATTTTCGCTTATATCATAAATCACATTTCTTGTGATGTGCGATTAGCTCATGTTCTAGGGCCTTCCTTATGGAGAGATATACTGTAGCGCGCGGTAAAGAAGTCGCAGCACTTTCTCGAATTCCACCGGTGTTTACCCTTCGAGATTTTCTCCCTGCACCTCCCAACTGAGCTGTCATTTTCTTTTTACGTGGAGCGGCGTCTATGAGCAAGCGGTGAGAACCGTATTGTGGCTTCCCCTTTTGATGACATGTATTTTTTTTATGCGATTTTTGTTTTGGTGGGCTTCTTCGTTGGTACAGAATGCTGAATATGTTGTTCAGCCACGCGCTTCATGGCGAACACTGAGATCTAGAAAGGACTCAAGAACTCGGTTTTGGACGACAGTAACAACGAGAAACAATTCCAAATCCAAAACCGCCTAACAAAAAAAGAAAAAAAAAAGAGTGACATTAGGGTGCGAGGTCGAGGTGCCACTACAATTAGAGAAATATTACATAGGTAGGAGGCGTGCAGACATGAATTACCTTTTCGCCCATACAATGTCGTCTTTTATGAATAAAGAATATTCATAGAGTATGCTACAACGTCACCGAGACCAAAAATTTGCGTTCGGCATGCGGGAAAAAAAAAAAAAGTCGCATATATATTTATTAAGGGTTTAACGTGAAAGCGGACAAAGATTTTTTTTTTTTCGGTCAATTTTGTTTATATTTGTTTCTAACGCTGCCTGCAGCGGATCTTCGTCTGTGGTGGCGCCACCTAGCGGGCGCTCTCCTGTGATGGAGCAGGTAAGATGCGAGCAGACGACGCGCTATGGAATGTCACGGAATAACTGGGCTAGGGTTCATCTATGCCGTTTAATAACTGTTAATTTATTACAAACAAAAGTGCGTAACGGTTTTGTAAGTAATCTTGCTATAGTCGGTTACAAGTCAAGAAGGTAGCGGCAAAAGCCCCTCAAAGGGAATCTTGTATTCCTCCGCCACCAATCACGTCCCGTTGTTTCCGTGACGTCACGACCTGCCCCAACCAATCTTGTTCTGGCAAATGAATATTTTCAACATGGCTGCCGGGCAGATATCTACGACTCGAGTATCTTGCAGCAATTATTCTGTTTTTAATGCGGTTTTTCACTTACCCGAGCATACGTCGCTAAGTCGTAACCGCGTCCACTTTTATTCGCAATAGGTTCTGCGCGACAGCGTGAGAATCCAGCGATAGCATTGCCATCGAAAATTTTGATGCGGGAGTAAGGCCTAGCATCGTACATACGTCGAACGCCGTCTGCTTCTGTGCCTCGGGTTGCGCCTCAACATCGTGAAGGCATCGGCTTTTCTTCGCAGTGGTTTCCGTGGAGCGACGTTAAAATGCAGCGGTCACCAAACTCTTCTTTATAAGTGTAGTGGGCTGTGCGGGAGGGGCGTAAGTGAACCGCGAACACAGTAAGTGTCTTTACCCAATTTCGACCGTACCTTTGCTGGCGTTAATAAATAGTCTGTCTACTGAAATGACGCTTTCGAAGCAGTATGCATTCATCTTTGAAACGTGGCGTCCTTTTCAAGTTTCCGCGTTGCAATCGGCTGCACGGTAATCTATGATTGCGATAGTACCCGCGGGTACACCCTCGTTCGCAATAATGAGCTGTTACATACAGGTGGCACACAAATGATAAAGCCAGTGATGCGTATGTTACAAACATTCAATTGATATTGTTTTGGACGTTAAGAGGCTGATGTCTTCTTTTGGAAGAAATACCAGAGAATTTGAGGGAAGCAGATTCGGTTCTCTCAAATGCTTCCGAACATTTTGCTTGCTCTCGAGGCGCTCTCAGTCGTATGTTTATGCTTCGAAACCCGGGTACGTGACGCCTGTACCTCCACTCGCTTTGCGTCGCGGCCTGAGGTATTACCGGTAAACACGCACCAATTTTTCCAATTTACTTAAGAAGGAAAATGTGTTCACAATACTGGATAGCAGCGTTGGTTTAATAATTTGTAAAAGATGAAAAGTATGGTCAATAAAAATTGATTTCAAGGGCAGCTTCCTGCTTCATGAATTGTGGCTTTCTTATATGCGAAATATTTGTTTAAATCAAGAATTGAAAACATACCGAATACTCTTGATCTTGGTCCGAATGCAGGTGGCAGAATGATTTGTCTTTATATAACAATAAAATCAACAATGTTTGAATCAAGCAGCAGCTCAAACCGCCTAATTGCATTTCTGATGTATGTTTATCTCTGGATCATACCAGGCCGTAGCCGCGAACGAGCTCTTCAGAATCTGCCATCGTCTTTCTGGTCTACCTTGGCAAAGACAGACTCGTGTAAAATCATTGAGCTTCTTGGAGGCAACCTTGCAGTCCTCATTGTCAGAGCCTCCATGGAACCATTGGAAAGAAGGGTCCCTGTTGTTTCATCGACACGTTTCATCAACTTTTTACGACTCGTTTCATTGATACTGCCACACTGTGCTGTGAAGTTTCATCGACACAAAAATTTCACGCTGTAGGAACATTTTGTTGTGCGTTTATCACTGAAGCACATATTAAACTATCCGACCGACCCAGTTCACGACGCTTTGCGGCGACAGTCTCCAGCAGTTCATTAGAAAGATGTGGACCCACCCAGCCCACCCGTACATGCCGCTTCGCAGCAGCGTGTAAGGGTGGTCGTGCCCCCGTGCATGTACCCGTACCCTTGCTCACCAACTAAGCAGCGCACCCCTAACCAAACCAAGATCTTGTCGACGAAACATAGCAAGATATGTCGATGCTCGTTATTGTTATTCTCAGAGTGGCCTCGGACGTGTGGATGGCCACTAACGTCCAGTTTATGCTTCGAAACAGGTCACTGGCAGTTAGAGTTAGCTGCCCGCAGCGCTGATGCTCGTTATTGTTATTCTCAGAGTGGCCTCGGACGTGTGGATGGCCACTAACGTCCAGTTTATGCTTCGAAACAGGTCACTGGCAGTTAGAGTTAGCTGCCCGCAGCGCTGATGCACGTTATTGTTATTCTCAGAGTGGCCTCGGACGTGTGGATGGCCACTAACGTCCAGTTTATGCTTCGAAACAGGTCACTGGCAGTTAGAGTTAGCTGCCCGCAGCGCTGATGCACGTTATTGTTATTCTCAGAGTGGCCTCGGACGTGTGGATGGCCACTGACGTCCAGTTTATGCTTCGAAACAGGTCACTGGCAGTTAGAGTTAGCTGCCCGCAGCGCTGATGCACGTTATTGTTATTCTCAGAGTGGCCTCAGACGTGTGGATGGCCACTGACGTCCAGTTTATGCTTCGAAACAGGTCACTGGCAGTTAGAGTTAGCTGCCCGCAGCGCTGATGCACGTTATTGTTATTCTCAGAGTGGCCTCGGACGTGTGGATGGCCACTGCCGTCCAGTTTATGCTTCGAAACAGGTCACTGGCAGTTAGAGTTAGCTGCCCGCAGCGCTGATGCACGTTATTGTTATTCTCAGAGTGGCCTCGGTCGTGTGGATGGCCACTGACGTCCAGTTTATGCTTCGAAACAGGTCACTGGCAGTTAGAGTTAGCTGCCCGCAGCGCTGATGCACGTTATTGTTATTCTCAGAGTGGCCTCGGTCGTGTGGATGGCCACTGGCGTCCAGTTTATGCTTCGAAACAGGTCATTGGCATTAAGAGTTAGCTTCCCACAGTGCTGGCTCACATTATTGTTGTTTTCAGAGGGGCCTGGGTCATGTGAATGACCATAGGCGTTCCCTTTAGACTTAGAAACAGAGTACTGGTACTGCGATTTCGCTCTCCACTGTGCTAACACACGGCTTTGTTATTCCCAGAAGCCTCAGTCATGTAAATGGCCACAGACGTCCCATTTATGCTTTAAAGCAGAGCACTGGCAGTGATATGTTGTGTCGTTTTTCTTAGACAAAAAAGAGCTTATTTGCAATCAAAATTCCATTTGCTGCGTAGCAAAGATCTTTAGACAGCGGGAAGGGTCAATATGGCATCTGATGTCTTTGCCGTAGATGGGCTGCAAACTTATGTTTTCGTGAAGTTGAAATCTATACTGGTGATTTATGGCACAGTACAATGTATAGACCAGCTTAGACATTATCGCAACAAAAATAAAAACTTTGTCTGGTGGCTGCATATCGAAATGCTATTCGGCAACGAGCAGAGAAGCATGACAACATGAGACACGGGAGGTTAGTGGTGGTCAAGAACAACAATCCGATCTTAAAGCAAATAAGTGGTCCTTAAAAGGACCGTTTTGTGTTCCGAGATGTTCCACGCTTTCTCCATAATGGTGGCCTTAAGCTTCGTCAAGGGGCTCGACACCAGACAGGTCACTCTCGGATGGGGTGTCCTCTCCATCCAGCTGGATGACGATGGGCTGGATGTGGGCACTTGTGGCACCGCCTCGTCGGAACGTTGCTTCAATGTCAATAACGTGCCTGACAGCATTAATCCAGTTGTCAGTGGTGACCTTGTCAACTTCCTCGTTGAGGAGTCTCCCCACGTCGACAATCTTGAACGTCGTGTTTCGGGCAGCAACGCCGTTCTTGATCTGCGCCCATATCAGTTCAATGGGGTTGAACTCGCAGTGATACGGTGGGAGCCTGACCACAGTGCAGCCAGCTGTCTCGGCAGCAGTGTCCACACGATACTTTAGGTGCTGTGGCTTCACCAAGGCCACAATGTCGAGCAGCTGCTTCTTCACCATCTTGGGGTCCCATGAAATTTTCTTAGACGTCAGCCACTGTCGGATGTCGTCCTTCCGGGAACTCGTCGTCGGCACTGCTTCCAACCGCCGTGAATGGTAAGAAGCGTTGTCCATGACGATAACGCTTCCTGTCGGCAGTTTGTCGAGGACACCGTCGAACCACTTCTCGAAGCGGGCGCCATCCATCTCCTCGTGGTAATCACCGGTTTTTTGTCCACGGAACACGTCCAGGCAGCCGTCGACGAAGCCTTCATCGCTGCCGATGTGGGTGACAATAAGACGCTGGCCCTTCCCAGATGGCTGCTTGAGGCCAGTCGAGAGACCACGCATGAAGGCGTCGTGAGACGAGGCCACTGTCGTGTCTACCCACACCTTTGAGACAGTGTGCCCTGCCGTCACCCACGTCTCGTCCAAGTAGAAGATCTTCCGACCATCTTGTCGGTGACGTGCGATCCCATGCAGGTACTTCTGCTGCCAGGCGACTATGTCCTCTCGTTCAATCAACCGGGAGTTTCGTTCCCTCTTGTCATGCTCGAATCCGATGTCGTGGAGAAGGCGACGCACAGTCCAAGCCTTCAACGAGGGAAGTTCAGTGCTCGCGCAGAATTCGGCCGTTATCTTCTTGACCGTGGGGACCTCGTTCCGTCGAAAGAAACGGTGGACGCACGATCTTAGCGCGCACAACGTGAACTCGCCGTACCTGACTTTGCGCGGCCTCTTGCCTTCACTTGCTGGGCGCTTCCGAGAAGGTGTCACAACTTGTCCCTCGGTTTCTTTCGCTTGCTTCCTAATCTCGAGGACGGTGCGTACACCAACGCCAAGCAGCTTGCTGACTTTGATGCAGGACTCCTCCACAGTGAGGCCGGGCTGGCCGGGCTTGGCGGGCGGTTCGTGTCGCACCTGAACGTACGCGTTCATTATCAGCTGCCGTGCAGCTCGGTTGAGGACATCGCCGCTCTTATGCTTCTTGTAGAGGCGCCTTGGCGTAGGCGGCGAGGCTGCACCAGACTCTCTTGACGAAGAAGAATCAGAGGAATCGCATTCCGCTGTCTCCACGTTGGGATTCATAACGGAAAACGGCGACTTCGGCATTGTTAAAACGCGAATCGCAGAAACTTTCAAAACCCGAAACGCAGGTTTTTTTTAACAAACGCAGAAAATACACGGAATGTACCTAATTCGAGTAGGAAGGTTATCAAGCTAAAACCAACAACCATATATGCATTACTTATAAAAGTTACAATTTTCGTTGCACTGAAGCCTTCTTTTTACGTCAACCTTCCGGAGCGAGTAATTTGCCTCGGCTAGGTGGCGCAAGCTGCCGCCCGCTACAAGGTCTGTCTGTAGTCAATATCCATCCATTGAAGTAGAAGGGGCGTTTTCAGCGAACTATCTTCTCGACTGTGGAGGCGTCTGAAGCGGGCGCATCACGCTTATGGGGAGGGGCTTCTACTACCTTCTTAACTTGTAACCGACTATAGTGAATTACAGAACCTGGAAGCTGCTTTTGATGTCCCAAACCTTCAAAGTGTTCTAAAACAAGTCTGGAGCTTCACACGACAGCTTGCACGGCTCGCGTCACGGATATATTCACGGCGCCTCTGATTCTTGTTTTGTCAGATTTGTGGAGGCATCCGTACCAACAAGTTTTGCAGTCACCAGACTGGATGGCACATGCTGTCAATCTTAGCTGTGCACGCGCGCACAGACGTGTTTGCATGGCGTTGCACACTTAGCTAAATTGAGCTTGGCGATACCGACGCTTCTATCCAAGTGTGATTAGGCACTGGCTGACGAACATTTGTACGGCACTGTGAGGATCGAGTCCCTGTTATTGTTATTCGTGACGCATAGCCTATCCCTCACCGAACACGTAAGGCATGGAGGTTTGCCACATAGCGACTTCTGTTTGAATGAAAAGCAGAAATTTTCGTAACTTCCTAAATTGTCGGCCGTCTTAATCAGGCGATTAACTAACTTTTTCTAGCAAAGGTTTTACTAAGAATTGTTTGAAAACTTAAAATCGATCGCCGAGAAGTGCACGACACATTTTGGACAATTCTTTGGGTCCGCAAAATGAAACATACAAATGGTGGTAATTCAATGCAAATATGTACATCATTTTAATGTGTGTGTGTGTGTGTGTGGTGTGTTGGGGGGGGGAGACGGACGTTGAAGTGTTATTTGCCTCGCTAGATTGAAGGGCTCTCGACGCGAGGGGGGGTCTCGCACGTCTCGCGTCGACCGGGTGAGTAAGGATTGGTTTAGTTGAAAGTGACTCCGGAAGTCGACCACCGCTTCTTCCTGCCATTTGTTTTGAGGAAATACTTGTTTACTAATTTAAAAGAAAAAATCAACTTGGAATTAATAACATATTAGCAATCACAGGACCCAGCTTAAAGCCAACAGGATACACGAAGTCGATTTCACCGAGGTGTTTACTTCACGGGTTGCGCTTCCTATTTTCGATCCGATGAAACATTCCTTCTTCAGTTTTATTTCGTCCGAATCTTAATAACAGCACACGCACACACACTCTCACACCCTATTCGCCGTGGCAGAGGTTGCAGTGGGATAAAGCGCGAAATATTCTACTTTCGTTTTCCAAATTTTTTTTTGTTTTTTTTTCCGGGTTAAAGAACATTACACCACCATTCGACACTGAGCGCCAAAATGTTTCGCTAGCACGACTACGCTAGCACAACTACGTCTTCGAGCTTCGGTGAAATGCCCTACTACAAATTTCACTTCGCCAAATAAACAACGCGTGAAACAGGCTTTGCTGGGCGTTACGGGCCGTTACCCAAGCCGCGCATGGAGCGAACGAACGAGTCGAGGGATCCACGATCTGCGCGGTCTCTCTGACCTGCTACGTCACAAACGATGATGATGATAGCTAGAGAAGCGCCGCCTGTAGTATGGTGTCCGCAACGCGTCTCCGACTGGTGTGGCCAAAAAAGTCGTCCCTCGATTTCCACCTGATGACGTCATAAAATGTCATGCTGTCGCCGGTAGCGATCCTGGCGGTGTTCCGGCAGCGGTGGTGGATGGGGCACGCGCCTGTTCCACCGTTGGTCGCTCTCAGGTGGGACAGTCCACGGAAGTTTCGGCAGCCAGGAGTTGGGACGCCGCGACGACAGCGACACTCGCTTTCGCTCGTGCTTTTTTTCCAGCATTTCTACGCCCAACCGCCAGGATCGCGACGTCCGACATTGTGACGCCCCAGATTTTCTGACGTCATTTATTTTTTATTTATTTATTTATTTCCTGCAGCGTTCCGAAGAACATTACAGTAAAAAGAGTCACAAAAAAAAAAGATTTTTAACGCACTATAGGTCATCAAGAGACATAAGTACGCAAAGTAATATACAAAATCGCAGACGCATATATACATGCATAGAAAAGAAACAGCCTTAGTCTGCATGGAAGGAAACACAAAGGCGTGGATAATATATTTACACTCAAATATAATTGTCCAGAGACAATGCTCGAGTTGGGGAAAAAACGAATCTGGACTTTGCGAAGCGACAGTTTCGCTTGGCAAGCTGTTCCATTCTTTTATCGTTCGTGGGAAGAAAGAGTTACGAAACAAATCAGACTTTGACGTGTACTCCCGAACTTTTTGGTCGTGATCTACTCTGCGCGATACATAAAATGGCTCAAACAGGTAACGTGATCTTTCAATTTTAGATAAATGATAGAAAATACTGTGAAAATATTTTAGCCGCAAATACTTACGCCTAACAGCAAGCGATGTCCATTGTAAATCCTTTTTCATTGCGGATACACTGCTACGAAAGTTGTAGTTTTGAATTCTTTTGGCATGGATTTGAATTCTTTCAATTTTATCAATGAGGTACTGTTGAGATGGATCCCATACAACACAAGCATACTCGAGAATGGGCTTCAAAGAAGAAAAAAAGAGAGTCTGTTTGAGGGATGGCGGAGCGCGCGAGAAGTTTCTCCTTAAAAAAACCCCGCGTTCTACTAGCTTTCCCTGTTACGTAGTTCACACGTGAAAGCCATCTCACATCATTAGAAAAAAGTACCCCCAGATATTTAGCTTCGAGCTTTGTCACCTTTAAAGCACAAGCGTAGGTTTTCATCCTGATTGTGGGTTTTTGCTGTTTATGACAACAGAGTCTTCAGTTTGGCAAATGCATAAAAGTTGGGAGCGCTTTTTTTTTTTTTTGTGACAGGCGCGTGATCGGATATGCTGGTTTTTACGGGCATTTTACGGAAATTATATTTACAGGCTAAGTAAACTACCGAGTGTAGAAGTGGAGGAGAGAGAAAGAGTTTATCCTAACTAGGGCTGGGCAATTGATCGATTAACCTTCCGATTAATCGATTAAGGCTTTAATCGCGATCAATTTTTTTAACCGGTTAATCGTTTTCTTAAACGGTAGTCAAAAGAAGTCCGTTCCCAGCCAGGTGCTATGAGCAAGGTTCATTTCTTCCGCTCGCGAAGCGTCACGTGTTCGAGGATATACATTATAGTGTGTTGAGGATCTATTACATATCCTGCCCAGGCAAGACAAACAAGCAGAAAAACAAGCTGGGAAGCTAACAACGCCATGGTTACTTGTTCCAGTATTCGGCACGTAAAAATGAGCGAGTTCACGAGTATGAAAGGCAATCTCGCTGGAAAGTTTAAGTTTAAAGTAAACTCCAGCGGTGAAGTTTTTAACCCGAAGGCAGTCCACTGCATCATCTGAAAAAAGCCGTTTTCGTACAGTGGAAGCGTAAGCTCGCTAAAGTATCGCCTACGAGCGATGCACCCATGTACGCCGCTGGACCAAGGACCATCCGCCAAAACGCAGACAACAATCAACGCCTTCTCGTCGAGGTTCCTTTTTCTGAAAAAAAAGAAGAAAGCATCGCCCAAGCTCTGACTTCTTGTCTTCCTGTCGGAGAATGTGGACAAACGTCTTTGACTTGGGAGCTGGAGCAAACATATTTATCTATGTGTATCCTCAATTCTAAGTGTCCTTTGCGCCGTGTGACAAAGACTGAACCAAGTCTTCAAAGGTGCTAGAAGAGTTGTTGCATTCTTTTTAATATGTTATGTATAAAAAGTAACGCAACCGATGAATCGATTAATTAGGATTAAAGGGTGGCGATTAATCGGGTTAAAATTTTTTAATCGACGTCCAGCCCTAATCCTAACTGAAGTATTTCTAAAAATTCGTAGCAGGTTGCTGGGCAGCTGTGTTGCACGTGACAGGTCTGGTGTTTACGCTCTCGGCGCTCACCCTTCATCAGAATGAGTTTGGCGACTGGCTCAATTCGCGTGGCATGTATACACTCGACGGCAATTCCCGGAAGGGAGATATCGGCGCTAGCCCGGGTTTGAGGGTGTCAAGTTACTGTCCGTCGGACGGAGAGGGGAGGCCCCGCGGGGCTTTCTCGCCAAAGAACACCTCAACTCATACACTGCTTAAAGGCCGACGACCAGATTCTGCAAGGCAGAAGATCCTCCTCACCCTGGGGGAGGAGGAAACAGGCAACGGTGGACAGAGGAGAAGGGGAGAGGAGGAAGCGGGGGGCAAGTGGAAAGCGCGATTAGGTTGTCGATCTTTAATCGTCTATTTTGTGTTTTCGGTACTGTTCGGCAGAAGTGTTATGGGCCCACTAAAGGCGATATCGGTCACTCCAGTGGGGTTTGGACGTACAACGGAGTTGCCCTAACGCCAAGTTTTGTAAAAGGGCGGAGAAAAAAAAATGGATTTCTGTCGGGGACGACGTACGTCTTGGAGTCCGAAAATGGTCGTCCGGAAGTTTCCATAGTATGCACCCTTGATCGCGTTGCAGCCTGAAAGACGCTTCCGCAAACTTGGGACTTTTCTTATCGATACTATTTTTGCGACTACACGTGCTGTCTCTTTCTCTCCCTCTCATTGTGTTCATTTTTTTTTTAATTTTATTTTACGAGTTATGTTTCGCCTTTTTGCAATGAATATGTTAATTACCCGGCCGGTATCCGCGTCTTTGCAAAGCGCGCACGTTTCGGCTTTCCTCTGCGTCAGAGGGCGCCTTTTCTGGCTGGTGCAGCGATTTCCTTGCTGCGCTATTTCTGTCAAAATACACGTGCCTATCGCATTTCACTCGGATGGGAAGAATTTCCGCCAACATATATTGCCCCTTAAAGTTAATTCCACTTTTTCAATATCGTAACCAGTGGCCGAGATCGGCCCCGCTACACTGCCGTATCGTAACTCTTAGGCCCGTGTTAATTTTTTTTAGAACTTTTGATTATAGCTTTGAGTAATGTACTATCCGATGTGATCATCGAACGTACTATCGGCAGTACTCGGAACTTCATTCCGACCCCGTTGAGTGGGCTTCTCACTGCGCACCGCTGCACTGCGGAGAAGCGAGATCCACGGAGTGGCGATCCACAACATCTCGCTCTGCCAAAAGAAAAAAAAAAAAAAAAAAAAAAAAAATTGCGGTACGTTACTGTTTTTTTTTTTTTGTGTTCCTTTTTTTTATTATTATTATTTTTTTTTTTTTTATTGCTGAAGAAGAAAGAAAAGGTCACGGAGATGTTGGCAATGTGTTGAATTAAGATATCTGTAGGACGACGAAACCGTCTGATACGACGTCCGATCAGGCAATACAACGGTCGGAGGCGAGGGTTTTCAAGTCTCTCCTGTGCTACGAAAACCCTCTCCCCGAAGGTCATTCCGGCAGTTCGCACGTCGGATCGGACGGTTTCGTCGTACATGTGTTTCGCGCTTTACGTTATCTTATCAAGAAGTACACGTTTCGAACGTCAAAAGCGTCGTTCCTTCCTTCGATAACCAAATCTTGCGAGAACTACTTCGCGCAGTGCATGAGTAATGCGCGAAACGTTTCTCTCTCTCTCTCTGTGTGTATCTCTCTATGTGACGACGAGTCTATATGGTGCACACGTCAAGGGTTTTAAAGGGGCCCTGCAAGGACTTTTTTACTGGTTTTTAATTTGCATCCAACCTGAACGCACTGAACGTAGTAACTTAAGGAAACCTCTCTTTTCTCGAATTTCGCTTTATTTTAGAAGTTATAGGCAAATCAAAATTACAAAAACAAGCAAAAAATAACCTCCTTCATGACGTCCTTGGTTACTTGAGTAGCCGTGAACTAGAGAAGGGGTAGTGAGCTCAGCGAGCGCTCACGGCTGCCGCACTCCGTGTCGACGGCTCGAGAGGACGCCACTAAAGCATGTTCTGGATAGGCTGTATGAATTAAGCCGGCAGCCAGGGCGGCTCGCATTGCATTTACTGCGCGATGAAGCACTAATTCGGCATGACACTTCATTGGCTACAAACGACAGCAAACACAGCGTAACGATCAGTTCAGAACGGGAACGACTTCGCGCTGCCATACCGCCAAAAGGCCAAACCGCAAGCCAAAGCCGCTCGCCGAACGCCTTGGGAACGCTCGAAACCGGTCGGATCCTCCAGTCCGTAGGACCGCAGCGCCGCCGCGTATACATCCGAGACCTTTCTACGCTCGCCGCTCGTTGGTGCCTGATCCCACTGCACCTTTCTAGTGTGCGCCGCCTTTTCCGTTGCTTGGTGGTGGGTATGTCGACGAGTCATTTCTTGTTTCCGTACTTTATAAACTGCATTTGTTTCTTTTCCGATCTTAAATAGTGATCAAAATATACTTATAGATAATTAAAACGGTCCACTCCACTTATACTTTGTATTTCGACAAAAAAGAAGCTTTTAGCGGCTCTGACCAGTAGTAAGCCCAGGACCTAAGACGTGACATATCGCGCGCTTTCGGCACCGCGGGTCGCCCTCGTAGGTGGAGGAGGTTTCCGCGTCGTCTGGTTAAAATATGACGCACTGATATTTAGTTACTCTCTCCGTGCCCGCTGGCTTGCCCCAACCCCAAGAGAGGTGGAAACCGCAAAAAAGGTAAACGCTTAAATATGATTGCAGGGCCCCTTTAAAGGGAAAAATAAAACTAGTGACAACCCGTATTCGCAGTGAAAGTTTCCTTTTTGCGACCTCCAGAACTCGAAGAAAAAAAACATTGTATTTTATACTAAAATATTTTGCTTACATACGATTCTACACCTAAGAAAATACATTCACAGATGTCCGCGATGTGTGTGCCGCACCTGTTCCGACTGCCGCATTTAAAAAAAAAAGAAGCTCATGAGCAAAAAAGAATGACTATCGTTACAACATGCTTGTCACTTTGTGTAGTGATCGCAACCACGCAACCAAACGGATTGTTGAGTGTTTGAGGCATTCATTCGAAGCTGTTTACTGCGCAACAACTAATGCTTGTGAGTGGTTGCCCGGGAGTGCGAAAGCAAAGAATGCGCCGTCTTTTAATTGAGCGGGCCATCTGATGGAGCTGTAACATTGTATTTGCGGGGGAGCGAATGAGAAATAAGTATCGCTTACGTTTTGAAAGTTAGCTGCTTCAAGATGAACCTTTTGGAGGCTTCGAAAAGTGAACGAAAATGACTCTCACCAATCAAATCCCGGACAAAAGCTCACCGCACAAAAGCTCACCGGACAGAAGCTCACCGGACAAAAGCTCACCCGACAAAAGCTGACCCACTTTTTTACAGACCCGGACAAAAGATCACCAGGAGAAAATTTCAAGTTGGTCTTAACACGTGTGCGGACAACTTAAGTGCATGCGTGCGACAGTAAAATGCAACGATAAATTAAATCTGATAGGCGCATGGTTTGTTGCCTAGAGCACAAACAAGTTTATTTGCCAATTGGTTAGAAGCGAATGCAGTCCCCTACTAGCTCCAGCAGTCTTGGTAGATCTCGGTGTGCCTGTAATCCCTCGAAAAATATTCTCACACGATTCTGCAGGCGCAGTGTGGTTTTTCGCACCCGCTTCTCTGGGAGTTCACCTCTGCGGGCTTCTGTCAATGCCGTGGCAACGAACGCCTGATGTTCCTGTGGCATTCAATCAGCATCCAGACGCTTGGGTGGGCGTGGCCGACAAACTTCTAGAACCCGGTATTCCATCCTTCGCAGGTGTATGTCCGGTCTTTATCTTGAAGAGTGGCGTCGTACATATTCCACCGTTCCGGGGGAAACTCCGGTCGTCATCGGCACGCAGTCAGGCAAAGGGAAGAATTCGCTCTCGGTGCCGCTGCAGCAGGAGCAAAAAGCATAACGGAAGGGGCCGTTGACATATGTACAATCAAAGTAGTCCAGCAGGTCGCCGATGTCACCGGTAGACTTTTCCCTGATGTAGGTTAGTCCTTCGGGCACAAGCTGTGCTGGAAGGAACGCGAGCCTATCCAAAATCCCGCACAGCTCCCTAAATTGGTGGTCCGTCTTTTTACTTGTCCAAAAGGCCTAGCTCCCGTTCCTTTAAAATATTTTAAAAAATTCACAACGCAATGGTTTGTATATAAACAGTTTTGCTTCACTTTCCCTTTCACATCACCCTGAGATAATCCTTGATTTGAAAGACATTTACGACGCTCAATGACGGAAAGAATTTAATTTTCTTAGGCGTTTATCAAGTATTAACCCGAACCCCAGGTGAATTCCAATGCTACCCAATAGATGGCGCTAGTGTGTCCTCTCGCTGCTCTCGCTGTAAAGGAGCGTCCAAACAGGGGTACCGCAAAACGCACGACTCCGACAAATCGTGTGGCGCTCCGCCTCCGGTCGTGTTCCTTTGACGGGGGGAAACTTCCCCCCGTCAATATGCCCGGGGGGGAAGGGGGGGGGGGGAACTTCCCCCCTCCGTCAAATCTCCTCCTCGCTTCCTCCACGGCGGCCTTACTCTGCTCATCACGTGGGTCCGGAGAGCCACTCACGCGCTCTGTTGGCTGTCGGTCAATCGCTCAAGGCCTCCGCCGTTTTTGAAGTCCCGAAAACGGGAAAGGGGAACGACACGAGGGTGAGGTACGCGAGGTCGTTGGCGAGGTCAGCCAGACGCAGGTGGCGTGCGACGTCAAAGAAAAGTGGAGGCGGCGAGGAGAAAAGTCGTGATGTTGGCTCGACCGCAAAGATCGTCGGGCGACACCACTCCAGCAAAAAATCGTCAAAATCGAAGCTTCCGCTTCAATTTTCACGATTCGTTGGGGTCGTACAAGAGTGTGAACGGGCCTTTATAGCTTATCTGTCGACACTTTTTTATGGGATGGGGACCCGGTTCTCCTAAAAATGGTGCTATGTCCATCGCGTCCGCACTTTATCCCAGCCCGTGTTTCGGCCAAATAAGAAGAAAAAAAAAATGACGTGAGTTTTTGTCCGGTGAGCTTTTGCCCGGCTACCCAACAATCACATCATTGTTGGTGCTTTGACGCCATCTCGCCGGCCAAAGTTCGTTGACACGACGCCACGAGTTGTCCCGTGAACTGGTATACACCTTTTCCGCGTAGTCGTCGCCATCTTGCGTGTTACAGCGACAGCCGCGCCGTCTGGCGTACGGTTGTTGTGCGCCCATTTTGGTATGCGGAGAGCAGCGTTGTTCCTAGCTCCCGCGTTGTCCCCATTGACCACGTGCATCGTATCTTCATTGTTTTCCCTTTAGTGAGTTCTTAATTTGTTTGTTATTGAAAGTGTGAATTATTCTTGTGTTCTGGCGTGTTTATTCGCCTTCATGACGCCCGTTGTTGTGCGAACAGCGCCGAGAGGTTTGTCGCCAGCGTCGCCGGTAATCGAAATCGGAGGCATGTTAACTTTTCCTAAGGACGTTTACCAGTGTTTACTCTTCGCGTGTTGTTGTTTGTGAAAAATGACAGCCTTCTGCGAATGACTAACGGAGGGTTTCTGTGCGCGAGCGAGGGCGACCCTGGGCATAGAAGTATCATCGTTTAATCGTAGAAATACTCACAATGGGAGTTGGCGACGCGGGCCGAACGGTTTATTGTTACGGTGCACCGTCCAGGTACGATCGCTAGTTACCGGGACATTTCTACTTCGTATGACGCCAGATGCGTCGGAACTATTCAGGAGATGGAGGTGAAGGGGGGGGGGGGAGGACGACGACGATTTTGCGCCCTCTTTTCGTATTGTTTCCATTAACGTATTTTAACGGGCGCCGCTACCGAGCAACACACAAAATTATAGTGCACATCCTCGTAGGGAATGAACGGAATGAAAAACAAAACTTGAGTAGCCAATAACAATCATTACACCCATTTGCACCACAAGCTGCAAAATTCGTTCTACATTTGACTTGTCGAGGCCTATTACTGCACGTGTAGATGTCCGTTTCTATACTGCCTATTTGCTTTTTTTTACGTGCTGATATTGTATCGCTTCCCCGCTGATGTCAGCGGGGAAGCGATGCAAAGTTTTGCGATCTTCTTGTGCTCGGTGCACAATTTGTCGCGCGCTATCTTCCGTTTTCGGAAATTGCTGCTGCAGCCTACGACTGCGCAGTGGCAGCCCGATGACCAAATATGCGCGGTCATGATACATCGACGTATTAACCCACCTTATTACAACTCACTTCGCTGTCAAGGGCTTCAAACCCCATTTAACGCGCACCACTTCAGCATCTTGCCAGCCGGCTCGGCCTGCTCCCGCATACCGGAAGTGTTAGAACCGGAAGAACTATTCCCGCTGTGCGCCGAGTCGCCGAGTCGAGGCTACGCACGTTACGCGCTGGGTCGAGGTTAGACGGAAAAGGTGTACAGTAAAACCTCGTTATAACAAAGTTGAAGGAGCGGTCGTAGTTATTTCGTTATAACCATTAGTTTGTTATAGCCAATGTCCATTTCTCCATACTATTAGCAAGCAAGGGGAATTATGATTGCTTTGTTATATCCATTAGTTTGTTATATCCCATTTTGTTATAACGAGGTTTTACTGTATATAATGTGGACTACACTTATGGCTGTATTTTGCGTGCGTAAAAATGCTTAGCGATATATATATATTTTTTCTCTCTCTTAAGCTTTTAAGACGCGAGCAGAGCGTTGCTAATCGTAAGCGCCAACATCGGGGGTCACGCGAGAAACAACGAGAAAAACAGCGACAGAAAAGATGGCAGATCGTTTTGCCCCGGCGAGTCGTGCTGTTCGGGCGCTCGTCTGTATTATTTCGTTTTGTACAATGTACGACGCCGAGTGGTTTCGCGCAAAACAAAGCTAGAAGACAGGTAGGTATATACAGACACCTTGAAACTGTTTATTATTATTTTTTTTTGCCGCTTTTTTTGTGCATGCGAAAGCGTCGCTGCGCTAATACAGGCCCACTGCCATATCCGCTGTCCGCGTCTCTTTCTACGCGCCGGCGTTCCGAAACGGCCGAAATGCACGCGTGCACGAGTTGTGCTCGAGGGCGGTCGTTGACGCAGCATTACCAGAGGAAGCGGACGCCGAACGCGCAATAATAAAAAAAAAAAAAAAAAAAATTAATCGGCAAAAAAAAAAAATAATTGAAGGGGGGATTACGCGTGTACCCTGTTCACGTGCGTACTCGCCTCCACGTAATTCATTCAGTCGTTCGAGAGCAGCGTCTATTTCCAGAGCTGTCCGGGTGGTTCGTTACCTTTCAGGCGCTATATTGGGAGCGGGCTGGGGCGGGGGCGACTGTCGTCTATTTTTAGTCCGTGTCCATCGGGGCGTCCCATTCGTTCACCCCCCGTTCGCCTCCCCTCCTTGTTTTGGTCCGCCAACAGGGACGTTTGCGTGGCTCCGCTATTTCCGCATATCGATCTCTCTTTCTCGTTCGGGGACAATGACAGCGGGATGGAGCCGGCCAACTTTTCCTTCATATGCAGAAAAAATAATAAAAAGGGGAAGTTCTTTTTGGTTTTATTGTTGTTGTGTTCTCCTCCGCGCGGTAGCTTCCTTACGTATGTGCGAAGGTGTCTCTCCGTTATGCCGCTGGCTCGGCACGTGTGACGTTCCCGAATAATCGAGACGGAGAGCTTACGGGGTCACCGGTGACGTGTGCCGCCGGTTCGTCACGTTGACGTCGACGAAAGAGGCCACGTGACCGATCGTTTGGGAGCGCGTCGACGCGTGCACTCTGCCGTTAGAGCCCCCGGACAACGATGACGCCCGCACATTACGTCATCACTATTGGCGACGAGATGTTTTTGGTGGCGCCACCTCGCGGGCTACCTCCTGTGACGCAGCTGGTGGGAAGCGAGCAGACGACGCGCTATGGCAAAGCACGGAGTGGCTAGGTTAATTCGAGTCTATGCCGCTGAAAAAAAAGAAGTTTATTTATGAAAGAAACGCGTATAACGTTTTTGTAAGTGGTGGTTTAAAAAATAACAACGGCCTCAAAGTTTTTTTTTTTTATATTAGAAAAGGTTTTAAGATGTTCGAAAACTAGTCTGGAGCTTCACATTACAGCTTGCGCGGCGTGAGTCGTGGCTATTCGCCGCCTCTCTGATTCTCGCTTCTTTTCCCGATCTGTGGAGGCTGCTCTAGAAAAAGGTTTTGCATTCACCGGAGTAAATGACGTGACGGTCTTCTTCGCTGTGCACGCGTGCACAGTTGTGTTGCAAAGTGCCGCACACTTGTTTTAACATTGAGCTGGTCGATCCTATACGCATTCTCTCCAAGTGTGACTCGGGAGTTGCTGACAACCAAATGCTCGTCAGCAACTGACGCTTAGCTCCGAATACGTGGCAAAAACGTTTGTGACATTGCGACTTCTGCTCGAAAGAAAATGCGGAAATTTTCATAAATTGTTGAATTGTCGGCCATGGCCGCGCAAATTCGGGCGATTGATTAATGTGTTCTATCCTATTTTTACTAGCAATTGTATATAAATTTAAAATCGCTCGCGGAGCAGCGCATCACGCGTTATGCGCATTGAGGTTCGGAAAAATGAAACGTACAAACGGTAGTCATTTTTTGGGACGCTGAAGTGTTACCTACTATGAGTAGATTTAAGACTTCGAGCGCGAGGGGGCCTCGCATGTTTCCCGTAGATCGGGTGAATAAGCCAGGATTAAGTTGAAACGACTCCGGAAACCTGCCACCGCTTCTTCGCGTCACTTATTTTGGGAAAGTTTGTTTACCGGTTTGAAAAAATTCCAAAAGGAATCAGCTCGGAACTGATAAGAGACCAGCACTCACAAGACAGATTTGAACGAATAGGGTACACGGAGTCGCTTTCGCTAAATTGTTTACACACACGCGAGAAATTTTCGAATTTCGCTTTCCTTTTTTCAGCTTGATGAGACATTCCTTTCTTAGTTTTGTTTTGTTCGATTCATAGTAAAAATTACACCCTATCCGCCCTGGTAGATGTTGAATTGAATTCAATTCAATTCATTTTATATACTTCCATAACACAAAATGGGCGATGGAGGCAGGAGAAAAAGCTGCAAAATTGCAGCTTGACGAATCCCCTGCCCCCTACAGGCAGATCGGTCAGCGGGATACAATTACATCATTTCAAACAAAACGAAAAAGAGAATTTATGAACCAGACCGAAAATTACGTTATGAGGAGGATAATATTTCACGCAATCTATCGTTGTTTACATTTTCAATGGAAACACCTTTTTCTTTGAAAAAATTCGATACTGTTGGAAGTGCGTGCTGAATCATCTGAAGACCATGATTAGTTCTCGGGCATGTTGTAGTGGGATAAAGCGCTGGGCATTCTATTTTCATCATCCAGCTTTTTGTACTGGGGTAGAAAACAGCACACCACCATCCGAGCGCTTCGACACTTTAACGCCAAAAGTGTTTTTTTTTTCTTCTTTTTTTTTTTTGAGGGGGGGGGGGGGGGGCACCATTACGCGTGTCACGTGCGGTCTCAAGCTTTGGTCAAATGTCGTACCACAAATCTCACTTCATCGGATGAACACAACCGGTAAAACAGGCTTCGCCGCCCGTTACCCAAAGAGCGCAGGAAGCGAGCTGACCCGCCGAGGGATCCGAGGTCTGCGCGGTCTGTCCCAGTCAGTCCTACTCGCAACGTCACAAACGATGACGATGACAGCTGGAGACGCGCCCCCTGTAGTTCGCGCACGCCGCCAATGCCCGTGCGGCGAGATGACACGCTGGATCTCGACGAAAGTGGCCGTCAAGTGGCAGATGCGTGCAGGCGCTGCCAGACGCTCCGGCGCTCTGCTCCGGCGGCGATGCCGACGAGAGCTATAGAAGCGGCACTGGCTGGATTCACCAGTGTTGACTTTTGTCTTGTGGGGACGAGAGCGCGCGGGGACGCCGGCAAGAACACGGAGCTCTGGTTTGGAGGAAGCTATGGCTGCCTCGGCCTCTGCTCCCTTTTCTTCGAAGGCGTTCGGACGCCGGCGTTCGGCGTCCGCACGCCTTCGAAACGAGGGAGTAGAGACCGCGGTGTATGACACACCGTGGTCTCTACAACTAGGGCCCGATTCATTTTCTCGCCGCACTGGCTACGCCGCGTGAATTTGGGAACCGTCTCTGTTTTACCTTTGGACGGCGACAGCGGAAGCTCCTCCCAAGCCTTTCCCGTTTAGCAAAGCGAACGCTGGAGAGGAGGCGGCCTCCTCTCCAGCGTTTGCTCCACTAAATTGCAAAGGGGTGGGAGGAGGAGCTTCCACTTTTTTTTCTTTACCTGTCACCGACTAATAAGCGTATCTCACGATGACAAATATCTTGTGGACACGGCGCGCTCATTTTCGAGGAACGTTCATTTCATAGACGCTTGCAGACAGTTCTTGATACGACCAATGCACGATCCCTCTCCCCTTCTCATTTCCCTTACCCGCGATTCACCGGGTATATCTCCCGGTGAATCGCCCTTCACCCCAAAACAAAAGACCCTATCAAACCTGTCTTTCTTTTTATCGGTCATGATCGTGATGAACTGCCGCTGTATATGTTTACCCAGGACGCGGGACTAAAGCTTCCACTTCGCATTGAGGACTATTCTACCGTTGCTCGGTGTGTTTATAGACCTCGTTCGGGCAACCTCGTGCCCGTGGGCTTCGTCAATATATCACCTCGAGGCCTTTCCTCCCCGAAACGTCATCCTTGCGTCAGCATCGACACCCAGCGCGTCTCGCAACAAAGGCAACGCTATGCGCAGCGCAAGTTCGTCTGCCTCCTGCACACCGGGAAAGGGGTGGATGATGTCAGAACGCCGAGCTCTTATTGGCTCTTAAAAAAAAAAAAAAAAAATAGTGGGTAGACCTCGAGGCATCAAGCATTGAGCTCTACACACTATTCTTTTAACCAAAGCCAATCAGAACTCGGCGTCATTCTGACGTCACCGGAACCCCTGCACGGGAAGCAGACGACTTGCTCTCCGCATAGCACACGTCCACGCCAAGACCGGACGCGTCTGGCACTGTGCATCTGGGACTCTCGGCGATCTTCGGCCCGTTTGCCGCCTTGGGGCGGGTCGGCGCTGACGTCAGAGTGATAGCGATGACGTCACGAGCGGGCCTTGATCTTCCACGGGATATCGGCTGCTTGCGTTTGCGGTCACTTTACGCAACGGGTTCGAGGAGGAGACTTGTCACCCGCGGCATTCGAACCACGGATATTGCGCTGATTCGCGTGTTTGCAGACTGTCTTTTGTATATACGATGTATGAGCATTATAGAGCCGTACTCCCACCGCTTATGCCCCGTAGAAAATTACAGTCTGCAGAAGGTGTGTTTCTCCCTCGTACCAGGGTCGTGACACACCGGTCGTACAAAAACCCGTCTGCGGACGTATTCCAAGCATGTACAAATACCGCCCAGACCGGTTATAACGAAGGCAACGGGAATCGGAAATCACTTCGCTGTAGCCGCGATTTCGTTATGACCGACTTCGGTTATAACGAAGTGCAAATGGGGAATGGGAAATCGTGATCGCTTCGCTGTAGCCGCTATTTCGTTATAACCGACTACGGTTATAACGAAGTGCAAAGTGGAACGGGGGAATCGTGATCGCTTCGTTATATCCGCTATTTCGTTATAACCGACTTCGGTTATAACGAAGTGCAAATGGAAAATGGGGGAATCGTGATCGCTTCGATATATCCGCTATTTCGTTATAACCGACTTCGGTTATAACGAAGTGCAAATAGGGAGTGGGAAATCGTGATCGCTTCGCTGTAGCCGCTATTTCGTTGTAACCGACTTCGTTATAACCGGTCTCGACAGCATGTACGAAAAACAACGTGCTTCGAACTTGGTCGAAACGGCGTGTACGCGGTTAAAATTATCTCTTCGTGTCCGCGCGGCGAAAAACCGCGTATTTTCCTACGATGTACTGCGTGTCCCAAGGAGCGGCCAGGCTCTTTAAATCAAGCGCAAAATTCGGTTTTTTAACCTATCGCGCTACTACTTTGTGCAGCGTTGCCCACAGATGGTGCATTTGTTTTTGTAAACTTTGCAAAGAGCGAACTTACCTGAGGAAACAGTGAAGAAAGAAAAAGGCTTAGCTTCTATGGAAACGCAGTGAAGCCTCCGGTATTCAAACAATACGGCGCCGTTTCGCACGGGAGACAAGAGATGGCGCAAGCGGTCGCGACGCAAACTGCCGCCAACGAACGAGCGTATACGGCGCCGAGAACCGGCGTCTTTAGCAGTCGATCTTTGCGACTCAAAAGCGGCGCGCTTTCCGCAGCGGCGATAGTCGCAGAACCATAGACAGACGCGGTAGTAAACAGGAACTGCACAGCAGACGACATCAATACCCCGAAAAAAACAAACAAAAAAAAACAGTCAAAATATCCCGACAAACCATTTTTTAAACGATTATCTGTCCATCCATTATGTTTTATTTGTAAGGATGATAAAATAATGCGCTGAAAACTGATATCAGAAAAGCTGGCGGCGCTTTTGAGTCGAAAAGATCGTTTGCTAAAGACGCCGGCTCTCAGCTCTGGATGCTCGTTCGTTGGCTGCAGTTAGCGGGGCGACCGCTTGCGCCATCTCTTGTCTCCCGTGTGAAACGGCGTCGCATTGTTTGAAGACCGGTGGCTTCGCTGCGTTTCCATAGGAGCTAAACCTTTTTTTTTTCTTTACTTTTCCTCGGGTAAGTTCGCTCTTTTCAAATTTTACAAAAAAGATGCACAATCTGTGGGCCACGCTGCACAAAGTCGTAGCGCAATAGGTTAAGAAACTGAATTTTCCGGTCGATTTAAAGAGCCTGGCGTCTCCTTGGGTCACCTGATATATTAACTCGTTAAGTGCGCACTGGACGGCGACGACGATGTGCTCGTTGATGGCACGCGCTCGCCGAGGTGTTGACGCATTCACGCGTTGTGCATGCAGGCCTCGCGGCACGCTGGGAAGCCGACCGACCGGGTCCGACGAGGCTATTAGAGAATGCCCGCTGCGACACGCTCCACCAGGGGCACGCGATGAAAGCGTGTAAGAAAGCCTCGGCGTCGACATGTGAAGCCGCAGCTCGCAAAAGTTGAGGAGCGTTCCGCGAAATGGCTTTCGGCAGCTGTTATTTGAAGGAGACACGCTCCACACAATGTCTATATACCGGGTGTTTTTGCGAAGACTTTGAAAAATCCTAAAAATTAGGGCGATTGAAAAAAGAAGAAACTCTCTTCGGGAACAAACTACCAGCCATGGCGGACGTCAGGAATTGCCAAAAACCTACTAATTAGCCTGATAATCAATTAAAACTTGTTAATTAACTTTTTAATTAGGGGAAATAGACATATGATTCTAATTAGAAACGTGCTGAGCGTCATCGGAAACCACTAAATCAGTCATTTTCAGAAAGACTTTGAGCGCGTGAGACGAGTAGTAGCGCACTAAAGTTACCACTCGTGGAGCAGGTATACAAGGCTAGCGGTTGCGGTAAGGCGCCCGCGCGATTTTTCCGCCTCTTATCTAGCCCCAGCCTTGATTTGATGAAGCAAAAGCTTCATCAAATCACACTCCAGATTTTGAAGAAGAAGATCAAACACCATACATTCCACAATGTATGGTGTTTGATCCCCTTCTTTAAAATCTGGTGTGTGATTTGATGAAGCTTTTTTTTTTTTTTTTTTTTTTTTCATCTTTCAGCTGCGATATGCACGTACAATAACAGGCATATTCCTTTGTACACGCGAGGAATAACACTTAAAAGATGCGAGTAAAATAAGCGAATTGACTCATTTTAAACCGCCGAGTGCAGTGAACAACAAACGTGATGTGAGCGAAACCGCTTTTATTTTAAAATAACTGTACATCGCCTAAAACGCCATTTTGAAATGGCTAACAAGAATTTCTTTAAATTTTCATAATATATATATATATATATATATATATATATATATATATATATATATATACACGAACTCATCTCTGTTACGTCACGGCGCGGTGGTGGCGCGTCGGTCGCACTTCCGGTCTGGGGCTGTGGGCAGAAGTCCCCATGCGAGACGTGTATTCCTGCGTTGTTTTGCAAGAAACCTGACAAGAACCTGCCTTCTCGTCAAAACGCCGCGACTGGGGCTGTACTAAAAGAGTCGAGAAAGGTTTGAAGGCCAGTTTTCATGTGCTCAGTTCGTCTGAGAAGGTGGATATGTGCCGTGAAAAGCGAAAACCAGACGCTGTCGGACCACGACTGCTTGAACGGGAAGCACTTTGGATTGAATTCACGGATACTTCTGGTCATCAGATTTATTTGTTTTGTTCTAACATGAACGGCGACAAACCGCGAAGTTGTAAGGACCACCTGCGGACTACGTTCAGTGCGTCTTCAAGTTCAAACGGCCGCTTGTCCGTTCGAACTGTCGTCTGCTCTTTCAAACGTTTCTGCTTGTCGTCTGCTTTTTTATACGACACCGGCCCGTAGACCAAACGTGGGCCCGGTACTTGCGATAAGAAGTAAGTGCAGGCCTCAAAATACTCAAGTTTGAAGGTTGGTAAGCAGGCTCGATGTAAACAGTAGATACAAGATGTTGATCATTGTTACCAGTGGCCATCACCGACTTGTTATGCCTGAATCACTTGGTTAGATTCTGCTTGCGATTTTCAGTATCGACGTCGACCATCTCAGCTACGGTTCACGCTTTTGCAGTCCGAGCGATGTCCCTACTGAAAATTGCGAGCGAAATCTCATCATGTGAATCAGGCTTTAGCGTACGTTCTGCGGCGTCCACGCGGAATGAATCGCCGCATGTCAGATTATTCACGCGAAGTTTTGCGGTGTAACGAGCCTTATTAATTTCGCTGACGCCGCTCAAGTAGTCAGACATCGATAGGAGGACGTAGAATCAACAATTCCAATGCGAAAAAGAGCGCGGGGACTCACACCGGCGCCGACAGCATCGCATTTCAATGATTTGTCTATGGGCGACGGCGAGCATTTTGCCCACACCCCCATCGCGCATGCGCGGCGCCGGTGGCGTCCGCTAGGGGCGCTTTGGGCGCTCCGGTTTGTTTGTAAACATGAGTTGGTGTATACATTCTCACCAAACCTTCTACAAATCTCATACTCGTAATCACCTCAGAACTAGTTTGCGCAGCGCACGAATAATGCGCAAAACGTCCTTTTTTTCTCGAAGTGACAACGAGAATAGAGCATACCAAAGTCGGTTGTGATAGGACAATATTAAGAACAACAATTATGTTGCACGAACTGCGAATGCAAAATGCAGAATGCAAAAGGAGAAAAACATGATTTAATATTACCTTAGATGTGTTGCAACACCTGATCGCGGAAGTTCTTTTTTTTTTATCTTTTTTTTTGGGGAGTAATTGAAGCTACAGAAGAAGAATGAGACGGTGAAGAGATGTCTAAGCCTACTTCTCAATGTAAATGTGATGGCGGGCGACGTCACAATTAAAAGAATTGGCCACACGCAGACGACTCAAATTTACGCCTTTTTTATATGTCGCCGCACAGGGAGATCTTCAGATGCGCACCTGACTAATTTTGCGATTATATTTGGTCCTTATTTTCTTATATATATATATATATATATATATATATATATATATATATATATATATATATATATATCAAATGAAAAAAAAAAAAGTAACATTTTGTGTTTTAAAAGATGTTGCAGTTTTTCGACCGTTTTTCTACCGCGGCGCGTTCCTCCTTTTCTCGCTGAAGTGCGGACTCGAGCAGCTACAGGGTCCGATTTCTGCTAAATTACAAATAGCGCTAAGACAAGGACAGACGAAGAAATGTCTTAGCGCTATGCGTAATTTAGTATGTATAACCAACTAGCCCGCGAGAATATTCTGATCCGATTTCTGTCACCGCCAGACTTGTACTTAACGCGTTACAAGTAATGGATTACTTGTAATCGATTACATTTTACTGTAATTTTGTAACGCCTCAATTGCTCCCTTTAAAGAGAAAAGGTCCTTGTAATGTAATTACTTTTTTTGCTGTAATCGATTACAAAATTATTGAGTAAAATTTTTCTGATTTTTCTTCCTTATTATTTTTTGGAGACCTCGAGGATTAGTAGGCCACTTCACTATGCTTCGTTTCCTGGGTACATTTTTTTTTTTTCGACACCGGAGTCTACATTTAACTATGAAAATGACCTCATCCAGCCTCTTGTGAGCAATGTATTTAAACAGCGCTCTTTTTTCTTTTCTTTTTCTCACGCGAGAAGGCGGGTGTGTTGGCGTTACTGACTCAGCTCTAAGCAAAAACGGTGTAGGGCTTTTTTTTCTTTTTTTTTCGGAACAAGTGAACGTGGGATTTCGGGGATTAGGCTACCGTAATAAAACAAAATTGAATGAAAAGCAACGTAGGAAGTAATCGATTACTTTAGAGTAATCTTTCGATTACTTTTTTCAGGCTGTAATTGTAATTGTATCCGGTCACGTTTCTTCAGTAACGTGTACAAGTCTGGCTGAACGCGAAAGCGAGATCAATTTGTCTCTGGGAGGAGCGAGCGAAGATCCAACGTTCGTAGACGGTTCGTCTGCTGACGTGAGTGAAGAGCGTAGTTCTACGAAACGCATTTCGCAGACGAAAATCAAACTAGAAAACACCGTACGTACAGTGCCCGTCAAACTTAATGCCGCCACTGTTCACTTGTTGAGCTATTCCTGAACCTAGTGGTCGAACTACTTGGTGAACATTCGCGTCCCTGATGAGAACCCAACCAGGGGAAGGTATTCGAGAAGCTGCAGCGACCAATTTATCTTTGGGTAGCATGCAACAGATCAATATTTGCGTAATCGAGTGTAACCGAGTGGCGGCGTTAAGTTTGAGGGGCACTGTACGTCGTGTGCCAACCGATAAAGAAGAAAAAAAAAAGGTTGATCGTCTGCTACGAACCGAGCGCTGCGCTGAAGTGAGATCGGCCGCAGGCTGAAATTGTGATCGTCTGCGATTTCACGGTGGAAGCCATTGACAACACGTGCTCCGTTCCAGAGGCCGCGAGACCTTTCTCGCTCTTCGTGTGAAGTTCTCACCAGAATATTACCCTATCACGCACTGGTAAAAGAGTCCAATTTTTTCATTGGTCGATTTTGCGCGCCCAGCATGCAGGAACCTGTGACACCACGCCCAATCAGCAGCCGCAAGAATGCTGTCGCTTTTACCTCGACCAAAATCGGACCCATGGGCTGTTTGTCGCGCATGCTGCCGGCGGGACCGTTACTTTTTGATGCAGACTCTGCATTCTTACGGAAGCTATTGGCGATGTGCACGATCGAAAGCTTCGCAGTAGTCGGCCTTCCACGATTGGCCAAATGCTGACTATGACGTCAGCAAAGGATTTCTCATCGACAGAAATAAGAGTAATGTATAAGAACTTTAATTTCGACGGTTTTGGCAGAGTTGGTTTCAAAGCGCAACGATTTCAAGCTTCCACCATGCTCATTGCAAACACCAACAAACTTGTTATTCGTAAGGCAATGACATCACGAGAGGTAACCATAGGAGGGCGCCATCAAAACATCTCGCCGCTAATAACTCAGATTCGGGAATTGGTGGCCGAGACCGCAGCTCGGAGCGCGCGGTGCGAAAGATTGCGCTGTAGAACACGGGGATCCTGCTGTTCAACCCTCCCCACCCCCGCCCGTTTCGGTCTCGATGAGCATCAGCATGTGGCCATGTATCACTATTGCGTGATGCACGTTAAAGACTCCGGGCTAGCGGTCGTACTACGCTGGCGCCTCGCCTACAGCGAAGTCGATAGGCCCATCGGGGTGCTGACATATATGTTCCCGCTGTATGAACAAACACGGAACACAATTACTAAGTCAGATTACGCGAGCATCCGCCGCGTGTTGTAGAGAGGAAGGTGGCAAAAGTGGCCAGCTGGCAGAAGACTTGCGCAAACAAGAAAAAAAAAAAAAAGAGAGACAGGAAAGGAGGACTAAGCGACACCGCGACGCTTCGAAAAGACTTGGTCGGCTGTGCAACGCTTTCGGAAACAACGAGAAAACAAATTAAACAAAGGCGGGAAAGAAGAACGAAGCGACGCTTTGAAAAGACACGACGGCGTGTGCTAAGAAAGCCGAGACTGAATGTCAGCGTCATTCTGCATATGAGGGTTTGATAAAAACAAAATCAAAATACAGCGGCTATCGGTTTCGTTCTGGACACTGCTTGTTGCCTCCACAGAACGTTCCGCGATAGTCGCTCGTCTTAGTTTGTAACAGCGGCGGTCCTTTCTGGTGCCCGTATACGAAGACAAGACAGATGCAAACGTTTCCGTTCTCCAATGTTTTCTCTTTTTATTTAAAAACTTGGTATTCCAACAAAAACAAAAAAGTTTATAAGTTCTCGGAGGATTCCCGTGCAATTGCTTCTCGCAATCTAAAACCGCATTCACTCAGAAAAGTTTGAAAGCGCTTCGTTGCTCATTCAACTGAATGTAGACTGAGCCATCCGTTGCTTGTTTTCTTCATTTATTAGTCGTCTGAGTTCATTGTAACTTACTCAGTGCCTTGGCCAGCGAATAAGGGCGGCGGCGTCTGTACAGTGTAGTGCTTCGCCTCGTCGAGCGAGGAGAAAATGCCCCAGCGCCAACAGAACGGTGGCCAGATGCGTTTTTCTTTCCTCGGGATCACCGCCGTCATCATCATAATCATCATCATTTCGTCGCACTCTCTCGTTTGTATATGTACTTCTTTGGACCTTTCCTTAACCCCACACTAAGTTTATCCCATAGCCTTCCGAGTGTATACCCTCGATCTAGTTCGCATCAGAAAGCGGTGTCATTTAGAGCACAGGAAAGAACGGGGGTAATGCTCTGCGGCACGAACACAGCGGATGGCAATCTTGTTTTCGATATTGGAGCTTAGTGAAAGCTCTGCACGAACTCGAGTCATACGTGACGTCACCTCGTTTCCGTGGTGCTTTTTCTTCGGCGCTTCTTCCTTTGCAGTGCATGGTTAATCAAAGCATGAAAAACCAGCTAGCACAATTTCAAGCACCGATTCACGATTCTACTTGGGCATTCGACCAACACGCTCCATTTGTTTAATTTGGCTCTCGCAACTGTCGTCACTTCCGGACACGCCACCGAGCAGCCACTTCTCAGTTGTGGTACTCGAAGGGGATACCCCCCCCCCCCCTCCCTTTCCCTCCTTTCACTCCTTTCAGACCGCTTCCCGCAGAGCCGTGTATAGACCTTTTCTGTGTACTCTCGCCCCCAGCCACCTAATAGGCGTATCCGGTATGGGCGACGAAAAAATAATCCAACGTTTCAACCTGCAAATAGTAAAAAAATAAAGGGGAGGCCAACGGAGAAAGTGTGACGGTTACGCTTATAACCCAAATGCCTTCAATCGGCGTGGCAAAGGCAAAACAATGTTTTTGCCCATACTGGAAGAGACGTCAATTCAAGATGGTGGCGCACTTGCAGAAAAGGTCTATACAGAGAGTGTGGTCGAGGGAAGGAGCCGGCGGGAGCAAAGCGACGCCACCGGCAGTGCCGCATATTCCCCCCGTGATGAACTTGGGAACTAACAATGTGCTGGGATGACCTTGAAGGATTCGCGTAGCGAAGCGCAGGTATCTGCGCTTATATGTATGCTACAAAGCCTGTGGTATGGATGAATTGAAGCAACGCCGAGGTCTGATTGGCTCGATTGGAAGCATAGTAGGTAGACCTGAAGGCAGATAGCATTGAGGTCTATACCCACTGTCCTTCCAATCGGAGCCAACCAGAGCTCGGCATTGCGACGTCACCGCAACCCCCGCGCAATAAGCGGACGTAGTACTCGCGCTCCGTATTGGTTGAACACGCCCCGACTCCGCGTAGACTGGAATTGTGACGCAGTAAAGTTGGTCGACAAAAACAAAACGATGTAAAAGTTTAAGTATAACTAAAATAAGAAAAAAGTATAACCAGGACCAAAGTAGAACTATTGGCACGAACCCCTTGTGCGCCTTCCAATCGGCAAATAAAGTTATTTCTTTTTTTAGTAAGGTACGTTGTTGGGCTAGTTGGTTCATCTTAGTAAAACATATAAAATAGAGCAACAGAAAACAAGGACAAGAAGTAAACAGGACAGGCGCTATTTTATATGTTTATAGCGCCTGTCCTGTTTACTTCTTGTCCTTGTTTTCTGTTGCGCTATTTTATAGGTTTTACTAAGTTATTTCTGTTGGTGGAGGAAAGCTACAAAAACCAGAGGGGACTTTTTGGGTTAGGTGATCGCTGCACCGTTTGCACGAGGCCGCGCATCAAGGCGCTTACCTTGCTACATTTTGCTATAGTTCAGCGAAATGTGCGAAAATTTCGCCAACATTGCGCCTAAAATTAATCTCACTTTTTTCGATGCGGAAACTCGTAGCGCTACACTGTCGGGTACTTCTCTCGATTCACATGGTGCGAGTTTACATGCGACTTTGCGGTTGCGACGTCGCTCCTGCTGCAGAAAACTTCGTGGTGGAGGCTGCGGTGCCCAGCTGCGAGGTCCCGAGCAAAATCGTACCGTGTGAATTCGGCTGTAGGGTAATTTTAAGCGAACTTTCGAAACCTTCAGTTATCGCTTATAATAAATATAGTGTTCGGCTTGATCTTCGTATCGAATACGATACCGTGCTCCGAAGTTCGCTATATTTCCCATTCGTGGTTTGTTGGAGCACGTTAATAAGCTCCGTTGAGTCCGCTTCTCACCACGCACACGTGCATTGCGGAGAAACTAAACGTGCTGTGAAGAGTATCTCGCTTCGCCGCAACCGCAGTTTCGTACTAAGGTCAACAACTGTCTTGCACGGCGGGATATGAGGCAAGAGTACGCCGCGTCGGGTATTTTGCGAAAGTAAAATAACTCGGTGAATGCTGATATGACAACTTCTCTGCTTTGCAGTAACTTTTAAGAAATGATATATTGGGTAGTGTGTGTGGCGACTGCGGCATTCTGACGAGTTGCGTGTATCATTGGTTGGGTTTTTGTTTTAAAATTTGGGATTTAAAAAAAAAAGGTACGTACTTGGGTAACTCGTGCATGAAAAGATTGTGGCGACGTGCCGCTTTGTCGTCTGGTAAAAGATGAAGAGTCTCACGTGCGGTAGAATGAGCCCCGCGCTCACGCGATTAAACCTGTTGGAATTCGGATCTGGAGCTTGTTGGGCGTTCCTGCAAACTGGTGACCCGGACAATCTACCGATTACTTGGCCATGCCTCCACGTCAAGCTCAGCAGCGCCGAGCGACCGCGCAGTATACCGACGACACCGAGCCCCGTCCCCTCGAACCAAACAACCCAAACGCAGGGGTTGACATTGCCACCGAACCACTTCCGTTACGGCTACCGCCATTCTGGCCCAAAAACCTCCCTGGTTAGGTTCGTACAGGCAGAGACACACTTTCGTCTGCAAAGAATCGCCACACAAGTCGTCCGTTTGTACCACGTCGTCGCCCCCTTACCAGCTGAAGTTGCTGACGAAATTGACGATGTCCTTTCACAAACCCCCTCCCGACGACGTTTGTGACAATCTCGAGAGTGTGCTCCTGGCTCGCAGAATGGCGTCGAAACGCTCCCGGATTCGGCGACTGCTCGCAGCACGGGAGCTTGGCGATTGTCGCCCAACGCAGTTATACTTCATTGGATGCGTCAGCTCTTGGGCTCACAGGACCTCGACAGCCTCGATCCCATCCTACGTGGGCTCCTTCTCTAAAAGCTTCCGGAGGAGATGAGAATGGTCCTTGTCGCCACGGAAGATATGCCGCTCCACCGACTCGCGGTGCTAGCAGACCGCACCGTTGACTATTCCGCTCCCCACTGTTCACGCGGTCACGACGCACACCACTCGGTCCTGGGAAACCGCAGCCGCCAGGATATAATCAAAAATAGAACAGTTGGCTGCGGCCGCCTCGAGGCCTGCTGAGCCCCGACCCACTCGGTCAAGGCAGCGCGGCCCCTCTCGCGCTCGCTCGGCCTCTCGCAGCGCTTCCAGCTCCGGCGACCGCTCGATGTGCTGGTACCATTGCACATTCAGCGGCCAAGCAATGAACCTTTTTCCAGTAAGGAGCGCCTCATGACGGTTTCGCCGCCTACTACAAATGGAGGGCAACCGGACTCGCCTTCTCCCTTGGAAAGAGATTAGTGTCGGAAGAAAACAGTGCCCCCCAAGAATGGCGAAAGGGCGGTCAAGGTCAAAAGAAAAGGGTGTGCGCGTGCGCAGACGCTTACTGGAAAAAGGTCCAATGGACCTTTTTCCAGTAAGCGTTCATGGACGGAAAAGCCGAGGCCCGGCACTAACGGCGGCGAGTGACCCCGACCGGCCCATCAGCCGCTTGTTCTACGTCCGTGACAAAATTACGGGCCTCCACTTTCTCGTGGACACTGGCGCGAAAGTCAGCCTGTTGCCTGCTACCCCTTTTGACCGCAAGCTGCGACCGGCTACCAACAGGTCCGCAACACCTGCCTTTTGGTCTGCGTTCTGTGACCTTTGACACTGAACTCGGGCGAGTATTCCGGTGGCTGTTCATTATCGCGGACATACTACGAGCAATCTATAGGGGCTGACTTCCTTGACCACGTTGGGCCTGCGGTCAACGTCCGTAACCGCACTCCCATCGACGCCATAACAACATTGTCCGTTCGAGGCATTATGTGTACCTTCTCAGTTTTGCCAATACGTCCTTCTATGACGGCATCGCCATACGAGAACAGTCTTGCCGACTCTCCAGCCATTACAAGACCCTGCAACATGGAGCTGCCTGGCAAACACGGCGTGGTGCACCACATCGCTACCACAGGTGCAACCTCCTACGCAGGACCTCTTCGACTTGTCGGTGACCGACTCAGGATTGCGCGCAGCGAGTTTGAGCACATGTTGCAGTTAGGCATCATTCGCGCATTCTCTAGCGACTGGGCATTACCGCCACGCATGGTCCCGAAAAAGGACCCAAATGACTGTCGTCCATGCGGATATTATCGGCCACTTAAAGCTCGCACCGTTCCCGACCGATACCCTCTCCCGCACATGCAAGGCTTTTCTACTAACGTATCTGAAACTATCATCTATTCCGAGATAGGCTTAGTAAAGGCCAACCACCAGATCCCTGTAGCGCCCGCCGACATTCCGGAAATGGCTCTCGCCACCCCATTCGGACTCTTTGAATATGTTCGAACGCCCTTCTGTCTGAGGAATTCCGCCCAGACATTTCTGAGATTCATTGATGAGGTGACCTGAGGACTCCACTTCAGTTTCACTTATGTCGATGACATTCTCGTATCAAGCATAACTCCGTTTGAGCACGAACGGCACCTCCGCCTGTTCTTCGATCGACTCCAGCAAATCGGCCTTGTGATCAGCCCAAATCTCTTTTTGACGTCAACGACCCGAAGTTTCTCTCACCGGATCATGCCGCAAGGGATCTTACTCATTCTTGAAAAAGGACAAGCCATCCGCAACTTTCCCAAGCCAACTTTGCGGAAACTTCAATAATTTCTAGGATTGGTAAACTTCCACCGCTGGTTTATACCTCGCTGTGCCGGGCTGCTGCAACCACTAACGTAGCTTCTGAAGACCACAAAAGGCCCTCGAACGTCCCTTTCATGGAACGAGCACGCTGACTCGGCCTCTGGATCAGTCGAAGACGCTCTGGCAAGTGCGACGCTTCTCTCATGACAGATGCCTCCGACACTGCCGTAGGCGCTGTGTTACAGCAGTACCTCGATGACGACTGGAAGCCCCGAGAATGTTTTTGACAAAAGTTAAAACCGGCAGAAACTCGGCTCAGTGCGTTCAGCAGAGAGCTACTGACAATATATTTAACTCGCAGGCATTTCCTGTACTTTATCGAGGGCAGAGGGTTTCATG